>NC_080164.1:136578678-136937012 GCF_950295315.1 Erinaceus europaeus
TTAAATACTGTACCTGAAAGTATAATATAGCTTGACACAAACTGTAAATATCATCATATTTATCTTTTGGAGGAAAGTGTTGTCTATTAAGAGACTGAGAACAAATGAAAACCTGGAATCTTTCTATGTTGTTATAAGAATAGACCACTTTTATTCTCCTCTAGATGTTGCTAGCAATAAAAATTACCCAGAACTCAATTAATTCTACAAAATGTTTTCCCTATAATTATAATATGTATAATAAAAAACAAAGTTGCACAAAAAATTACATTATTTTTTTTCTTTTTCTTCTTCTTCTTTTTTTTTTTTTACCAGAGCACTGACTTCTGGTGGTACGGGGGATTGAACCTGGGACTTTGGAGCCTCAGGCATGAGAGTCTGTTTGCATAACCATTATGTTATCTACCCTTTGCCCAGAATTACATTATTAGCTGAGAAATATAGAAAGGACATAACATATAATAGATTTAAATGTCAATATATATTTTTCATCCACATGAAACACTGCTGGTAATTTCATACAGGTACAGAAATAGAGGGTATCATTATGATTTGTTTATAACAGGAGGCTACTTTATAGCTGTAATCCTTTATAAAAAAAATTATATGCTTCAAATGAGCGGAAACTCCAAATATAGCTTTAGAGAAAGGGCCACTGTGTGCTATGATGAAATCTATCCAGGAAAGCTTTGCTAAAAAAGACACTGCAGGAAATGATTATGTAGTAATACATAATAACTTTTAAAATTAAATTTATCATAAATCTTGAGAAACATATATAGTGAAGGTACCTTTAATTGTTGCTAGGATTCTGTACCATCTTAATCTGGCAAATAATGAGAATGTCTCCATACTCTTCAGTTCCAAAAGCTTTTTCTTCTTAAAGTCAGATGAAAGTTTATCTTCATTAAAATGTCTTGGCTAATTAACCTTCTTGAAATTTACTTATTTATTAGCACTTTTATTAATGATAGCCAACTATGGTCCACGTCAATATAGCCCTTATTTGAAAATAGTTTTATTGGAACAAGTCACACTTTTGTCTACCTGTTTTTTTTGTGACTATCCTTGTGCTACAATGAAAGAACTGAATAGTTCCAAAGAAGCATATGACCACCACAGTGAAGAATATTTACCTTGGGACCATGCAAAAAGTTTGCTGACACCTGATCATACACTCTATTTACTATAATTACCATACATAGTCTATAAGCTTTTAGATATCAGCACTAAAATTTCTTTGGAATAAAGATATAGTGAATTTGGAAAAATAAATAAATAAATAAATAAATTTTTTGTAGCAGAATGGTGAGATGTATAAGAGAGTAGCAAATGTTTGACTAAATCAGCAACAAGCCCAGAAGAAAAAAAAAAACTACATAACAATACTGATACTGTTTGTTAAATGCTTACCCTTCACTTTAAAATGCTTACCCTTCAGTTTACATTTGTTCTTTTTTAAAAGAATGTCTAGAGTGATGGAAGAAGGCATACAACTGCACTGAGGCTGAATGTGCTTTTTGTATTGCTCTCTATGCCTGCATCACTTGAACCCAAAATCTGAAGAGACTTTGTCATCTAAATGCTTGACTGTCTTAAGCAACTAATCAAGTTGGTTTTTCAGCAGGTTGGACTGCATAAGCATGCAACTGGTACTTTGTTCTGAAAAGCCATATGGTTCACCTTAAAATATTGTAAAAAGATTTATCTTTGATCCAGTGTCTCAGAGTTCAGTTTCAGTTTAGCAACCCTGCAACAGAATAAAAGGCTAGATGCCAGGGAGAGGATGCAGTGATATCTTTGGATCATGTTGAATGGGTAGCCAGAGGACAGCATTGAAGAAGTTACAGGTCAAGGAAAAGCAACATTTGAAGATGATCATCTTCATTTGAGAAGCCTCGCACACAAGCAGTTTTTCTTACCGCATCAGCCTCAAAAAAGCTTCAACTGAAAATTTTTTTTTTAATTTAAGAAAGGATTAATTAACAAAACCATAGGGTAGGAGGGGTACAACTCCACACAATTCCCACCGCCCAATCTCCATATCCCACCCCTCCCCTGATAGCTTTCCCATTCTCTAGCCCTCTGGGAGCATGGACCCAGGGTCATTGTGGGTTGCAGAAGGTAGAAGGTCTGGCTTCTGTAATTGCTTCCCCGCTGAACATGGGCGTTGACTGGTCGGTCCATACTCCCAGTCTGCCTCTCTCTTTCCCTAGTAGGGTGGGTCTCTGGGGAAGCTGAGCTCCAGGACATATTGGTGGGGTCTTCAATCCAGGGAAGTCTGGCCAGCATCCTGATGACACCTGGAACCTGGTGACTGAAAAGAGAGTAAACATACGAAGCCAAACAAATTGTTGAGCAATCATGGACCCAAAGCTTGGGAAAGTGGAGAGGAAGTATTAGGGAGGTACTCACTGCAAACTCTAGTGTACTTCTGCTTTCTTACTTTGGTGCCATACTCCAAACTCAGTCAATTTCTGCTTTGCGTTTCTACTTCTTATTTTTTTTTTTTTTTTACATGCATAACATTCCCCAGATTCCCATTTAACAATACAACCCCCACTATTTCATTCATCATTTTTCATGGATCTGTATTCTCCCCACCCACCCACCCCAGAGTCTTTTACTTTGGTTTAATACTCCAATTCCATTTCAGGTTCGACTTGTGTTTTCTTTTCTAATCTTGTTTTTCAACTTCGGCCTGAGAGTGAGATCATCCCGTATTCATCCTTCTGTTTATGACTTATTTCACTCAACATGATTTTTTCAAGGTCCATCCAAGATCGGCTGAAAACGGTGAAGTCACCATTTTTTACAGCTGAGTAGTATTCCATTGTGTATATATACCACAACTTGCTCAGCCACTCATCTGTTGTTGGACACCTGGGTTGCTTCCAGGTTTTGGCTATTAAAAATTGTGCTGCCAAGAACATATGTGTACACAGATCTTTTTGGATAGATGTGTTGGGTTCCTTAGGATATATCCCCAGGAGGGGAATTGCAGGGTCATAGGGTAGGTCCATTTCTAGCCTCCTGAGAGTTCTCCAGACTGTTCTCCACAGAGGTTGGACCAATTGACATTCCCACCAGCAGTGCAGGAGGGTTCCTTTGACCCCACACCCTCTCCAGCATTTGCTGCTGTTACCGTTTCTGATGTGTGACATTCTCACAGGAGTGAAGTGATATCTCATTGTTGTCTTGATTTGCATTTCTCTGACAATCAGAGACTTGGAGCATTTTTTCATGTGTTTATCAGCCTTTTGGATCTCTTCTGTGGTGAATATTCTGTCCAAGTCCTCCCCCCATTTTTGGATGGGGTTATTTGTTGTCTTGTTGTTGAGTCAGGCAAGCTCTTTATATATGTTGGTTATTAAATTTCTTACCTTATGTATGACATGTAAAGATCTTCTCCCATTCTGTGAGGGGTCTCTTGATTTAGGTAGTGGTTTCTTTTGCTGTGAAGAAGCTTTTTAATTTGATGTAGTCCCATAGGTTTATACTTGCCTTAGTCTTCCTTGTAATTGGATTCGTTTCATTGAAAATGTCTTTAAAATGTATGCAGAAAAAAGTTCTGCCAATATTTTCCTCTAGTTATCTGATAGTTTCTGGTCTAACATCCAAGTCCTTGATCCACTTGGAATTTACTTTTGTATTTGGTGAAATACAGTGATTCAGTTTCATTCTTCTGCATGTTTCAACCCATTGTTTCCAACACCATTTGTTGAAGAGACTCTGCTTCCCCCATATAATAGTCTGGGCCCCTTTGTCAAAGATTAGATGTCCATAGGTGTGGGGCCTCATTTCTGGGCTCTCAATTCTATTCCACTGGTCAGTGTGTCTGTTCATGTTCCAGTACCAAGCAGTTTTGATGACAATGGCCCTATAATACAGTTTGAGATCTGGCAGTGTGATGCCTCCAGTTCTGTTCTTTTTTCTCAAGATTGTTTTGGCAATTCTAGGTCTTTTCTGGTTCCAGATAAACATTTGTAGCATTTTTTCTATTCTCCTAAAAAATGTGCTTGGGATCTTGATGGGGATAGCATTAAATTTGTAGATGGCTCTGGGTAATATATTCATTTTGATGATGTTAATTCTTCCAACCCATGAACATGGAATATCTTTCCACTTCTTTGTGTCTTTTTCAATTTCTTTGAGTAGTGACTCATAATTTTCAGTATACAAGTCTTTCACTTCTTTGGTTAGGTTTACTCCTAGATATTTTATTGTTTTTGTTGCTATAGAAAAAAGGAACTGATTTCTGGATTTCAATTTCTTCTAACTTAGTGTTTGCATAGAGGAATGCCACTGACTTTTGAATGTTAATTTTATAGCCTGACACATTACTGTATTGCCTGATGATTTCCAAAAGCTTCTTGCTGAATTCCTTAGGTTTTTCCATGTATACTATCATGTCATCTTCAAATAAGGAGAGTTTGACTTCTTCTCTTCCAATCTGTATGCCTTTAATTCCTTGCTCCTGCCTGATTGCTATGGCAAGAACTTCCAACACCATGTTGAATAGTAATGGTGATAGTGGGCAGCCCTGTCTAGTAGCTGATCTGAGGGAAAATGCTTCCAGTTTTTCACCATTGAGTATGATGTTGGCTGTAGGTTTGCTATATATAGACTCCACTATCTTCAGGAATTTTCCATCTATTCCTATTTTTTTTAGTGTTTTGATCATAAAGGGATGTTGTATTTGGTCAAAGGCTTTCTCTGCATCTATTGATATGACCATGTGGTTTTTGGTCTTGCTTTTGTTGATGTGGTGGATCACATTGATTGATTTACATATATTAAACCAACCTTGCATGCCTGGGATAAACCCCACTTGGTCATGATGAACAATTTTTTTGATATACTGCTGTATCCGGTTGGCTAGAATTTTGTTCAATATTTTTGCATCTATTTTCATCAGAGATATTGGTCTGTAGTTTTCGTTTTTGGTTGTGTCCCTGTCTGCTTTTGGTATCCGGGTGATGTTGGCTTCATAGAAGCTTGGAGGGAGTATTCCAGTGTCTTCAATCTTCTGGAAGACTTTTAAAAGTAGAGGTATTAGTTCTTCTTTGAAAGTTTTGTAGAATTCATTTGTAAAACCATCTGGTCCAGGACTTTTATTTTTGGGAAGATTTTTGATAACTGTTTCAATTTCATTAGCTGTGATGGGCCTGTTCATGTTATCTACTTCCTCTTTACTTAGTTTTGGAAGTTGGTAGGTATATAGGAAATCATTCATTTCTTCCAGGTTCTCTAGCTTGGTGTCATATAGTTGTTCATAGAAGCCTCGCATGATATGTTGAATTTCTGCAGTGTCTGTTGTGATTTCTCCTCTTTCATTTACTATCCGATTTATTTGGGTCTTCTCCCTTTTTTGTTTTGTGAGTCTGGCTAAAGGTTTGTCGATTTTGTTTACTCTTTCGAAGAACCAACATTTACTTTCATTGATCTTTTGTATGGTTTTCCTATTCTCAATGTTATTTATTTCTTCCTTAACTTTAGTAATTTCTGTCCTTCTGGTTGCTTTAGGATTCCTTTGTTGTTCTTCTTCTAGGTCTTTAAGATGTGCAATCAAGCTGTTTATTTGTGCCTTTTCTTGTTTCCTAATGTGTGCTTGTATAGCTATGAACTTCCCTCTTAGGACTGCTTTAGCTGTGTCCCAAATATTTTGATAGCTTGTGTCTTCATTTTCATTGAACTCTCGAAACATTTTGATTTCTTTCTTGATTTCCTCTTTGACCCAGAAGTTGTTAAGAAGTGTACTGTTGAGCTTCCACATTTTGGCACTGTTACTAATCTTTTGTTGATTGTTAAGTGTTAGTTTAATTCCACTGTGGTCTGAGAAGATGCTTGGGATGATTTCAGTGCTCTTGAATAGGCTGATGCTGTCTTTGTGGCCTAACATATGGTCTATCCTTGAGAATGATCCATGTGGATTTGAGTAAAATGTGTATTCCAGTTTCTTGGGATGAATGACTCTGAAAATGTCCAATAGTTCTAGTTTATCTATCTCTTCATTTAGCTCCCTTATGTCTTTATTGATTTTCTGCCTGGATGATCTGTCAAGTTGAGATAGTGGGGTGTTGAAGTCCCCTACTATGATTGTGTTACTGTTAATATATTGCTGTAGCTCTTTCAGTAGATGTTTGATGTATTTCGATGGCTTCTCATTGGGTGCCATTAATAATTGTTAAGTCCTCTTGATTGACTGATCCTCTGAGCATTAAGTAGTGTCCATTCCTATCTGTTTTAATCTTATCTATTTTAAAGTCTATCATGTCAGATATGAGAATAGCTGTTCCTGCCCTTTTTTGTGGGCCATTGGCTTGAATGATAGTTTTCCATCCTTTCACTTTAAGTCTGTGTTTGTCTTGTTGCGTTAGGTGAGTTTCCTGTAAACAACATATTGTTGGGTTGTGTTTTCTGATCCATCTTCCTACTCTGTGTCTTTTAATAGGTGAATTCAGGCCATTGAAATTTATTAATATCAAAGATTGAAGATATTTTAACGCCATTCTTGTAGAGTTTTAGAGTGCTTTGATATATGTCCTATTTGTGGTGGTCTGGTTGTTTATAGAAGACCTTTCAGAACTTCTTTCAGGGCAGGCTTGGTGATGGTTGCTTCCTTCAACTGTTGCTTGTCTGAGAAGGTTTTGATGCTTCCATCTAGTCTGAATGACAGTCTAGCAGGATATAGTATTCTTGGCTGAAAGCCTTTCTCATTGAGCACTCGATAGATATCTTGCCATTCTCTTCTGGCCTGTAGTGTTTGTATGGAGAAGTCTGCTGCTAATCTTATGGGTTTTCCTTTGTAGGTGACTCTTTGTTTTTCTCTTGCAGCCTTGAAGATCCTTTCTTTATCCTTATTCCTTTCCAATCTAAGTATGACATGTCTTGGTGTCTTTAGGTCTGGGTTAATTCTGTTTGGGACCCTCTGGGCTTCTTGAATCTTTATGTCTTTGGTGTTGTCTAGACTAGAGAAATTTTCAGCTATTATGGCCTGGAGAACGCTTTCTTCCTCCCCTTCTCTTTCTTCCTCTGGTAAGCCAATAATGCGTATATTGTTTCTTTTGAAGTCATCCCACAGGACTCTGTTGTTGTTTTCAGCATCTCTTAATCTCTTTTTGAGATCTCTTACTTCTTTTTTAGTTGTCTCTAATTCATCCTCAATCTTGCTAATTCTGTCTTCAGCCTCATTGATTCTATTCTCTCTGCCCTCTACTGCTTTCTGGAGTTCATTTATTTTGTTGCCCTGCTCTGATACTGTTTTAGCTTGTTCAGCTAATTGCCTTCTTAGCTCAGCGATTTCAGCTTTCAGCTCTCTAATAACCATGAGATAATTAGAATTTTCTTCCATATTCTCATTTGTTGTTCCTGCATTTCTGATTACAATTTTTTCAAATTCTTTACTCACTCCTGTTATTATTTCCTTGGCTAATGTTTGGATGTTGAACTCGTTGTTTTGTGCTTCACCCTCTGGAGGACTTTTAGCTGGACTCTTGTCCTGGTTCGATTCTCCAATATTTTTTCTTGTTGTTTTAACCATTTTATATAAGTTAACAGTTTTTTCAATCCCTGAGTTGGAGCTCAGTGGTGTAAAAGCCTTTTTTTTTTTTTTCCCCTCTAGGCTATGGGAGCCTGAGGGTTTTAAACTATCAATAGGCTTCTTAGCTTAATCACTGACTCCTGACCAAGAGATAAAGCAGGGTGTGGCAGAGATAATCCAGTGGTTATGCAAAGAGACTTTCACAGCCCCTCAGCTATGCCACCAAGGTATAGGTCTTCTCCTGAGTTTCCCGGTTAGATCTCTGTCCCCTGGTGTCCCTCCCTGTTGCTGCTCCAGATTCTGAGGGTAGTAGCAATGGAGACTCAGAGTTGCACTTGGTGAGTCTCTGGGCAGTCCTTTCCTCCCTTCAGCTGTCCCCTTGTTGGTGGAGCAGACTGGAGGTGGTGTCTCCACTGACAAACTGTTGAACTGTTAGCAGTCACTTAATCTCTCCTTAGGCCCCTCTCTCCTCTCTGTCACCAGCCACGCGTGTTTGTACTCACGGGTGATTTACTGGGTTTCTGTGGTCATTCTAGTCCTGTCTTGTTTCGGTCCCGGTGGTCTCCTTTGGTATTCCTAGTTGATCTGGGAGAGGAGAGGAGAGGAGAGAAAGTGATCTGCTGCTCGTAGCTCCGCCTCCGGAAGTCGAATCCCAACTGAAAATTTTTAACTCTGTCTAATGAGTACTAAAGTACAGAAGTTGTGTGTTCTTAAAAATAAACTTAATGCTTTCAGAGCTAAGACTGCCAAACCAACCATGTAGTATCAAGGAAATCTCACTGCAGAGTTCAATTCTGCCACATTTAACACCACAGCACCACCTTCTGTCTTATTACCATCTCCCTTTGCCCCTCACTCTCAGTAAGGCACCATTAAGGAGTGAAAAGTAAGGGGAAAGTCAGTGCTCCAAAGACTGGTTATCGGAAGTTCAAAGAAACATCATACGCCCAATATACTATTGAAAATATGAACAGCCTAAAACTTTGGTCAGTAAAAAGATCAAAACAAGTTACAGCCCAACCCTGTAAAAGCTACTGAGTCGTTGCCTTTATAATACTTTGAAAAAGAAATCTATGTTAGCCAAGGTGAAGTTGAAAATGGAATTAAAAAGTTTGGATCATAGGTTACTGTTGAAGCAGTGTTTGAGCCATACATACAAAAATCTATAGGAAAAAATGGAAACCTTACTGGCAAATATTTCAAATTCTTAAGGCAAGGACAATAAGGAGCTAAGAAGACTACAATATTTAGTTTATTAGAACTAAGTTTGACCAGCTTAAATCTACACTATTGTAATAGTAAATGCCTGACTTTAGCATTCAACGTCTTATAATTTGTTGAATTAAAAAAAACTTTTAAATATTTATTTATTCCCTTTTGTTGCCCTTGTTTTATTGTTGTAGTTATTATTGTTGTTGTTGATGTCTTGTTGGATAGGACAGAGAGAAATGGAGACAGGAAGGGAAGACAGAAAGGGGGAGAGAAAGACACCTGCAGACCTGCTTCACCACTTGTGAAATGTGACTCCCCTGCAGGTGGGGAGCCCGGGCCTCAAAGCGGGATCCTTAAACTGTGCGTTGAGTTTTGCGCCAAGTGCGTTTAATCTGCTGCGCTACTGCCTGACTCCCCATACAACGTTTTATAATTAGAATTAGAGAATAAAGCAGTAGTAGACTAAGATTTTTACCTTTATGACATCATTCCGAACTTTTTATAACATCTGTTTTCTTATTAAATGTATTTTTAATATATAGTTAGGATGTTTACATTCATAATTTTAAAACATTTAAGTATGCATCAGATTAAAGAATGGACATCTGAAGATAAAGAATAGTCCTCTTTGGGCGGTAGCGCAGCGGGTTAAGCGCAGGTGGCACAAAGCGCAAGAATCGTCATCAAGATACCCCTGGCTCCCCACCTGCAGAGGAGTCGCTTCACAAGCAGGTGTCTACCTTTAGGTAGCTAGGCGGTGGTGCCCGGGGACAAGAGCATATGGCAGAAAGCACACAGAAGACATCAGGATCTGGATCCTGGTTCGAGGCCCTGGCTCCACACCTGCAGTGGGTTCGCTTCACCGGCTGTGAAAGCAGGTCTGCAGATGTCTTATCTTTCTCTTCCCATCTCTGTCTTCCCCTCCTCTCTCAATTTTTCTCAGTCTTATCCAGCAACAATAACAACAACAATGATGATAACCAAGGGCAACAAAAGGGAAAAATAAATAAATAAATAAATAAATAAAGAGTAGTCCTTACAAATTAATTTCTAAAAAAATGTTCATATCTGTGCCAGTAGTGATTATCTAGTAGAGTACACCCAACACCTGCTTGAGGAAACGAGGCTCAAGCCCACAGCTTCCACTATCAAAAGGCAAACTTCACAGCTGGTGGGACAGTGTTGCAGGTTTCTCTCTTTCTCCCTCTATCTTTCCTTCTTTCTTTCTCTCTGTTTCTGTTTCTATAAAAATAGAAGGAAAAAAAGTAAAAGAAAGAGAAAGAAAGAAAGAAAGAAAGAAAGAAAGAAAGAAAGAAAGAAAGAAAGAAAAAAGAAAGCCATCAACAGTGTACAGGCATATAGACACCACACCCCAAGCCCTGGCAAGAACCCTAGTAGAAAAGAAAGAGGAAAGGTAGGAAGGAGAAGAAAAAAAAAATCTGATATGTATTATTTGAACATAAAACAGTATGAAAATTTTAGTGATAGTGACAAGAAAGGTATTGTTATTGTCCTTCATTTTCAGTGATAAAACATTTGAGATTGAAATATTATTGCCATGGACAGAACTTATGCCTTAAATTCTCTCTCACATTTTCGTTCAGGTGGAATTTGAGTAGGAACTGAGATAATGTTCACTGCTGAAACATTATAACATGCTCTTTTAAAGGGAAGTCAAAATCCATGGGAGTTGCTTTCACTTTAGTGCCTTCCAGTGCTAAGCAAACAAATGTAATTTTCAAATACTAAGGAATTAAATTATCAAATTAACTCTTTTCAAGTCAGGATGTACCATCTTCTTTTTCTTTCATTTTAATAAATGGCATCACCAAAGATCATTTGTTGCTAATAATACTTCAGGAAATGTCAGCATAATAGAATTTAAAATGTTTTAATGTTAGTCAAAATATTGGCTTAATCATGAACTACTGAATAGGCAAAAGGATGTCTGATAAGTCATCACTGATCAGAATGTTGTTCTCTTGAATTACACATTATGTAACGCAAAATTTAGGTGTTATTAGAAAGTAGAGAATTGCCTTTCTAACATAGGTATTTTACAGAATTATTTTAAGTAATAATTTTAGGATGATGAGTTGCTATATTTCTAATAAACTCAGTTATAGTTAATGCATGATCCCCTGTTGTAAGCATTAGGTTTCTTTTCTTTTTTTTTTTTAAATTTCTTTATTGGGGGAGCAATAGTTTATAGTTGGCTGTGAAGTACAATAGTTTGTACATGCATAACATTTCCCAGTTTTCCACATAACAATACAACCCCCACTAGGTCCTCCTCTGACACCATGTTTCAGAACCTGAACCTTTCCCCCCAACCACCTGAGTCTTTCACTTTGGTGCAATACACCAACTCCAGTCTAAGTTCTGCTTAGTGTTTTCCCTTTGCTCTTGTTTTTCAACTTCTGTCTATGAATGAGATCTCACTGACAGAGAAATGCAAATAAAGACAACAGGGGGTTGGTAGTAGCACAGGTTAAGCGCACATGAGGGCACATGGTGCAAAGTGCAAGGACATATATAAGGATCCTGGGTCGAGCCCAGGGAGGTTGCTTCACAAATGGTGAAGCAGGTCTGCACGTGTCTTATCTTTCTCTACCCTTCTCTGTCCTCCCTTCCTCTCTCGATTTCTCTCTGTCCTTTCCAACAACAATGACAAACAACAAGGGCAACAAAAGGGAAAAAATGGCCACCAGGAGCAGGGTACTGAGTGCAGGCACCAGCCCCAGCAATAACCCTGGAGGCAAAAATAAAAAAATAAATAAATAAATATAAACAAATAAAGACAACAAGGAGATAACTCTTCACTCCTGTGAAAATGTCATCCATCAGAAAAGGTAGCAGTAACAAATGCTAGAGAGGTTGTGGGGACAAAGGAACGAACCCTCCTGCACTTCTGGTGGCAATGTCAGTTGGTCCAATCCCTATGGAGAGCAGTGTGGAGAAGCCTCAGAAGGCTAGAAGTGGACCTACCATATGACAATTCTTCTCCTGGAGATATATCCTAAGGAACCAGATAACCATCCCAAAAGATTTCTGTATACCTATGTTCATAGCAGCACAATTTGTAATAGCCAAAACCTGGAAGCAACCCAGATGTCCAAAAACAGATGAATGGCTGAGCAAGTGTATATACACAATGGAATAATACTTAGCTATTAAAAATGGTGAATTCACCTTCTTTACCTCATCTAGGATGGAGCTTGAAGAAATCATGTCAAGTGAGATAAGTAAGGAGCAAAAGGATGAATACAGTGGTTCAGTTTCATTCTTCTGCATATTTCAACCCAATTTTTTCAACACCATTTCTTGAAGAGACTCCCCTTTCCCCATTAGTCTGAGCACCTTTGTTAAAGATTAGATGTGTAAGGTACTTACAACTAAGTTCAACTGTAATAGTAAAATATCTGTTATTATGTATTAGAGAATTATATTTGCTTTCAGATCATCATTTGGGATACTATGTTATTCACTTGCAAATAGCTATTATTACAGTCAATGTATGAAGGATTAGAAAATATGAAAAGGCCAATTATGCTAACAGATGGACAAAAGTTCCAAGGTACTTGTGACTAGCTTTCACTTCATTATATATATAAAAAAAATAAAGCAAAATATGGTATTAGAGAAAGATCTTTAGGTGTTAGAGAAAACGTTATATAAAGCTAGTGAAAAAGCAAGAAAAAGAAAGTAAAGCAGTTAAGTCTAATAAAGACTAGTTTTGGTTTTTTGCTTTTATAAGAGAAAAATACCTTCAGCCATCCAGTCACTCTATATTTTTCAACTGATGACTTCAGTTTGTTCACATAAAAGTGGTTATTTTTATGTGAGGCTTAATTACTGCTATGGTACCTTTTATTTTCTAGTTATTTTATATCACTGCTGTTTCCTTTTTCATATATTCCCATTTGCCCTTTGATTTGGATGGTTTTCATCCATGATTCTCTCAATTCATTCACTTTTTTCTTCTAAGTTTTGTTGTTGTTGTTGCTGTTGTTGTTCCATGTTTTTGTATTGTGGTTACCATGATTGTGTCAAATTTTCTATATCCAGAGCAATCTATTTTTCTGTGCTAATGTATACTCCCCATTACTTGATATTCAGACCCTGTCTGTTTCTTCTTCCCCTTTTCAGATCTGACTTTCAATTTCACTGTTAGATTTCTATAGGAGTTTAGATGAAACTAAGTGTACAACTTGCCTTTTCTAAGTCTAAGCTCTTCTTTTCTGCCGTCATCCTTCGTGTCATGAATGTAATCTGTATCTGCCCCACATGTCCTTTTATCTCGAACTTCAAAACAAAAGTAAACACCAACCAGTGTTCTGTACTTACTATAACTATTTTAAAAAGAAGAAATATATATACTCTTAAAAATATATCTATATATATACTCTATTTCCTGGATAAATTAGAATTTTAAGATAATTCTCATTTACAACAAAAAGACATAACTTTTCTTCTAGTAAAAAAAAAGTTTGAAAGTATAAGAAAAATGGAACATAAAGAGAAGAATAAACCCTATAAGTAATGTAGTCAATCATTTTAAAATAAGACTTTGGGTATGACTATATATGATACATTACTAAAATTCTAATCTTATCAGCTACTATCGTGGCAGAACCCTTTAAAATGTGAACTCAATATAAATTACTCAATTTGACACTAGTGTTTTCTTGCTCATTTTCCTCTCTAATTCTGTTTTAACCCAGTATTGTATCTTTGGGTATCAAGAAAATCAGTTCAATATAGTACATCCTTTTGTTCACTTGACAATATTTTTAAGTGTCTTAGTATGTAGTATCTTCTGATTCATCTCTGTGTTACCTGTTTGCAGTTGATTATGAGGATGAAACTATGGTCCAATAAGGGCTGTCTGGCATGACAGTGAACTGGAAAGCTAGAGCAGATGCAGAACTGTGCCCTAAAGCAAGGAAATTTTTCTGTCTTCAGGACACAAGAATAATGTTTCATGTAACAAGATTTGGGAGTTACTTCTGTGGGCTTTCATTATTCTTCTAGCTAAATGGTAGTGTCCTTCACATAGTCAACTAGACGTTTTAAGACACTGACTAAAAATCTTTGTAGTACTTCTACTTTTGAAATAATATTTTATTCATTTTCATATAGAGTTTGAATATAATTAGAACATGTGAATAAATTATGCCAGAAATAGTAAAGAAAAAAAAAAGATACTTCTTTAGTCCAAATGAAGGGAATACGTGAAATACATTGACTCCAGAGGCCAAGTCATGACATATCCAGTTCAACACACACACACACACACACACACACTACCATGTAAAAGTATCTATCTGTGTTAAGGCCTCTGATCCTCACCTACAGGAGGGAATCTTCACCAGTAGTATCTCTCTCTCTTCCCCTCAATTTCTCTCCTATCAACAGAAAATAAAAAAAGAAAGAAAGAAAGAAAGAAAGAAAGAAAGAAAGAAAGAAAGAAAGAAAGAAAAGGAAAGGAAAGGAAAGGAAATGGGGGGGTGGTGGTCACCAGGAGAGGTGAATTTGTTGTGCAAGTCCCAGAGAAAACTCTGCTGCCAATAAAAAACAAAAATGACTCCATAATCTCTGTACTTGATGATGGCCTGAAATATTTTTCTTGTAAATATCCCTCTTGTCATTTCTAGTTTATTCTCAGATGCTATCTCTTCAGATAATCTTTCCCAAGCAGCTGTAGAAGTTAATAAGGCACTAAACTTTTACCTTCTATCCTATTCCACTCCTTTATATTTGGAATGAAGCACTTACCATCCCATATATATGTGTTTATCGCTTTGTTGACAGTCATCTCTACTTTATTATAAGATCCATAGCACCCAGGGATTTGACGAAATCGGTGTTACTTAATCATAAATTAATAGAATACCTGGCTCACAGTTGATAGGAACTCAACATTGAATTGAATGAATCATTAAACTTTTTTATCTTTTTAAAAATATTTATTTCATATCAGATGGAGATTTATATGAGAAAGTGAGAAACCAGATCATTACTTTAGAGTACTCTGGTACATGTGACACCAGGGACCAAACCTCTAGAGTGCTCTATCAGTTACTTTCCAGGTCATGAAACAGTTACTTCTTTTTAAAAAAAAAAAATTTTTTTTATTAATTAATGAGAAAGACAGGAGGAGAGAGAGAAAGAACCACACATCACTCTAGTCCATGTGCTGCCAGGGACTGAACTCAGGATCTCATGCTTGAGAATCCAATGCTTTATCACCACTGAAACAGTTACTTTTTTTTTGCCTACAGGGTTATCACTGGGGCTCGGTGCCAGCACTATGAATTCATTGCTCCTGGAGGCTATTTTTCCAATTTTGTTGCCCTTGTTGTCGCCCTGGTTGTGGTTGTTATTGTTGTTATAGCCGTTGTTGTTCTTGGATAGGATAGAACAGAGAAAAATGGAGAGAGGAGGAGAAGACAGAGAGGAGAGAAAGATAGACACTTACAGACCTGCTTCACTGCTTGTGAAGAGACCCCCCTGCAGGTGGAGAGCTGGGGGCTCCAACCAGGATCCTTACTCCAGTCCTTGCACTTTGCGCCAAGTGCGCTTAACTTGCTATGCTACCATCCAGCCCCCTACAGTTACTTATTAATAGAAAGATTAGACCGCCCTCCCATTCTTTACACAGCAGTCACATTATTGCAAAACACAAGAGGTATCATATTACTCAGTATCACCTAACATGCCTTATATTGTCTGCTCTATGCAACAACATGTAGTTCATGGGTGCCAAAGCTTTCCTAATATCCTAAACAAATTTATTGTCAAACTAAAAGTATTCTGTGTGTAAGGCTCATGAAAATCTCCCTATTTTATTATATGTTATTGCCATCAGAATACTTTGGGGACTGCAACCCTGCATGATGAATTCATCACTCCTGATAGCAATTGATTTTTCCTTAAAAAATATTTTTTTATAGAGGCAGAGAAATTGAGAGGAAATGTGAGAGATAAAGAGGGAGAGAGGAAGAGAGACATCTGCAGCAATGTTTGACCACTTGTAAAGCTTCCCCAGTAGGTGGGGACCAGATTCTTGAACCCAGTCCTTCCTTGGACATGGTAACATACTCTCAATCAGGTGCACCACCAACAAACTTTTGTGTCCTAAAGGATTTATTACTCAGGCCTTGTTGATTTAGAAAAAATTTAAATTTCCCATTATATTTTAACCATATTGGTCTTAATTATGCTTACTCAGACTTTTATAGACCTCAGGGCTGTTGTCTTTTCTGAAACTTCAAATGCCAGATTTTCACATAAGGCACTTGTAACTATCATTTGAAACATGGCTACCTTCTCAGTGGTCTCGTTTACATGTCATGTTCTTTACACAGATCTTATCTAATTCATTAACATACTTATACACACACACACACACACACACACACACATCTCAATTCCAGGCATTTTTATCACTTTTTTACTTAATAAAATTTTATTTTATTTTCATGTATATTCTCAGATTATGAGTTTTCTCTTTAACTAAAGGAATAAACTTTACAAGAACAGGGGACCTTATCTATTATTCTTACTTAGGTTTCCAGGCCCTAAAACAACATTTGAAATATAAAAGGTATTTAATTAGGGGAGGGTTGTCAGTGGTGCGTCTGGTTGAGTGCACACATTAGAATACTCAAGGACCCAGGTTCAATCCACTGGTCCCCACCTGCAGGGGGAAGTTTCACAAAGTAGGGAAACAGTGCTGCTCTCTATCTCTTCTTCTCTACATCCAAATTTCATCTCAACTTCCCTCTGTCACTATCAAAATACTAAAAAATAAGGTATTTAATGATTATTGAATTAAGCAGACCTTAATTCAGCCTGAATTTTATTTTATTTTTTATTTATTTATTTTTAATTTATTTCTTTATTGGGGAATTAATGTTTTACATTCAACAGTAAATACAATAGTTTGTACATGCATAACATTCCCCAGTTTCCCATTTAACAATACAACTCCCACTATGTCATTTATCATCCTTGATGGACCTGTATTCTCCCCACCCACACACCCCAGAGTCTTTTACTTTGGTGCAATACGCCAATTCCAGTTGAGGTTCTACTTGTGTTTTCTTTTCTCAACTTGTTTTTCAACTTCTGCCTGAGAGTGAGATCATCCCATATTCATCCTTCTGTTTCTGACTTATTTCACTCAACATGATTTTTTCAAGGTCCATCCAAGATCGGCTGAAAACGGTGAAGTCACCATTTTTTACAGCTGAGTAGTATTCCATTGTGTATATATACCACAACTTGCTCAGCCACTCATCTGTTGTTGGATACCTGGGTTGCTTCCAGGTTTTGGCTATTACAAATTGTGCTGCCAAGAACATATGTGTACACAGATCTTTTTGGATGGATGTGTTGGGTTCCTTAGGATATATCCCCAGGAGAGGAATTGCAGGGTGATAGGGTAGGTCCATTTCTAGCCTTCTGAGAGTTCTCCAGACTGTTCTCCACAGAGGTTGGACCAATTGACATTCCCACCAGCAGTGCAGGAGGGTTCCTTTGACCCCACACCCTCTCCAGCATTTGCTGCTGTTACCTTTTCTGATGTATGACATTCTCACAGGAGTGAAGTGATATCTCATTGTTGTCTTTATTTGCATTTCTCTGACAATCAGAGACTTGGAGCATTTTTTCATGTGTTTCTCGGCCTTTTGGATCTCTTCTGTGGTGAATATTCTGTGCAATTCCTCCCCCCATTTTTGGATGGGGTTATTTGTTGTCTTGTTGTTGAGTCTGGCAAGCTTTTAAAAGTAGAGCTATTAGTTCTTCTTTGAAGGTTTTGTAGAATTCATCTGTAAAACCATCTAGTCCAGAACTTTTATTTTAGGGGAGATTTTTGATAACTGTTTCAATTTCATTAGCTGTGATGGGCCTGTTCATGTTATCCATTTCCTCTTTACTTAGTTTTGGAAGTTGGTAGGTATCTAGGAAATCGTCCATTTCTTCCAGGTTCTCTAGCTTGGTGGCATATAGTTGTTCATAGAAGCCTTGCATGATATGTTGAATTTCTGCAGTGTCTGTTGTGATATCTCCTCTTTCATTTACTATCCGATTTATTTGGGTCTTCTCCCTTTTTTTTTTTTTTTTTGTGAGTCTGGCTAAAGGTTTGTCGATTTTGTTTACTCTTTCGAAGAACCAACATTTACTTTTGTTGATCTTTTGTATGTTTTTCCTATTCTCAATGTTATTTATTTCTGCCCTAACTTTAGTGATTTCTGTCCTTCTCATTGCTTTAGGGTTCCTTTGTTGTTCTTCTTCTAGGTCTTTAAGATGTGCAATCAGGCTGTTTATTTGTGCTTTTTCTTGTTTCCTAATGTGTGCTTGTATAGCTATGAACTTCCCTGTCAGTACTGCCTTAGTTGTGTCCCAAATATTTTGATAGCTTGTGTCTTCATTTTCATTGAACTCTCGAAACATTTTGATTTCTTCCTTGATTTCCTCTTTGACCCAGAGGTTGTTAAGAAGTGTACTGTTGAGCTTCCACGTTTTGGGTCTGTTACTAATCTTTTGTTGATTGTTTAGTGTTAGTTTAATTCCACTGTGGTCTGAGAAGATGCTTGGGATGATTTTGAATGCTCTTGAATTGGCTGATGCTGTCTTTGTGGCCTAACATATGGTCTATCCTTTAGAATGACCCAGGTGGATTTGAGTAAAATGTGTATTCCAGTTTCTTGGGATGAATGACTTTGAAAATGTCCAATAGTTCTAGTTTATCTATCTCTTCATTTAGCTCCCTTATGTCTTTATTGATTTTCTGCCTGGATGATCAGTCAAGTTGAGAGAGTGGGGTGCTGAAGTCCCCTACTATGACTGTGTTGCTGTTAATATATTGCTGTAGCTCTTTCAGTAGAAGTTTGATGTATTTAGATGGCTTCTCATTGGGTGCATAGATGTTAATAATTGTTAAGTCCTCTTGATTGACTGATCCTCTGAGCATTAAGTAGTGTCCATTCCTATCTTTTATAATCTTACCTATTTTAAAGTCTATCATGTCAGATATGAGAATAGCTGTTCCTGCCCCTTTTTGTGGGCCATTGGCTTGAATGATAGTTTTCCATCCTTTCACTTTAAGTCTGTGTTTGTCTTGTTGAGTTAGGTGAGTTTCCTGTATACAACATATTGTTGGGTTGTGTTTTCTGATCCATCTTCCTACTCTGTGTCTTTTAATAGGTGAATTCAGGCCATTGACATATATTGATATCAAAGATTGAAGATATTTTAACACCATTCTTATAGAGTTTTAGAGTGTTTTGATGTATGTCCTATTTGTGGTGGTCTGGTTGTTTATAGAGGACCTTTCAGAACTTCTTTCAGGGCAGGCTTGGTGACGGTTGATTCCTTCAACTGTTGCTTGTCTCAAAAGGTTTTGATGCTTCCATCTAGTCTGAATGACAATCTAGCAGGATATAGTATTCTTGGCTGAAAGCCTTTCTCATTGAGCACTCGATAGATATCTTGCCATTCTCTTCTGGCCTGTAGTGTTTGTATGGAGAAATCTGCTGCTAATCTTATGGGTTTTCCTTTGTAGGTGACTCTTAGTTTTTCTCTTGCAGCCTTCAGGATCCTTTCTTTATCCTTATTCCTTTCCATTCTAAGTATGATATGTCCTGGTGTCTTTAGGTCTGGGTTAATTCTGTTTGGGACCCTCTGGGCTTCTTGAATCTTTATGTCTTTGATGTTGTCTAGACTAGAGAAGTTTTCAGCAATTATGGCCTGGAAAATGCTTTCTTCCTCTCTTTCTCTTTCTTCCTTTGCAATGCCAATAATGCGTATATTGTTTCTTTTGAAGTCATCCCATAGAACTCTGTTGTTGTTTAAAGCATCTCTTAATCTCTTTTTGAGATCTCTTACTACTTTTTTAGTTGTCTCTAATTCATCCTCAATCTTGCTAATTCTGTCTTCAGCCTCATAGATTCGATTCTCTCTGCCCTCTACTGCTTTCTGGAGTTCATCTATTTTGTTGCCCTGCTCTGATACTGTTTTAGCTTGTTCAACTAGTTGCATTCTTAGCTCAGCAATTTCAGCTTTCAGCTCTCTAATAACCATGAGATAATTAGTATTTTCTTCCATATTCTCATTTTTTGTTTCTGCATTTCTGATAATTTTTTAAATTCTTTAATCACTCCTGTTATTATTTCCTTAGCTAATGTTTGGATGTTGAACTCATTATTTTGTGCTTCACCCTCTGGAGGACTTTTAGCTGGACTCTTGTCCTGGTTCGATTCTCCAATATTTTTTCTTGTTGTTTTAACCATTTTATATATTACGTTATGAGTTCCCTTTATCAGTACTTTTCTAATTATTGATAACAATTGCCTGGATTGACTTGTGTCTAAGTAAGTTAATTAAAGGGTTCACAGTGCTGGAAGTTAACAGTTGTTTCAATCCCTGAGTTGGAGCTCAGTGGTTTAAAAGCCTCTTTTTTTTCTTCCCTGTAGACTATGGGAGCCTGAGGGCTTTTAAACTATCAATAGGCTTCTTAGCTTAATCACTGACTCCTGACCAAGAAATAAAGCAGGGTGTGGCAGAGATAATCCAGTGGTTATGCAAAGAGACTTTCACAGCTCCTCAGCTATGCCACCGAACTATAGGTCTTCTGAGTTTCCTGGTTAGATCTCTGTCCCCTGCTGTCCCTCCCTGTTGCTGCTCCAGATTCTGAGGGTAGTAGCAATGGAGACTCAGAGTTGCACTTGGTGAGTTTCTGGGGAGTCCTCTCCTTCCTTAAATTGTCCCCTTGTTGGTGGAGCAGACTGGAGGTGGTGTCTCAACTGATAAACTGTTGAACTGTTAGCAGTCACTTAATCTCTCCTTAGGCTCCTCTCTCCTCTCTGTCACCAGCCACACGTGTTTGTACTCACCGATGATTTACTGGGTTCCTGTGGTCATTCTAGTCCTCTTGTTTCGGTCCTGGGTGGTCTCCTTTGGTATTCCTAGTTGATCTGGGAGAGGAGAGGAGAGGAGAGGAGAGGAGAGGAGAGGAGAGGAGAGGAGAGGAGAAGAGAGGAGTGGAGAGGAGAGGAGAGGAGAGGAGAGGAGAGGAGAGGAGAGAAAGCGATCTCTCAGCCTGAATTTAAATGCATAAGAATTTCACCTCTCCTCTTCAACAAATGGTGTTAGAAACAATGTATTTAAACATGCAGAAGAATTAAACTGAACCACTGTATTTCACCAAACACAAAAGTAAATTCCATGTGGATCAAGGACTTGTATGTTAGACCACAAACTATCAGATACTTAGAGGAAAATATTGGCAGAACTCTTTTCTGCATACATTTTAAAGACATCTTCAATGAAACGAATCCAATTACAAAGAACACTAAGGCAAATATAAACCTATGGGACTACATCAAATTAAAAACTTCTTCACAGCAAAAGATACCACTACCCAAACCAAGAGAACCCTCACAGAATGGGAGGAGATCTTTACATGCCATATATCAGACAAGAGTTTAATAACCAACATATATAAAGAGCTTGCCAAACTCAACAACAAGACAACAAATAACCCCATCCAAAAATGGGGGGAGGACATGGACAGAATATTCACCACAGAAGAGATTCAAAAGCCCGAGAAACACATGAAAAAAAAAGCTACAAGTCTCAGGTTGTCAGAGAAATGCAAATAAAGACAACATTGAGATACCACTTCACTCCTGTGAGAATGTCATACATCAGAAAAGGTAACAGCAGCAAATGTTGGAGAGGGTGTGGGGTCAAAGTAACCCTCTTACACTGCTGGTGGGAATGTCAATTGGTCCAACCTCTGTGGAGAACAGTCTGGAGAACTCTCAGAAGGCTAGAAATGGACCTACTCTATGATCCTGCAATTCCTCTCCTGGGGTTATATCCTAAGGAACCCAGAACATCCATCCAAAAAGATTTGTGTACACATATGTTCTTAGCAGCACAATTTGTAATAGCCAAAACCTGGAAGCAACCCAGGTGTCCAACAACAGATGAGTGGCTGAGCAAGTTGTGGTATATATACACAATGGAATACTACTCAGCTGTAAAAAATGGTGACTTCACCGTTTTCAGCCGATCTTGGATGGACCTTGAAAAAATCATGTTGAGTGAAATAAGTCAGAAACAGAAGGATGAATATGGGATGATCTCACTCTCAGGCAGAAGTTGAAAAACAAGACCAGAAGAAAAAAAAAAAAAACACAAGTAGAACCTGAAATGGAATTGGCATATCATACCAAAGTAAAAGACTCTGGGGTGGGGTGTGTGGGTGGGGAGAATTCAGGTCCAAGAAGGATGACAGAGGACCTAGTGGGGGTTGTATTGTTATATGGGAAACTTGGGAATGTTATGCATGTAGAAACTATTGTATTTACTGTTGAATGTGAAACATTAATTTCCCAATAAAGAAATTAAAAAAACAATTTCACCTCTCTCAACTAGGTGGCTTCTATGTATGTCTATCAGATCTATATTCTAGTTGTGGATTTTTGCAAATACTCTGCATCCCAATCTTGAGTATGGCCTAATTTAGGGTGATACTTTAAACTTCTATATTTTTGTATTCTTTAATAAATTCAAGTTGCATTCTGATTATATGTTTTAAAAGCCATAAGTAGGCATTAGTGTTACTATAGCTTTATTTTCTACCGACTTACTCTTTTAATGAGAATGCAGTTATATATGTATCTTATATAGCTATGGCTTAAAAAAGTTGTTGCTGCTGAGCAAAGCATTTAAGTTTCACTATTGTCACCATATCTTAGAAAAAGAAAAACAAGTCCGATTAAATATTGTTAGCTGAATAGCCTCAATTAATGTGCAACTGATGTCCATTGATACTCAATGCATCAATAGTAGTATAGAACAGACTGGGCAATTTAAAGTTATTTTCACTTTTCTAAATTCATATATATGACGTGCATAGAATCATGAGCCACAAATCTCATATAATTGGTAATTGTTGATAAAACATTTCTGAAAAGCTGAATGCTAATACTACCAAGAAATGCTAGAAGTGTATACAATAATAAAAAATAGTTGTGTCATTTTCTGAGTTCCTGTAGCTCCACCAAGGACTCTGCAAAAGAAAGTTTGTGTGCTTTATTTAACAGTTAAAATACCTGAAGATCTCATTCTTTTATACAATAATGTTTTTAAGTATCATCATAAAAACTAATTTAAAAGATGATCAAATCAAAAGCAGCTCCCATGAGTGTTTTCTTTACAAATGTGCAAAGTAAATAGCCACCTCAATACTGTATGTGAGATCTCAAAATTCTAATCTACACATAGATTTAATATAGAATTTAAAGTGAAATTTAAGTGACTCATTTATGCTATGATGTTTTTTACTGAAACAATTACTAAGTATATTACTATTCCTCTACTCTTTTGGATTAAACAGGCTAAGCATAGTGTTCATTGGACTATTACTTCAGCTCCTCTAAATTTTAAACTCTGTTAATAACTCAGAAGCTATATGTGTTCAAGGATAAGAAGATTAGATGACTGCTTGATTTATAAACACAAGAATCCAAAACAACTAGACTAAACTTTAAGTATCTCAAATAAAGAGATATGAAAGCTAGTCACACTTGTGAGAAATACATTAAGAAAATATATGTGTCGGATGGGGAGAATACAGGTCCATGAAAAATGATGAATGAAATAGTAGGGGTTGTATTGTTAAATGGGAATCTGGGGAATGTTATGCATGTAAAAAAAAAAAAAAGAAGTAGAAACGCAAAGAAAATATATGTGTCAGGAGTTGAGTAAAGAGAACAGATCTTATTCCTGGACATAATACAATCTTCTAGATTGAATACACTTCTAAGGGATAAGCACCACCAAAATAATCAAATTAAAATAAGTGAAGTTTCAAATGTAGTGTATAAAATGTATATATAAACTTGAGGTGATGTTTTGAGCCCTAAATAGAGAAGTATACACATCTTATTTTTATCACCTTATGAAAATTCAGCGTAGCCAAATTTATTCTGGTAAAAAATTGGCAACTATAACTTGATTCTCACACTAAAAATTTTGAAAATGAAAATAGTTTTATCCTTATACTTCTGTTATTCCTTCTTAATACAAATTATACAGCAGATTCTGTGAGAGAATATTGATTGGTATAATTTTACTTAAAATCCATTTAAAAAAAATCAGATGGAATATTTCTTAAGGTAGAAACAAGTTTCCTTAGGTTTTATCATCTCTATGACATCATATATGTTCTGAACTGTGAAAAAAAAAAGTTGAAACAAATGTTTCCCATTTAAAGTTGCCCACTATAAAAATTTCAGCTCCATCCATGTCATATAAACATGCTATGTGCCAGAGCACATATGGGCAAAAGCTTATAAAAGAGGCACCTGTGGTTTTTAAATTAAGCACATTTGCTGTAATTAGCGAGCTTTATTTTTCCTAAGTCAATTTTTTCATTGTTTTTTAAACCATCCCTGTGGTGGTAATAAACAACATGCAGTTTTAATGGAGCAGGATTTTGTTTCTTAAAACCCCTGGAGGCTTGGAATCAAATCAGGCAGGCCACTACTAAGAAAAAAAAAAAAAAGAAAGAAAATGGGGAAAAAGTAAATAATAAATAAATAAATTGAAGACCGGTTAACTCAGTTCTAGTTTTAGATGATTCAATCCAGATAAAATGGCCTGACAGTGCAGCTCCATCTTTACAGTGTAATAGACTTACTATTCCTTTGGAGGTTAATTCATACCATGGTCATCTTTGATTTACACCCTACAAGGTTAACCATTTAAAAATAATAAGGCATATAAAAGACAATTTATTTTAAAATAAAATTTAAGAGATTTCATAAAACATGCCTGCTAAAATGTTTAAAAAATATATGTAAGTAAATGGAATTGGAGTATTACACCAAAGTAAAAGACTCTGGGGTGGGTGGGTGGGTGGGGAGAATACAGATCCATGAAAAATGATGAATGAAATAGTGGGGGTTGTATTGTTAAATGGGAATCTGGGGAATGTTATGCATGTAAAAAAAAAAAAAGAAGTAGAAACGCAAAGTAGAAATTGACTGAGTTTGGAGTATGGCACCAAAGTAAGAAAGCAGAAGTACACTAGAGTTTGCAGTGAGTACCTCCCTAATACTTCCTCTCCACTTTTCCAAGCTTTGGGTCCATGATTGCTCAACAATTTGTTTGGCTTTGTATGTTAACTCTCTTTTCAGTCACCAGGTTCCAGGTGTCATCAGGATGCCGGCCAGACTTCCCTGGATTGAAGACACCACCAATGTGTCCTGGAGCTCAGCTTCCCCAGAGACCCACCCTACTAGGGAAAGAGAGAGGCAGACTGGGAGTATGGACCGACCAGTCAACGCCCATGTTCAGCGGGGAAGCAATTACAGAAGCCAGACCTTCTACCTTCTGCAACCCACAATGACCCTGGGTCCATGCTCCCAGAGGGATAGAGAGTGGGAAAGCTATGGGGGGGGGGGGGGGTTGAGGGGGTGGGGGGGTTGGGGGGTGGGGGGGGGTGGGATATGGAAATTGGGTGGTGGGAATTGTGTGGAGTTGTACCCCTCCTACTCTATGGTTTTGTTAATTAATCCTTTCTTAAATAAAAAAAAATAATAAAAAAATATATATGTAAGTATACAAAAACAATGCACCTTTGATAACTGATAATTTGTAGAATTCCGTGTTCATTTTCATGGGTATATTTCAACATTTGAACTTCTGAATTGACATAGACATACTATAATCATTTATATAAAGACAGTATCAATGGTTTTGCTGAATTGTGGCCATAAAAAAATGAAATATCTGACTCTTCTATACAATAGAGTAAGACACTCATAAGTTTAACATGTGCCTTTATCTAGAACAAAAACAATTACATTAATCATATACATATGAAAGAATATGTTTTTTAAGACTAATAATAATTTTAATATCTTAATGAAAAGAAATTGATTTGATAAAACAATACTACTATTCCAGGAATATCTGTTTTAATTCTGGCAAACCAGTTTCTTATTTGAAGGTTTTGTACATATCTTCCATTATTATTGCTAACATTCACAAAGCGGCAAAGAAATACAGACATATGCAAACCACTACAAGTAACTGTGTAATTAAACATAAAAATATATCAAGACTCCCCCAAATCATCAAATTCTTGATGTCTAGGAAGTGATCATAAAAAACAAAAAATTAGACACAATGTATACAGTATGCAGAGAAATTTCTTACAGCAATATGTGTAATCATAAAGAAAGGAAACCAACACCTATGGACATCTTATTTTTTACAAGAAAGGGCCAAAATATTAGATGGAGAAAGAGTCTCTTCAACAAATGGTGTTGGAAAAATTGGATTGAAACATGCAGAAGAATGAAACTGAACCATTCATCTCACCACACACAAAATCAAACTCCAAATAAATCAAGGATTTGAATGTTAACCTGGAAACTATCAAATTTAGAGGAAAACACTGGCAGAACTCTTTTCAATCTAATTTTTAAAGGTAGCTTCAATAAATATATTTGAAAGGCAAACAAAACCAACAATAAACCAATGAGACTATCAAGTTGAAAAGTTTCTGTAAGGCAAAAGGAACCAGCACCCCCAAAATAAAGAGACTCCTTAAGGAATGGGATATCTTTCTGTGCCATACATTAGAAAAAAGTTATTAACAACTTGAACAATGAGTTCAGCAAATTCAACAACAACAGAATAACACCATCCAAAAGTGGGGAGAGACTATAGATAGAACACTAAACAAAGACAAGATCCAAAGGGTCAACCAACACATGAAAAAAAGAAAAATGCTCAAGAGAAATGCAAATAACAATAATGAGATACCACTTCACTTCTGTGATGATGCCGTACACCAGAAAGGACAGTAACAGCAAATGTTGAAGAGATTGTGGGGTGAAGGAACCCTTTTGCACTGCTGATGGAGATGTAAATTGGTCTAGTCCTTGTGAAGAGCAGCCTGGAGAACTGCCAGAAGGATGAAAATAGCCTACCCCATATGACCCTGTAATTCTTCTGCTGAGGATATATCCTGAAATGAAACATACCAATCCCAAAAGATCTATGTGTATTTATATTCATAGCAGCACAATTTGTAATAGTTCAAACTTGGAAACAACCTCAGTGTCCAGGAGCAGATGAATGGCTAAGAAAGTTAGATATGTGGTAGATATACACAGTGGAAAACTTCTCAGCTATTATGAATGATGAAGTCACCTTCTTCACTTCCTCTTGCATGCAGCTTGAAGAAATCATGTTAAGTGAGATCAGTCAGAAAGAGTAAGATGAATATGGGATGATCTGACTCATGTGCAGAACTAAAGAGGGTGAGAGGGAGGGAGGAAGGAAGGAAAGGAGAGCCAAGCAGTGATGCATCCAGTTAAGAGCTCACATTACCATATTCCAGGACCTAAGTTAGAGCCCATCTCCCTACCTGCAGGGGGCGGGGAGGTGATGCTTCATAAGTGATGAAGCAAGTCACTCTTTCCTCTGTATCTGTCCTTCATCTGTAAATTTATCTCTGTCCTATTATATAAAACAACAAAACAAAACAAAAAGACCAAAAATGGCTACTGGGAGTGTTATATTCATAGTGCTGGCACTGAGTTCAGTGATAATTCTGATGAGGTGGGGATGTAAGTAGGAAGGAAGGAAAGAAGGAAGGAAGGAAGGAAGGAAGGAAGGAAGGAAGGAAGGAAGGAAGGAAGGAAAGGAGGGAGGGAGGAAGGAAGGAAGGAAGGAAGGAAGGGAGAAAGGGAAGAAGGAAGGAAGGGAGGAAGGAAGAAAGGGAGGAAGGGAGGAAGGGAGGAAGGAAGGAAGGAAGGAAGGAAAGGAGGGAGGGAGGGAGGGAGGGAGGAAGGAAGGAAGGAAGGAAGGAAAGATGTGTACATGTATACAAGTGCATGTATTCCATAAATACTTATATAATATATATAGATTTTAACAGACATACTTAATAATGTATTTAATATGTATCAATTTGTATAAAAGTTTTGCTATTAAGTGGGTTTAAATTTACTTCTACAAAATTTAGATGATGAAAAATAAGACAAATCTTAAATAAGTAATGTACTCTACTCCCAAGTTCATATCCTTGAGGTATATGGAAAAACATATGCACCTCTGATAAATTCTTACAATGAAATGAGTTGGTATTTTTGAATAATTATTTGGTTTTTATTTTATTATTATTTTTTGATACAGATAGAGAAGCAGAGATATAAACAGCAAGTGAAAGAGATCAGCTAGGCGGCCAGAATTATTCTGGGTTCTCTTGATAGGTTTTGCCTGCCTAGCTTCTGTTCTTAACTTTTAGGTTGTTGTCAGCAGATGATATAGCTTATGACTCTTTTACCCATCAGTCTTCCTGTTGTAATTTATTTTGTATTGAGGCAATTTTGGCTAATGAAACTGTCCCTGTTTTAGGCGAACCATTTCACCCATCTTCAAATTGTGAGCTGTCACAACATGACAATCATCAAAAGGTCCATCTCCCCTGCAGTCACTTGAGCTCCCTTCTTCCTCTCTCCTCTTCCTTTCCTCTTTTTGAGGTAGTCTTTCTCATTACCATGGCCTTTACCACACTTTTCAATTCTAGAACCTTAAGGTTTTTTGGAAGACAGGCTGCCCCATGGCAGGTTACATGTGAGTTAAAGTAAATTTGAAATAATCATGACTTGTAAATAATTATAAATTTACAAAATTTAATCTCTCTTTTGAATATTGTGAACAATTTTTCTGGAAGATTTGTATTTTAAATGTGAAAAGTTTGGTAACATTCTTTTTCTCCATTGTCTGCTATAATTCACTTATTTCCACCCAAGGTAAGATACCTTTTGGGCTAATTAAGACTAAACTATTGTGATAAGAAAGTTGTACAGAAATAGTGTGTGTATATATATAATATTATATATATAAGAATATATAATATATATATTCTTCAAAGTGTTTTTCATTCAGTGTGCACAGCAACAATTCTTAGCCATCTTTCAAAACATTAATAAATATCAACAATATATTGATGATCTTATGACAGATCATATTTGTTGCTTCTGTGTATAAATTTCTCCAAGCTTTTATAAAATGGTGATGCATTACATTGATGGCTGTGTTAAAAGAAAATACAAACCAGGCAGTTGGGCGGTAGGTAGCACAGTGGCTTAAGCGCATGTGGCACAAAGCACAAGGACCAGTGTAAGGATCCCAGTTCGAGCCCTGGCTCCCCATCTGCAGGGGAGTCACTTCACAGGCACTGAAGCATGTTTGCAGGTGTCTCTCTTTCTCTCCCCCTCTCTGTCTTCCCTTCTCTCTCCATTTCTCTCTGTCCTATACAACGATGATATGAATAATAGCAACAATAAAACAACAAGAGCAACAAAAGGGAAAATAAACAATAAAAAATTTTTAAAAAGAAAAACCAGTAAATTATCATATGAAACCTAAATAACACCTACTTAGCTATCTAAGTGGAACAAATGGCTACTGTTTGCATGAACAATAAAAAACAGTATCAGGGGAGGGGATGGGATATGGAGATTGGGTGTTGGGAATGGTGTGGAGTGCCCTCCTACCCTATGGCTTTGTTAATTTATCCTTTCTTAAATAAAAAATAAATTAAAAACAAAACAAACAAACAAAGAAACAGTAGCTCCTATGATCTAAACAATGACCTGACAGTAGAAAAGTTAAACGTAGAAAAAAAGAAAAGCTTAAATTTTATTTATCTTCAAATATTGGTTTGATAAATGGTTTTCATTCTGGAATAAACAAAAAATAAAGCATACCTATTAAAATGTGAAAGTTATTTCCAAAATAAATGAGATAAACAATCTAAATTTGTGAACCTCTGTAATTCTTTTTACTTAAGATTAATTTTAGTATGCTTCATATTTTATTTTTTAACCATAAATTATTTTATAAGTCTGATCACAAACATGCAAAGAGACTTCAATTCAACATAACTTTGATTGTTTAAATTTAAGAGAACAACAAAATATTCTATCAGCAAAGTATCCCATTTAAATTTAGTTAATGTAATAAATAACCTCTACCTTAAATCAATAAGTTTTTGGTTATTTCCCTAAATTTCTGATGATCGTTTGTCTAGGGAAAAAAAATGTTCCCTTTATATACACTCTACATTTTTGATACTAAAAAATATTAGAAAGTAAGTTATAATTTTTTACAAGATATAAAACTAAACTGATTAATGGTATAATGAGAGAATGTAAAAGAACAAACATGAGCACTATCTTTAATTGAGCAGTTGTTTTTAACCCTCACAACAAGATCCACTTTAGTGCACTAGACCATGATAAAGCCCAGAATATGGAAAGTGGTACAAAAATACAGAAAGAGGAAAACATTCAGTTCTGTAATTCTTCCTCTTAGCAAGCGTCATATATCTCATATTTGGGAAACCATAACTAACCTAACTTCCAGTGTATTTCTCGTAATTAGTATATCATTTTCTTTTATATTTCAATATACTAGAAGGGAAACTATTTTCTTTCTCTCCCCATATAAAAATTCATAAAGAGTCTAATATCATAAAGCTCTCGAAGTAAGATTCTACTTCTAATGTTTTCCTATAAGTATTGACCAAAAAAAGTGTTAAATGAAAAATCCAGCTGTGAGAGAAAATTTAGTAATCTATTCAACTTAACATTTTTAAAGCACTTTAAGAAATGATGACTCCTTTAGCTAAAAATACAGAGAAAAAAGAAGAAATGTATGAATTTTGGTACCAGGATTCTGAGTGAAAAGTCATATCGGGTGTGAACACAGCGGGTTTAGGCCACATGGAGCTAGCAAAATGGCTGCCTCATGCTTTGCACACCAGCCCTTCTCCAGGTCGGGAAGCAGAAGAGAAAGAGAGAGGGGAAACGGGAGTGACTTTTGTAGTAGAATTCCAGAAGTGGCAAGTTGGGATGGGATTGGCTAGGAAAGGGGGTGGAGAAAACAAGGCACTCTGGGAAGGTAGAAAGCTTCCATAGCAATGGTTGCTATAGTTTTTTAGCTTGTGAGAATGAGCGATAGCCTGAGGGAGTAATGTGGTGGTGGAGGAGTCATTTTTAAAACAAGGCAGAAGATTGATATGTAAATAATAATACCTGCTTGGAAATATGGTGGTTTGTGGGTCCTGCCTAACTCAGTCACATCTGTACTATATCCCAACAATTACATATATATATGTATATATACTAAAATTGTCACATTATTATCATGATTTGAAATGGAAAATAACATGATAGAAATTTTACCAAGACCTGCCTTTTAGTCCATCACATAATCCACATATAATCTTCTACACATTATCTGTATTTTCAATAGTTTTTTTTATTACTACTGTACTAGACTAACATTAAATCCAGTAGTTTACAACAACACTCAATTATCTCACTGTTTTTGTAGATTAGAACCCCAATATATATCTCAGTTCATGAAAACCAAGGTTAGTTAACAGAAGGAAGAATCTAGCCTAAATTCATTTATTATGCTGACTGATTTCAATTCTATAATTTTGTAGAGTTCCCTTCCTGTGCTTGCTGTCTGTCATGGCCACCTTAACTCCTGGAAGTCTCTCTTCAGTCCTCACATTAGACTCCTACTTGTCAGAACTCGCAGCGTATTAAATCCCTCTAAGGCTTGGATGCTCTAGTTTCCCCTTTTACTTAATCTCCACCTTCCTGATTCCAGCCAGAGAAAAGTTTCTGCTTTTAAGAACTCAGGTGATGAGATTCGGAAAGCCCAATTTATTCAGGACAATCTGTCTGATTTGAAATTCATAATCTAAATTAGGTACACACAGTTCCTTCAGGCATGTAACATAACAATGTTAGAATCAAAGGTTCTTGGGGAATAGAATGTTGACATCTTTGGGAAATCATTATCATGCTTGTGATACTATTTAATTGAGAGGAGGTTCTATAAAGAATTGTAAAGCATAGAAACAGAGAAACAGACAAGGAAATACAACTCTTTTCTTTCTTTCTTTCTTTCTTTCTTTCATTCTTTCTTTCTTTTTTCCCACCAAGATTATCACTGGGGCTCATTGCCTGCAGTACGCATCCACTGCTCCCGGAGGCTATTTTTTCCCTTTTGTTGCCCTTGTTATTTATCATTGTTGTTGTAGAAAGATAGATACCTGCAGACCTGCTTCACTGCTTGTGAAGCAACCCCTTTGCATACAGGGAGCCGGAGGCTGAAAACCTGGATCCTCAGGCTACTCCTTGCACCATGTGAGCATAACCCGATGTGCATCTCCTAGCCCCCAACAATTTCTTTCTGAGATTATTTTAATCCATGTCTTTAAAGTCCACATATGCCATAAAGTCACCGCTATATTGGTGATTTTTTTTTTTAAAGTTTATTTACCAGAGCACATTGTTCAGATCTGACTTCTGATCACTCTGAATGTGAGGCCACTGAACTTCAGGCATAAAGAGCTGCTGTGTAAATTATTTTAGTGTATTGCTGGCCTGCCACCGGTGTCTTTATTTTTGCTTTTTACCCTACTCGAATGAATGCCCTCCTTTATATTCTGCCTATCCAAAGTACTACCTGTCTCCAGGTTTATTTGAGTGTTTTTGCATAACCATTATGCTATCTCTAGCTTGTTTGCATGTTTTTTAAAAATCTTTTTTATTTATTTTCCTCTTTTGATGCCCTTGTTGATTATCATAGTTGTTATTATTATTGTTGTTATTGATGTTGGATAAGACAGAGAGAAATGGAGAGAGGAGGGGAAGACAGAGAGTGGAAGAGAAAGCTAGACACCTGAAGACCTGCTTCACAACACTTGTGAAGCAACCCCCCTGTAGGTAGGGAAACAGGGGCTCCAACTGAGATCCTTACACTGGTCCTTGTGCTTCGCACCATGTGCACTTAACCCACTGCGTTACCGCCCGCCCCGTTTGAGTGGTTTTTTTTTTTAAACAACTGGTATTCTTTTTTTTAAAAAAATTTATTATTTTTATATTTATTTATTTATTTTCCCTTTCATTGCCTTTGTTGTTTTTCATTGTTGTTGTAGTTATTATTGCTGTTATTGATGTCATTGCTGTTGGATAGGACAGAGAGAAATGGAGAGAGGAGGGGAAGACAGAGGGGGAGAGAAAGACAGACACCTGTAGACCTGCTTCACTGCTTGTGAAGCGACTCCCCTCCAGGTGGGGAGCAGGGGCTCGAACCGGGGTCCTTAAAGCTGGTCCTTGCTCTTTGCGCCACATGCACTTAACCCATTGGGCTACCGCCCGACTCCCTGAGTGTTTTTAAAATCGTCATCAGTGTTATCTCTGGGGTGCAGTGCCTAACTAACAACCCACTGCTCTCAGTAGTTTTCTTTTTTTTTTTTTTTTTAACTGAAGAGGAAGAATAGAAAGGGAAAGAGAGAGACCTGCAGCACTGTTTCACAGCTCTTGTATCACAGTTTGTGATATCTGGAAGTATGAAATCTATTGCAGAATGTCTAGATCCTTTCTCAGGGCTACAGCTAACTGTTTTTTGTGTCTTTAGGCAAGTTTTAAAATGTAGATACGGATGCCTCAATTTTTTTCTTCTGTAAACGGTGAACAGCAGGGGACCAGGCAGTAGCTCACAGGGTTAAGCACACATAGTGTAAAATGCAAGGACCCACACAAACATCCAGGTTTGAGATCCCTGTTTTAATCCCTGTCTCCCCACCTGCAGGGGGTAGTCTCACAAGCAGTGAAGCAGGTCTGCAGGTGTCTAGCTTTCACTTTCCTCTCTGTCTTCCCCTCCTCTCTCAATTTCTCTCTGTCCTATCCAACAACAACAACAGAAACAATGGCCACCAGGAGTAGTGGATTTATGGAGCCCCAGCAATAACTCTGGAAGCAATATATATTAATATATATATTGGGTTTAAGTGGGTTACTATGCAGAATACTGAGATGACTGTCAAGTACACAGATCTTGTTCAATAAACTCTAATTTTGATTGCAACTATTTATAATGGTTTAGGTGATTTGAGAATCTATCCTGTTTTAGGCTTCAAATTCTCTATCTGCATATAAATTTTTCCCTATATGGTATTAGTGTCAATAATTATTTAGATAGATATTAATAAAAAATCTTACATTTTGATCTTCAAATGGTCATTATTATATGTGTTTAATTTATGTCAATAAAATTTCACATGTTATGAATTATCTATTTTATGAGAAGATACATTTACTTGACACTTGTTAGGAGCTTCACCATTCTGAGCTGACTCTTAGATGAAGACAGAACATTTTTAAAACAAGGACAATTATAACCCTAGATGGCTATTATGAAAATGAAGAAGAGGAAGGAGAAGAAGAAGGAGAAGGAGGAAGAGGAGGAGGAGTAGAAATGAGAAAGAAGTGAATGTACTTAAATTTAATTTTACCTAAAATGTTGAGTAAAAAATAAATAAATAGTATTGTGATATCATGCAATAGATAACTCAAAAGAGAAGAAACAGAACAAGTGGCATTCTTAGAGGGTCTTAAGTTCTTAATTATTTCAGGATATTTCTTTTTTTTAAGAAGGGAGGGGGAGAGAGCAGGGGAAAGAGAGACACCTAGCACACTATTTCACTACTCATATAGCTTTCCCCCAGCAGGTAGTTATCATGGGCTTGAACATGGAGCATTGCATACTGTAACATGTGTGCTTTACCGGGTGTGTCACCACATGGATCCCAGCATCTTTCTTTAAATTTCAAATAACTGGCCTCTAATTGAAATTTTCTAAAATACATTATTTTAAAACAGTTTATATATTAATTTACTTTGATAGAGACAAGAGAGAAATTCAGAGGGGAAGGAAGAAAGAGAAGAGAGAAAGAGAGAGAGAGAGAGATATAGAGAGAACTACAGCACTGTTCCACCTCTCATGAGACTTCCCCCTTGCAGATGGAGTCTGAGGGGCTTGAACCCAAATCCTTGCACGTAGTAATGTGTACACTTTACTGGATGCACCACCACCCCACACAGGTCTAAAATTATTTTAATTGTTAATGTTTACCAAAGTGCTACTCAGCTCTGGCTTATGGTGATACTGGGGGTTGAATTTAAAACCTCCAGTATCTGAGGCATGAAAGTCTGTTGTACTACTGTTGATGCGATCTCCCTGGTTAAAATGAATTCTTTTTAAAGAACTAAACTTTAAGCAAAGCACATGATTATTGGTTTCAATAGGAAAATATCCATTTACTCATTAATTTCATTATTAACTACAGTGGTTAAGAATAGTCTAAATCATAAATAACACTAATGTTTGAAGAAATAGTAGAGATCATCGTATCTTAATCATACAGATATTCTTATAAAGTAAGAAGCGTTGTCTTGAGGGCCAGAAAGCTCACTATTGGCAAGACCCAGATTGAAATTTCATGTTACCAGAGCACTTCTAAGCCCCTGGCTTCAAACAAAGGTACTGCTGCTCAGTAAGTGCCTTGACTATGTGTTTAGTCCACTCCCATAAATATATCTAACCAATGTCTGTTTCACTTTTAGAGGTTAGGAGATATGTTCTGCATGATTTAAATATGTAAAATATTAAATTTAAGCACCTGAGAGCTAGTTTTCCTTATTATTTGTGTGTTGGGGGTTGGGGAGAGAACCTTCCAAAGAGAATGTAACAGAATCTTGCATTTTACCTACAGCAGCACTGTTAAAATGCTTCGGGCCTCAAGTAACAGCATACTTGTTACCATTGGCTTAAACTTAGGGCTATATTAATACATCTTGAATGACAAGAAGTTCAGAGGTTAATTCAGCAGCTTGATCACACCAGGACTTTCTGTCATTTACAATTCTCTGGACTCCTCCCTCATGATTCCCTGAGGCTACAGTAGGCCTCCCAGCTACAAAGAACTGCCTTCAAAGGCAAAGGTGGGAAGAGAGCAGAGGGCTCATTCATGCACCTCTCTATCTTAATTAGAGAAAACTTTCCACTAAAATTCCTTAGCTGAGTTACTCTTATGTCTTTTCAGCCAGAATATGCTGAATCCTACTTCAGGTAAAAATAAATAAATTTAAAAAAATAGAGCATTAATATAATTGACTCAGTCACCAGACTTATTCTATACAAAGCACACTGCTTTCCCAAAGGTGAATAACCTCAGAATTCTGCTTACAGAAACAATATAAGAAATGAATAAATGTTGGGTAGCCAGCAATGACAGGTGTTACTGCCTTAGCAATCTTTGTGTACAACATGTAGGTGGAACACTGTGCAATTTTCAAATACCTTAGAGACAGAATACTTTCTCAATAATGCAATTGTCTGTTTATTCATAATAAAATGAAATTATACTAATGATAAGAGTAATTCACAAAAAATAATGCCATAGATATTTTTGGTGTTACCATTAACCAATGAAGAAAGTAAAATTTAGAGAACATAATTATGTTACTCAAAGGAAGTAAATCTCAGCTCACTCAACAAAAAAGAAGAGAATATCTGGGGCACAAGATTATATTTGTTGGTCTCCAGAGTCAGGGAATCGGGCAGCAGGTTAAGCACAGGTGATGCAAAGTGCAAGGACTGGCGTAAAGATCCCGGTTTGAGCCGCCGGCTCCCCACCTGTAGGGGAATTGCTTCACAGGCGGTAAAGCAGGTCTGCAGGTGTCTATCTTTCTCTCCCCCTCTCTGTATTCCTCTCCTCTCTCCATTTCTCTCTGTCCTATCCAACAATGACAACAACAGTAATAATTACAACAAAAAACAAGGGAAACAAAGGGAATAAATAAAATTTTTTTAAAAAAAGCCCAACAAACATCTCCACATGTATCTGTAGGTCTTTATATTAAAGTCAAAAGGATCTTAGCAATACAGTTTCTGTCTCCCTCCCCCATTCTCTCTCTCTCACACACATTTTTGAACAGAGAACTTCTGTAAAAACTAAATAAAATGCCTGAGCCATTATTTTAGAAATGAATAAACACCTGTCTCTCCACACTACTGCTATGAACATATAAGTATTATTAATGACTGCAAATAGCTAGAAAATGGCTAATAAAGCCAAGATATCTCTCAAACAATAATAGGCTAATTAATTACATTTAATATGGTAGGACTGAAAAAGTCACTATAACTAATTGTCCTTAAAGTGTGTGTGTGTGTGTGTGTGTGTGTGAATGTTTCTGAGTGTGACATATAGTATCACACTTAAGTATTTTAGTTAAGCGTCTTATTATTAAATTACCCTGAAACATCAGCGTTGAAGGTTATAGAACTCATTTTCTATTAATCTGTGTACTAAGATGGAAGGTCACCTTTTCTTTTAACATTTAGTTCTTATATTTTTCTTGTGCCTGTAGGTAATGATATCAAGTATAAAATAATACAATGATGTTACCTAGTGGAACAATAGCAATCAATCCCCACAAATATCTGGAGAAATTAAAAATATGCTGCAAAATTGATTTATTATCTAAACTACATTGTATCATACAGCAGCAGGTAAGCATAATTTAACTATATGATGAGTGTTACCTATCATCTCTTTTCTGATTTCAAATTTAGCAGTCTCAGAAGAAGCATTGTTCATCCATTTTGCAAAATGTCACTGACACATACATTAGTCCTTATGGTGAAATTAGAAAAAAATTCCATCTGTTTCTTAAAAGTTGTGTGACCTTCACAGAGAGTTAGTGTTTACTATCTTGTCCCCTTCAAGCACTGGCAATGCTGAAGAGCTATGAGTTTGTCACATAAAATTACACTGTTAGTTAAAATGAAGCATAGATATTAGAGTTTATCAAGTATCTTTTTATCCTCAGAATTGAACACTATAAGGAAAAATGACAATTAGGAAATATGCCTTGTGATACAACATGAAAATTTTGATATGTCACTAGTATCCCCAGGATTCTTCATTTACCTATAATATGTAAGTGCCTTTTTGTTACTAAAACATTTAAAATCTGGGCTGGAGAGATAGCATAATGGATATGCAAAAAGACTTTCATACCAGAGGCACCAAAGGTCTCACATTCAATTTCCAGTACCACCATAAACCAGAGCTGAACAGTGTTCTGGGAGGAAAGAAAAGCAGTCTTATTATTGTTTCATTATTGTATAAAATTATGAAAATATAAAATATACCATAGTGTAATTTACCAAAAAAAAAGAAAAAGAAAACATGTCTTGTACATACTAATCACTGTCTTAAACTGTGACATAGTCTCTTAAATGTGAGAATATTTTGTAGTATGTGGAGTAGTGGAAACAGCATCATGGTGTTGAGGGTAAGTGAACATAATTAGAGTAAAAACTACTGTAATCATTGAATGCCTGTTATGTGCCAGGTATAGGTACTCCAGATTTATGTTATCATCACAAAGGCTTAGAAACAAATAAAGGTTATCACTGAATTTCTGTAGACTGGACTTTCCTACTAATAAAAGTTACATTGCATTTATAAAGATTTATTTATTTATTCATTTATTATGTGGGGTATGGGTGTTAAGGAACTGATCAACTTTCACATAAAGCAGTTCTGTGTATTGAACCTGTGGCCTATGGGGCCTTCAGGAATGTAAGTTGGTGCACTAATAGGTGGAATTGTCTCACAGCCTGATAATGTACTTTTTAAATTTTCATGTCATTGCCAGGTCTTCACCACTCTGGGTTGACTTATTTCAACCATTTCAACTTCTCTCTCTTCAAGAGGCAGGAGTGAGAGAAAGAGAGAGATAGACAGAGACAAAGAGAGAGGCAGAGAGAGAGAGAAATGCCATGGTACCAAATCTTCACACATGGCCATAATATACCCATGCAATGCACCATGGTCTTAAAGCTGAATTGAGAGCAGGTAGAACAAGAGCACATCTGGGTGAATTATCTCTTTGGCTCTACAATGCACTTTATCAAGCAAAATTTTGCTTTGGATTTGTTCCTTCATCCTCAAATGTCATTTAAATAAACAGGAAACTAAGTTTTAAAAAGTAAGTTGATGACTTGGGGAGAGATCTTAGCCTGTTACAACACCAAACTTGTATGTCTGAGGCTTCAGCTGTCCCACATTCAATCCCTGCTACTCCCTTAAACCAGATCTGAGCAGTTCTCTGATTCTCTCTTTCTCTCTCAGTTCCTCCCTTTCATTCTTTATGCCTCTCTTGCTAAATAAATCTTTAAAATAAATTATATTGACTTTTCTTCTATCTAATTCATAATTACATACAGAATTATATTTTCCACTATAGTTTTCTATCCTCCCTTTGCTAGTCATTTTCAGTAGGTTCAGTACAATGTTATTTTCATTTTGTGTTGTTAAAATATTAAAGTTATTTTTATATTGTGAAAAGATTTATATCTATATTAACAAAAATATCTAGATAGGACTTAGCTGTGACCTTGTATCCAATTTTTCTTTGCAGTAATGCTGTTTGTACTCAGTACCCCATCAATAGCATTGCAGTGTTTGGTGCACAGCAATTATCCCTTTGGTATATTATACACCAAAGCCCACAACTTTCTCCCAACTGACCCTGCTATTTGTGACTTTTAGTTTGTATAGTTGTGGAAACTAAATAATCAATATATTACAAATCCTTTCCCTAATCATAGATGTGTTCTAAATGCTAGCTTAAGAAAAAAAAAAAGGTAATCTATCAATAGTTTTATAAAGATCCAGATATCAAAAACTTGAGTTTTTTTAGCTACTCCCTGTGATTTTTGTCTCAACTACTCTGTTCTGGCATTGTAGAAGGAAGTATTCAGTCAATACATAAACAAATGAATGTGAATATACTCCAAAACTGGGAAGTGGGGCAGGTTTTCTTATAATATGTTTTTGGCTTCATAAAGTTTGAACTATTTTATAGATTTTTCTGATCATGTCCTTGACATATGGATTATTTTGAGTTGTGTTTTTTCGCTTTCTAAATATTAAGTAAAATTAAAAAATTTAAAAAAGACTTTAAAAAAAGGATTGTTGTGTTGTACGCCGTTCATAGGGCAAGTAATACATGATTATCAAAGATTATTCAGAGAGATTTAAGTTATGTGTTTGACTGAGACTCTGGAGGTGTCTCCACTGAACATGCTACTATTCACCGTGGCACTGGAGAAACCTCTAGAGATAATGGAATAATGATGTGGTACTTCTCTCTCTTTCTCCCTTTCTCTACTATATTTGAAATAAAGGATTTTTTTTTTAATGTCAGGTCAGGAACCATAGAATAGCATATATGTGAGGCCCTAGTACTTCCAAATAAATAAATAAATAAACCCTAAAAGCCTGCTGGTATTAAGCAAATTGTTCAGTGGGGAAAGAGTAATGTCTGGACTTGTCAGAATACATAAGCCTTTATTCATTTTCTATTGATGATGTTAGAAATCATACAAATTTAAATATTTGGATGGTAGAAGTCTGAAATATACTTAACAGGGCTAAAATCAAGACTCTAAAGTAAGTAAATACATACATACATACATACATACATACAGGGGCTGGGGGTTGGCACACCTGGTTGAGCACACATGTTACAGTGTATAAGGACCGAAGTTCAATCCCCCAGCCCCCACCTGCAGGGGAGAAGCTTCATGAGTGGTGAATCTGCAGGTGTCTCTCTCTATCTCCTCTTCCTATTTTTGTCTCTATCCAGTAAATAACAAATAAATTATAAATAAAAAGACCTAAGATTTCAACAGGTACCTCAGAAAAGCATCTCAAATGGTCTTTAACCATGAGCAGGGGAGCAAAATGATGAGGCTCAGAGAAATACAAGTCAGTACCACAATGATGTAAAAAAAAAAAAGACTCTAAAGGAAAAATCTGATTTCTTGAATTTTCTGGTTCTAGAATCTGTCATATTTCTTGGTTCCTGGTCCACTTCTGTCTTTAAAGCTACTAATGACTGGCTAAATTCTTTCTCACATCATGCCACTCAAAAAAAAAAATCATATGCCTTACTCTTCCAATTATAATTGGAACTCCTATGATTATCTTGAACCCATCTGAATAGACCAGTATGATCTTCCCATTCTGAGGTTAGTTAATTGGGAAGCTTTATTCTATCTATCAGCTGACTTTTCCAACATGTTCATAGGTTCTGGAAAATAGAATGTGGGAACCTTTGGGAGAGTGTCATTATTTGCCCTCCCCCAGGCCCTAATAATTAATTTCTGGTCACATAGGACATTATGGTGATGATCCAGCAGTGAACATGGGAATTTATGAGAACCATATTACAAATGGAATCCAGACTGAGATGTTCTCACTGTGATTTTAGCAAGCTGGTAATATCATCACATTGTTTCCTTAATCCATAAGGAAAAGGTTATGTTAAAAGGGCAAGTAAAAGCTTCTGTAATAGATCTATGCCAAAGTAATAAAGCAAAATGACTCCCCTGCTTCTGAGATAACTCAAAGACTAAGGCCAACATCAAAGAGTAGAAAGAAGCATAGGTGAAAATACCTTTTATGTCTCTAATTTAACTTGTCTCTTTGGCTTGAGAAAGGAGAAAGAAATCTTGCAGCTGTTGTTTCAAATTCCATTTCTTAACTAAAGCAAATGTATCCTTTAGTTTACCTAAACAGATATACTCTCTGCCATGAACACATGTTTTTCATCTATTGTAGTTATATTTATATACACAATAATCAGTAATATTATAGTAACATAGAGAACATACATATTTTCTTTTCCTTGTTTTTTATTGGTGGTAATAAGTTTATTTTAGTGCAGAGATTACTGAATAAAACACCAGATTAAGAAAAAGGAAGTTTCAGATTTTATTTCCTTGTAGTTATTATCTACTAAAACTAGAAGTCTTAAATCAAAAGCAGAGTAATTTTTTAGAGTTCTAGACAGGTTGGTCATTCTCAACTTTCCAATGAGTATGGTGACCCTGAAGTGATAATACTCTATGACAGCTACAAGAGACAGAAAGTCCTTTCTCAATTGCTTCTCTTGCACTATTCTTTGAGATTTCTACAGTTGTCTGCATAAAAATAGAAAGTTTGGCAAAGGACAGCCCCTCAACATTAAGTTGGAGGACTCGAAGAGCAGGACCAACAGCTTGAAAGCTGACAGGAGCTGTTTGTTGCTGGCTTTGAAAGTGACTGGGATCCATGTGGATTCAGTCGGCTAGGAAGGATCATCAGTTTCCCCAATGAGTGGGTACTCACGGGATGCACCACGAGAAGGTCGATCCAATGCATGCCAAAATAGAAAGTAAAACTGTATAACAACATATAGCATGATGCACATTTTAGTGGCTATTATTATAACTGTGATGATGACAAATCAACAAGACTATGCCAAAGAAAAGCAGATAGTTATAATGATATTTCATGTATTCCTTTGACTAAAATAAGGCAATATAGAAGAAACTGTTATATTGTATTTTAAAACATCATTTCTAAGGGAATTTACCAGCAAAGTTGTCCTCCCCAGAGTGCTGAATTTGTTGAACACATAGGCTCCCAACATGATGGAGTAAGATTGCTCAGGGATTCTATCTTAAAATGATGCAGTCTTCAGTGATTTATTTATAAGCTTTTGAATGCCTGAGACAAATATTCCAATGTGCTTCTTACCTTACATTGTTTTTCATTTCCCGTAAAATGTTGCAGATAGTAGTGTGACTGAAATACAGACTTTAAAATAAATATTTAATTTCATAAATATTATGAAAAGTATGAAGTCATGAAAATCATTACTTGACTCATAGAATAATTATAAACAAGTGAGAGTGGATTGCAGTGCATTATTGGGGTTTATTCTCACCTTGAGACAAATACAGCAAGTGCACCTAGCAGTTTTTCCAAAGGTGGGGAGGAGAATTGTTTACAAAGGCGCATTTAAAATTTGCAAACTTACTTAGATGGCACTAAGAATTATATTTACATTTGCTTAAATAAAGTATAAAGAACAAGTAACACTGATTTTTGTTTACTTTCCTACTGGCATGAAATCAACTTTTGGTAATAAAAGTAGTATATAGCCTAGAGAAACACATATTATGCTGTCAAAGAGGATTAAGATGGCTGAGAACTCATCCTGATTCCTGAAAGTCCTCCTTCATCACTTATAGTAGCCAGAGGGATAAAATACAAAGCTATTACCCAGGACTATTCTAATTTTTTATACTGTTTGTTGGTACTATCCCCTCACACCATTTGGCTCTATTGAGCTACACATATTAGACTGAGTAATATTAACTATGAACCTGCCATAAACAAACTAGAAATGATAGGTTGTCTACATCTGGATTCAGGATCCAGGGAAAAACAAATCAAATTTGAGGTTGATGTACATTAAAACACACACACACACACACACACACACACACACACACACACACACAAAGACAAGTTTGAAAGAATGAGAACACACACACACACACACACACACACACTCACAAATATGGCCAGATATTAGGGGGAAGATTTGGCTTGGTAACAGAGAATTCACATATTAACATGATGCTAAAACTCAAACCCAGGGCATCACAGCATCACACATGCCAGACATGCACTTCTATACTAAACCACCTTTTGCACTTAGTATTTGCTTATTTACTTACTCACTTGTATATAGATACCAAAGAATCGCTTCATCACTCATGAAGTTCTACTTTATGTCTTTGTTGGCCTCTTAGTTGAAGAGACCACATAAATGCAAGGTCTCATGCATTTAAGGCACATGCTCTACCACTGAGTAACCCCCTGGTTTCAATAAAGAACATATTTATGGACTACTTTTAAGTTTATGGACTTCAGGTCTTTAATCTTACAGCACTGATTAACCAAGTCTCTCTCCTCCCCACCCCCATTTCAGTTGTTTGATGAGGTTAATTTGAAGCTCTTATGGAGGAGTCAGAGTCAGGTAAAATGCCATCAAAGAAGATGAGGATCTTCCTTTGATGAGAAGAAGACAAGAAAAAAATCATTGGAAGAAGCTAGAATCCAGGTCCCCAGAATTCTAACCTTGTTGTATATTTAAGTTAACATTTGAGTTTTTAGAAAAGCAGCATGCAAAAAATGTTGATAAATTATACATGTATAAACTACGTGTTTTACTGCTTACTATAAACTATTAACCCCCCAATAAAGGGAAAAAAGAAATATACATAAGTGCTGGAAAAATGAATATCTTAAAAAGACAATTTGGACCTTTTGCTATCAGCCTACATAAAGATACATTATATGGAAATTATAGGCATAAGTATAATAAAAGGCTAATAAGGACCTCCTGGAAAAAAAAACACTGTGAAATAATACCTTCACATTCTCATGAAGGGGTCAGTTTTAAATACATTACAAAAGGCACAGACCTAAAGGTTAAAATTATAAGTTGTTCTTATTATGACTAAGATCAGATCATTAAATTTATTCATTAACTATTGAGGTGGTTACATCCATAGAGTGCAAATTATTTGTTTAGTGAATAATTTTAAAAGGCTCATACCCAAAGACATAAAGCTCTGATTTGTCAATTAAATATTTAAAAACATAAAAAAATAGTTACAAATTATTGCAAGGAAGCAATTCATACAGGGAAAGATCAAAAGACTTGACAGCAGAAAGCCATTTACTCTCCAAGAATTTAGTAACTTCCTCTGAGATCACTCTGGCAGTGGGGTTTCTGGAATTCGGGTTTTCAGCTGGTTCTCCATTTCTATGAACTTCATATAATGGCCATGTATTTCATGTACTCTGCTTTCTGCCCTTTGGCACTGCTTCTGCTGCTGCTACCTCTACTGCTTTCTCTTTCTTCCTCCCCTTCCTCTTCTTATTCCCTTTCCTTCTCCCTCTCCCCTCATCTTCATCTCTTTCCCTCTCCTTATGCTCCTCCTCTACCTTCTTCTCCCTCTGCGTCCTCCTCCTCCTTTCAACCCTGTAACTTGTCCCACTTAGTGGACCATATGCAGAAACAGCAGATGTATTCTATCTGGCTAAAACACTGGGGTTCCTCTTGTCCTGTATTTCAACATCCAAAATGTTCTGCATTGCAAGCAATGTAGCCTAAGAGAAAGAAAGAATGCTCAACTTGTTTATGATATCTTTTTGTGTGGAACAAAATTTTCATACATGTATGATTTAACTAATCTGCAAAACTTTTTCATTCAGCTAGAGAGAGAAACAAAGATAGTAAGAGGTACTAAAAAGCCAACCACATGTAGTGATGGGGTTGAAGCCTGGGCCATAGGTTTCTTTTTTTGTTTGTTTGTTTGCTTTCAATACTGATTTTTTAAAAATTTCTTTATTGGGGAATTAATGTTTCATATTAAACAGTAAATACAATAGTTTGTACATGCATAACATTCCCCAGTTTCCCATATAACAATACAACCCCCACTAGGTCCTGTGTCACCCTTCTTGGACCTGTATTCTCCCAACCCAAACACCCCTACCCCAGAGTCTTTTACTTTGGTGCAATACGCCAATTACATTTCAGGTTCTTTATTTTATTTTATTTATTTATTTTTAATTTATTTCTTTATTGGGGAATTAATGTTTTACATTCAACAGTAAATACAATAGTTTGTACATGCATAACATTACCCACTTTCCCATTTAACAATACAATCCCCACTATGTCATTTATCATCCTTCATGGACCTGTATTCTCCCCACCCACACACCCCCACCCCAGAGTCTTTTACTTTGGTGCGATATGCCAATTACATTTCAGGTTCTACTTGTGTTTTCGTTTCTGATCTTGTTTTTCAACTTCTGCCTGAGAGTGAGATCATCCCATATTCATACTTCTATTTCTGACTTATTTCACTTAACATGAATTTTTCAAGGTCCATCCAAGATCAGCTGAAAATGGTGAAGTCACCATTTTTTACAGCTGAGTAGTATTCCATTGTGTATATATACCACAACTTGCTCAGCCACTCATCTGTTGTTGGACACCTGGGTTGCTTCCAGGTTTTGGCTATTACAAATTGTGCTGCCAAGAACATATGTGTACATAGATCTTTTTGGATGGATGTGTTGGGTTCCTTAGGATATATCCCCAGGAGAGGAATTGCAGGATCAGCGGGTAGGTCCATTTCCAGCCTCTTGAGAGTTCTCCAGACTGTTCTTCACAGAGGTTGGACCAATTGACATTCCCACCAGCAGTGTAGGAGGGTTCCTTTGACCCCACACCCTCTCCAGCATTTGCTGCAGTTACCTTTTCTGATGTATGACATTCTCACAGGAGTGAAGTGATACCTCATTGTTGTCTTTATTTGCATTTCTTTGACAATCAGAGACTTGGAGCATTTTTCATGTGTTTCTTGGCATTTTAGATCTCTTCTGTGGTGAATATTCTGTCCATGTACTTCCCCCATTTTTGGATGGGATTATTTGTCGTGTTGTTGAGTTTGGCAAGCTCTTTGTATATGTTGGTTATTAAACTCTTGTCTGATATATGGCACGTAAAGATGTTCTCCCATCCTGTGAGGGGTCTCTTGGTTTGGGTAGTGGTTTCTTTTGCTGTGAAGAAGCTTTTTAATTTGATGTAGTTCCATAGGTTTATAATTGCCTTAGTCTTCTTTGTATTTGGATTTGTTTCACTGAAGATGTCTTTACAATTTATGCGGAAAAGAGTTCTGCCAATATTTTCTTCTAAGTATCTGATAGTTTGTGGTCTAACATCCAAGTCCTTGATCCACTTGGAATTTACTTTTGTATTTGGTGAAATACAGTGGTTCAGTTTAATTCTTCTGCATGTTTCAACCCACTGTTTCCAACACCATTTGTTGAAGAGACTCTGCTTTCCCCATGTAACAGTCTGAGCCCCTTTGTCAAAGATTAGATGTCCATAGGAGTGGGGGCTCACTTCTGGGCTCTCAGTTATATTCCACTGGTCAGTGTGTCTATTCATGTTCCTGTACCAAGCAGTTTTGATGACAATGGCTCTATAATACAATTTGAGATCTGGGAGTGTGATGCCTCGGGTTCTGTTCTTATTTCTCAAGATTGTTTTGGCAATTCTAGGTCTTCTCTGGTTCCAGATAAACATTTGTAGCATTTGTTCTATTTTCCTAAAAAATGTGCTTGGGATCTTGATGGGGATAGCATTCAATTTGTAGATGGCTCTGGGTAGTATATTCATTTTGATGATGTTAATTCTTCTAACCCATGAACATGGAATATCTTTCGACTTCTTTGTGTCTTTTTTTTTTTTTTTAAATGTTTTTTCTTTTCTTTTTTTTATATTTATTTTATTTATTTATTCCCTTTGGTTGCCCTTGTTGTTTTATTGTTGTAATTATTATTGTTGTTGTCATTGTTGGATAGGACAGAGAGAAATGGAGAGAGGGAGGGGAAGACAGAGAGGAGGAGAGAAAGATAGACACCTGCAGACCTGCTTCACCGCCTGTGAAGTGACTCCCCTGCAGGTTCAAACCAGGATCCTTATGCCGGTCCTTGTGCTCAGCGCCACCTGTGCTTAGCCCGCTGCGCTACAGCCCGACTCCCTTGTGTCTTTTTCAATTTCCTTGAGTAGTGACTCATAATTTTCAGTATACAAGTCTTTCACTTCTTTGGTTAGGTTTACTCCTAGATATTTTATTGTTTTTGTTGCTATAGTAAAAGGAATTGATATCTGGATTTCAATTTCTTTTAGCTTAGTGTTTGCATAGAGGAATGCCACTGACTTTTGAATGTTCATTTTGTAGCCTGACACCTTACTGTATTTCCAGATGATTTCCAAAAGCTTCTTGCTGGATTCCTTAGGTGTTTCTGTGTATACTATCATGTCATCTGCAAATAAAGAGAGTTTGACTTCTTCTCTTCCAATCTGTATCCATTTAATTCCTTGCTCCTGCCTGATTGCTATGCAGGAACTTCCAACACTCTGTTGAATAGTAATGTTGATAGTGGGCAGCCCTGTCTAGTATGTAACCTGAGGGGAAATGCTTCCAGTTTTTCACCATTGAGTATGATGTTGGCTGTAGGTTTGCTATATAGACTCCACTATCTTCAGGAATTTTCCATCTATTCCCTTTTTTTGTAGTGTTTTGATCATAAAGGGATGTTGTATTTGGTCAAAGGCTTTCTCTTCATCTATTGATATGACCATATGGTTTTTGGTCTTGCTTTTGATGATGTGGTGGATCACATTGATTGATTTATGTATATTAAACCAACATTGCATGCCTGGGATAAACCCCACTTGGTCATGATGAACAATCTTTTTAATATACTGCTGTATCCGGTTGGCTAGAGTTTTGTTCACTATTTTTTCATTTATGTTTATCAGAGATACTGGTCTTTAGTTTTCTTTTTTGGTTGTGTCCTTGTCTGCTTTTGGTATCAGAGTGATGTTGGCTGGAAGGGAGTATTCCAGTGTCTTCAATCTTCTGGAAGACTTTCAAAAGTAGAGGTATTAGTTCTTCTTCTTCTTCTAGCATTTGCCCTTCTTCCGTAGCCAGTCAACAGCGTCAGGTTGAGCCTGATGTAAAGTTTCAAGACCTCCTTTGAATCTGGAGAGGTGGCAGTCATTGACTATGTGGGTCATTGTCTGTAGCCGCACTTCTTTGAAGGTTTTATAGAATTCATTTGTAAAGCCATCTGATCCAGGACTTTTATTTTTGGGGAGATTTTTGATAACTGTTTCAATTTCATTAGCTGTGATGGGCCTGTTCATGTTATCCACTTCCTCTTTACTTAGTTTTGGAAGTTGGTAGGTATCTAGGAAATCATCCATTTCTTCCAGGTTCTCTAGCTTGGTGGCATATAGTTGTTCATGGAATCCTTGCATGATATGTTGAATTTCTGCGGTGTCTGTTGTGATACCTCCTCTTTCATTTACTATCCGATTTATTTGGGTCTTCTCCCTTTTTTGTTTTGTGAGTCTGGCTAAAGGTTTGTCGATTTTGTTTACTCTTTCGAAGAACCAACATTTACTTTCATTGATCTTTTGTATGATTTTCTTATTGTCAGTGTTACTTATTTCTGCCCTAATTTTAGTGATTTCTGTCCTTCTGGTTGCTTTAGGGTTCCTTTGTTCTTCTTCTTCTAGGTCTTTAAGATGTGCAATCAGGCTGTTTATTTGTGCTTTTTCTTGTTTCCTAATGTGTGCTTGTATAGCTATGAACTTCCCTCTTAGGACTGCTTTAGCTGTGTCCCAAATATTTTGATAGCTTGTGTCTTCATTTTCATTGAACTCTCAAAATATTTTGATTTCTTCCTTGATTTCCTCTTTGACCCAGAGGTTGTTAAGAAGTGTACTGTTGAGCTTCCACATTTTGGGACTGTTACTAATCTTTTGTTGATTATTAAGTTTTAGTTTAATTCCACTGTGGTCTGAGAAGATGCTTGGGATGATTTCAGTGCTCTTGAATAGGCTGATGCTGTCTTTGTGGCCTAACATATGGTCTATCCTTTAGAATGACCCATGTGGATTTGAGTAAAATGTGTATTCCAGTTTCTTGGGATGAATGACTCTGAAAATGTCCAATAGTTCTAGTTTATCTATCTCTTCATTTAGCCCCCTTATGTCTTTATTGACTTTTTGCTGGATTATTATTTGCAAGTTGAGAGAGTTTGGTGTTGAAGTCCCCTACTATGACTGTGTTGCTGTTAATATATTGCTGTAGCTCTTTCAGTAGAAGTTTGATGTATTTAGATGGCTTCTCATTGGGTGCATAGATGTTAATAATTGTTAAGTCCTCTTGATTGACTGATCCTCTGAGCATTAAGTAGTGTCCATTCCTATCTTTTATAATCTTACCTATTTTAAAGTCTATCATGTCAGATATGAGAATAGCTGTTCCTGCCCTTTTTTGTGGGCCATTGGCTTGTATGATAGTTTTCCATCCTTTCACTTTAAGTCTGTGTTTGTCTTGTTGAGTTAGGTGGGTTTCCTGTAGACAGCATATTGTTGGGTTGTGTTTTCTGATTCATCTTCCTACTCTGTGTCTTTTAATAGATGAATTCAGGCCATTGACGTTTATTGATATCAAAGATTGAAGATATTTTAACGTCATTCTTGTAGAGTTTTAGAGTGTTCTGATATATGTCCTATTTATGAAGATCTGACTGTTTATAGAAGACCTTTCAGAACTTCTTTCAGGGCAGGCTTGGTGATAGTTGATTCCTTCAACTGTTGCTTGTCTGAGAAGGTTTTGATGCCTCCATCTAGTCTGAATGACAGTCTAGCAGGATATAGTATTCTTGGTTGAAAGACTTTCTCGTTGAGCACTAGATAGATATCTTGCTATTCTCTTCTGGACTGTAGTGTTTGTATGGAGAAGTCTGCTGCTAATCTTATGGGTTTTCCTCTGTAGGTCACTCTTTGTTTTTCTCTTGCAGCCTTCAGAATCCTTTCTTTATCCCTATTCCTTTCCATTCTAAATATGATGTGTCTTGGTGTCTTTATAAGTCTGGGTTAATTCTGTTTGGAACCCTCTGGGCTTCTTTAATCTTTATGTCTTTGATGTTGTCTAGACTAGAGAAGTTTTCAGCTATTATGGCCTGAAGAATGTTTTCTTCCTCTCCCTCTCTTTCTTCCTCTGGTAAGCCAATAATGCGTAGTTTCTTTTGAAGTCATCCCATAGGACTCTGTTGTTGTTTTCAGCATCTCTTAATCTCTTTTTGAGATCTCTTACTTCTTTTTTAGTTGTCTCTAATTCATCCTCGATCTTGCTAATTCTGTCTTCAGCCTCACTGATTCTGCCCTCTACTGTTTTCTAGAGTTCATCTATTTTGTTTCCTTGTTCTGATACTGTTTTAGCTTTTTCAGCTAGTTGTGTTCTTAGCTCAGCTATTTCAGCTTTCAGCTCTCTGATAACTTTGAGATAGTTAGTGTTTTCTTCCAGAGTTTCATTTTTTGTTCCTGTATTTCTGATTACAATTCTTTCAAACTCTTTACTCACTCCTGTGATTATTTCCTTAGCTAATGTTTGGATGTTGAACTCATTATTTTGTGTTTCACCCTTTGGGGGGCTTTTACCTGGACTGTTGTCCTGGTTCATTTCTCCAATATTTCTTATTGGTTTACCCATTTTATATATTATGTTATGAGTTCCCTCTCTTAATGCTTTTCAAATTACTGATCACTATTTCCTGGATTGATTTGTGTCTAAGTAAGGTAATCAAAGGGTTCACAGTGGTGGTAGTTAACAGTTGTTTCAATAGTATTAGTATTTTAATCCCTGAGTTGGAGCTCAGTCATTTAAGAGCTTTTTTTTTTTTTTTTTTTTTGCTTCTCTGTAGGCTACGGGAGCCTGAGGGCTTCTAAACTATAAGTAGGCTTCCTAGCTTAATCACTGACTCCTGACCAAAAGATAAGGCAGGGTGTGGCAGAGATAGTCCAGTGGTTATGCAAAGAAACTTTCACAGCCCCACAGCTATGCCACCAAAGTATAGGTCTTCTCCTGAGTTTCCAGGTTAGATCTCTGTCCCCCCGTGTCCCTCCCTGCTGCTGCTCCAGATTCTGAGGGCAGTAGCAATGGAGACTCAGAGTTGCACTTGGTGAGTCTCTGGGGAGTCCTCTCCTCCCTTCAGTTGTCCCCTTGTTGGTGGAACAGACTGGAGGTGGTGTCTCAACTGATAAACTGCCAGACTGTTACCAGCCACTTAGTCTCTCCCTAGTCTCCTCTCTGTCACCAGCCATATGTGTTTGCACTCACTGGTGATTTGGTGGGTTCCTGTAGTTCTAGACCTGTCTTGTTTCAGTTCCCACGTGGTCTCCTTTGGTATTCCTAGTTGATCCGGGAGAGGAGAGGAGAGGAGAGGAGAGGAGAGGAGAGGAGAGGAGAGGAGAGGAGAGAAACAGATCTGCTGCTGCTGCTGCTCGTAGCACCACCTCCGTAAGTCTCAAAAGTAACTTCTTAGGGACATTAGATCTCATATACAACTGCATGAATTCTACCACAAATATTTGCCTCTGTTTCTACTATCTTCTTCAACAATCTTCTGTTCCAGTGACCTCTACTCTATTCAAAATCATCACAATACTGTATTTTCATTTGTCTATAGTATTATTCAACTCATTCACTTGGTGACGTTCTGGTAGTATCTGTGGCATGTGCCAAAATGGCTTATTTAGTTAGTCTGTCAACACTCTTGACTAGACTCACCTGAGCAACTGAAAATTCCCCTTTCCTCCATAAACAGAACCATTCTTCACAAGAAATCAAAGCAATCTTTCTAGGGCCCAAGTCTTAGCATGTGTAGTATTAAGTAACTACTCACAGTTCTTAAAATCAAACATCTATATTTAAATGATTTAGTCATTGTGTCTAGTCACTCTTGGTCCCTGCCCCTTTTAAGTTTCTATCAAAACAATCTTTTAGTTACTTAAACATTTCATTCTTACTAGAGGTCTTTGTACACATTGTTAATTTTTTATCAAGATTTTTAACTGCCTAACTCTATTCTTTCACCTTAGTCTCCCTGTCCCCTTTCTTAAGTGAATATCTAGGCATTTAGAATTCACACTGGCAATCATTTCCTAACACCTAAGCCTGTGTTAACTTTCTCACATGTACTCATAGCACCTTGTAATTCCCCTATATATTATATTTTCCCTGGAGTACTATAATTAGCAGTACCCAAAACTATATTAATCTCTTCTGTATTTCTGAAAAATCAGACATATCCAAGCTCTTGTAATATTTAATTAGAAGATTAATGAGGTCAAAACTTTCATGATTCCACAGTTGAGAGGAATCACAGAGGAAATAAAGGGAAATGTGAAAATACCTTGTTTTTCTTCTAAGACACTTTCTATTTAATATGATTCTCCTTAAATCTCCCCTACCTTCAGTAAAAAGCTTTGATTAAATCTTTCCCCCGAATTTTCACTCTAGGTGTTTAATAAAGGACACACATACTAATGTTAACAATATTCTAAGCATGGCTAGCAGCAATATTGTGAAATACTATATGCTTCTATTAACATTAATTGGCAACATTGCCCCTGATATACAAGCTATTATCTACCCTAGCCCTTCCTGTCTCATTTTGAATGCTTATCTTTATCCAATTGCTAGAGCCAAAATCTTTTCTATTGCTGTCTCCCTTAGAGGGTGATTTATTTGATAGCTCAGTTGCAAACACAATTTCTTCCGAATTATACTATCCACTCCATTATTCCCTTTCTATTATCTTGAGGCTCCAAAAATCTAAGTAAAAAGAAATGCCAAATTTACTGTAACTTTTAGAAACAGAAAATGACTTCATTAAGTCTTTTGATGAAATTTGGAGAATGTGTCCCTGTCTTCCCATTAACTCTGTTTGATATTTGATTGATGAAGGATGGTGGTAAGACTTCACCACTAACGTCTCATGTAAATACACATGTAAATATTTAAGACATGTCACTTGAAATTTTCTGGCAGAGCCTCAAAGTTTATCTTCTAAATTGTTTTTCATCATTAGTATCATTGTATGAAATGAATTCATAATTTTCTTTGGGGCTCAAGGACAAGTTTATAAACACTCCTACAATCAGAACATACCAGATCAGTTGGTTTTGGTTAAAAGGAGACCAAACAGTCAGTGATTAAGGAAGTTGAATGCATAATGCAGTTAACGATTTCAGTAAGTCTACTAGATACTTTGCAATTAAATACACTTCTGTGGATAGCAGAAATCAGCAACATACCTTGATTTTTATCTTTGTATTCTACTTTATTATTCTGAAATCCTATGCTTGTTGCTTTCCATATCTTCCTTTATTCAGTATTTTAATAGTAATTCTCTGCACTTGGTTTCTGAATGCATTAATGGTCTCCAAGAATATTTTTGACCTTTCTTGAAATCTAATTATATGTCAACATTGTCTTTTACTCACCTTTACAATATTTACATTAAAAATTTTAATATATTATCCTCTGCCATAAAGGGAAATGTGAAACCACCTTGTTTTTATTCTAAGACACTTTCTATTTAACATGATTCTCCTTAAATCTCCCCTACCTTCAGTAAAGAAGCTTTAATTCAATCTTTCCCCCAAATTTTCACTCTAGGTGTTTACTGGTACACTTTCATTTGGGATTTAAATTATAGGTACAAATTTAAAAGTTATTTCACCCTAGAAAGGTAATGTGGGGGCCGGGTGGTGACGCAACTGGTTGAGCACATGTTAAAATGCTCAAGGGCCCAGGTGCAAGCCCCCAGTCTCCACCTGTAGAGGTAAAGCTTTGTGAGTGGTGAAGCAGGGCTGCAGGTGTCTTTCTGTCTCTCTCCCTCTCTATTACTCCCCTCCCTCTAGATTTCTGTCTCTGCTTAATAAATAAGTAAAAATAAATTAAAACAATTAAAAGAAAACTAAAGGTCTATCACAGTAACTTCTAGCTTAAAGTTGGTGGTATGCACTTTTATGAAAAATGATGTATAGGAAAGGGACTTTTACCATAGATTAGGTATCGAAGATAAGTTCCTATAGCATATTTCTGGTCACAAAATATCATCAAATTTCTAAATAAGGATACAAAACACTTCTAATAGAAATTTAATCTGTTGCCATCAGGATGCTAGCCAGGCTTCCCTGGATTGAAGACCCCACCAATGTGTCCTGGAGCTCAGCTTCCCCAGAGTCCCACCCTACTAGGGAAAGAGAGAGGCAGACTGGGAGTATGGACCGACCAGTCAACGCCCATGTTCAGCAGGGAAGCAATTACAGAAGCCAGACCTTCTACCTTCTGCAACCCTCAATGACCCTGGGTCCATGCTCCCAGAGGGATAGAGAATGGGAAAGCTACTGGGGGGGGGGGGGATATGGAGATTGGGCGGTGGAAATTGTGTGGAGTTGTACCCCTCCTACCCTATGGTTTTGTTAATTAATCCTTTCTTAAATAAAAAAATAAAAAGAAATTTAATCTGTATTCATCCATCCATTAATTTGGGAAATTATTTCTCCAAGCTCAGAGCCACTCCTGGCTAGCATCTATTCCTGAAATTTAATCATGAAGTGTGAGTCAAACATAGAAACCTGCTCTTCCATCGAAGGGTACACTTGTAAACACATACATACAGATCTAGACTGGGACAATTCAGACACACCAAGCCATCTCTCTCTCTCTCTCTCTGTCTCTCTCTCTCACACACACATACACACAGAGACACACACAAACACACACACACACACACACACACACACACACACACACCTTTGTGATATGGAAGAAACTGAAATATCAAAGAAAACACATAAAGACATAATGAGAAAATGTAAACTCCAGACAGTAACTCCAGCCAGAAATTGATTTTTCCCCATTAATGTTATCACACAACAATGTTGAATTCAATGATGATTTCCAAGGGCCTGATATGTACTACAAATGCTATAGAGAGAAAATATACTAATCTATATATTAAAGTATCACTGAAAAATACTAGTTTTTGGTGGTCACATTGCATCTAAAAATGCTCATTGCTTATTTTCAATACTGAATTTCTGCCCATCAAACTAGTCATTTTTAATCTAAATAAATAGTGGAAATTTGGGGGTTGAATAATAATCAAATTTCCAAATGGTATTAGAGTATCAGAATAATTTGCATAGTGTATATATTTCTCATCAAATGTTCCAAAAGTATTGGATATGCATAAATTTGCTATTAAAAATGTTTCCACTAAACATTTATATAAAGGAGGCTATGGGGTAGAGCACTGGACTTGTATGCCTGAGGTTTCCAACTCAATATCCAGCATTACATGTATGCTAGTGATGCTCTGGCTTCCTTCTCTCCATGTGTATCTCAGATTAAACTCTCTTTCAAACTTTTAAAAATAGAGAGGGTTTGAGGTTTGTTTTAGTAATATGTAAATAGTACTAATCTATACGCAAATTACTATAGTCAAATTCTACTGTATACATAATCAAAATATAAATACATGAAGATATAGGACATATGCCAGCTTTTCAGTGATTACCTCTAGGGATCTAGCGAAGATATTAAAATTGTGATATGCCACTCTCTAACTCAGTCATTTTATCTTTCTTAGAAAGAAAAACATAACAAAACTATGGCAAAATATTCACAATGTCAATTCTTTTTTTGTCATCTCTAGTGTTTCACTGTTCTGAGATGCCTTTTTTTTCCAGATAGAAAGGGAGATAAAGATAACACAGCACTGAAGCATCCTTCAGTGTGATGTGATGTGGGTCAGGCCCCAACCTGCATTATACACATGACAAAGGTTCACTATCTAGATGAACTATTTTGCTGACAAATGACAACACTGTCATTTTCTTTTCTTTTAAAAAAATTAATTTATTCATAAAATAGAAACACAGACTAGACCATAGGATGAGAGAGGCACAATTCCCACCACGAGAACTCCATATCCCATACCCTCCCCTAATAGCTTTCCTATTTTTTAACCCTCTGGGGGTATGGAACCAGGGTCATCATTGACTCTGCCCAGTTTCTTATTTCTCTGGTTTGTGGATTATCTCATAAGCACATAGGAATGATCCTTGTTTTATACTATTTTGACAATGACACAGACTCAATTTGTTCTAGCTAAAAGGTTTCAAATAACTAATGCAGAAAAGCCCTCCCAAATATACTTAATGAACAAAAAAGAGGGCAATTTATTGGTTCCAGAGGTGACTAGTCCAGATGTAACTTAATCTAGAGCCTACAGGGTATTATCAGGGCTCACTTAACTCTGTGTCCTCAGTTCTTTTTCATTGTTGACTTTCATTCTCAAGCCATCTTTCTACCTAGTCAATAAAAATTACTTCCAGCAATTCCTAAGTTATTTCTCTAGAGATTCACTTTTACATGAAAAGAGATAAACCATTTTCCAGGTCTTTCAAACAAAATTCCTGAAATTTCAAGCAGAAGTTTCAGCCCAAGCTCAATTAAACACGTTCCTGTATCCACTATTACTAAAGGTAGATAGTATGGATATATAAATTGACTTACCCAAAATCTTATGCTCCGTTAAGTCATATTATCTAAACCCCAAAGGCTATTAGTACAAATAGGTGGCTACAAAAAAAAAAAAAAAACCAAAAGGGCACTTCATAGAAATAGAAGAGAAAAATGAATGCTGTGTTGAGAAGGGGGGAGCACAAGCAAGGAGAATGGGAGGAATATAAGAAAGACAGAAAAAAGTTCATAAGAGGGGACTGGGCAGTGGCACAGCAGGTTAAGTGCACATGGCATGAAGTGCAAAGACTGGCCTAAGGATCCTCGCTCATGCTTGGGCCCCCACCTGCAGGGGTGTCACGGTGAAGCAGGTGTTTCTTTTCCACTCCCCCTCCTCTATCTATTTTTCTCTGTCCTATCCAACATGGACAGTAATAATAACAACAACAACAATGATAAACAACAAGGGTAGCAACAACAACAAAAAGGAAAATGGCCTCCAGGGGCAGTGGATTTGTAGTGCAGGCTTCAAACTCCTACAATAGTCCTGGCAGGAAAAAAAAAAAATGCATGAGTGGTGTGTTGTTGAATGTTTAACAACCAGCTCTCAGAAAAAAAAAAAATGTGAACATTAGTGATATTCATAGTCAATTTAAGTGTGAGAGGTTAGAGAAAGTCCCCAAGATGTCTTACATCTTCCCCTGCTTCCCTCACAGATAAAATCAAGAGGCTGCATAGTGTTCAAGTTGCAAGATTTCTCCCCATGATGATTTAAAAAAAATCAGATCACTAAAAAAAGAGCTATTTAACTTTAATGAATTCCTATATTCAAACATAACTGTAGGGCTGTCAAATCTAGCTATATATAAAATTACAGTCCCTGGACATCAAAGTTGTCTAAAATGCTGATTCCTTGGTCTTTCTACAGATCTAATTATAATCTTTAGGGAGAACATCTTAATACCTCCTTATTTATTATAAAGCACTTCAGGTGTTCTCAATGGACAGGAACATGTAATACCATTAGTAATAAGCAAACAGGCTATATATCCAGACATTTATTACAATTTCCTCTTAGAGTTCTTTAATTCTTTTTTAAAAAGATTTTATTTATTTATGGCAAAGATAAGAGGAGAGAGAAAGAACCAGACATCACTCTGACACATGTGCTGCCAGGGATCAAACTTGGGACCACATGCTTGAGAGTCCAAAGCTTTATCACTGCACGACCTGTCGGACCACTGTCTTTAATTCTTTAATATTGTTCTTTTTTAAAATTTTTTTTTGTCACCATTCCTATCACCAATGGTCTGTGTCCCCACAGATAACTTTACTATCATTCCCCCACAGTTAATATCATCTTCTCTAAGTCTTCATGACCACAAGAGTAGCCTAGACATTCTTAAAATCTTACTTGGCTAGGATTGCTCATAGCAGCCCACTTGAACCTAATCTATCATCCGGACTCTGCCTGCACTTTCTTTAGCTCTCACTATTAAAATGTATCTGTTCTTCCTCGTAGATGATTATGAACATTAAGCCCACCTCCGTCCAGTACTTCAGTGATTGTTTCCCCATTTACTTTTCTAAGTAGATTGATATATTGAACTTCAAGACTGCTTCCTAGATAATTGTGAATCCGCTCTAGTTAGCATACTGCCTGACAGATAGCTGAAATTCCATAATCTGAACTTATTATGAAACAAAATAAAGAAAGAAAATGAAGAGCAAGAAGGAGAGTAAGTAACTTAAGCAGTGAAGAATATAATAAAAAAATAAGATGACTGTGTTTCTTTTAAATTCTTATTTGAGTTTAAATTTTTGTTTCAGTTAATAATATATTATTTTGTTCTCAGGAATTTCATATCTCTAAAAACAAAAGACTGAACTTTTATTAGACTAGAAATTTCTATTACTCTTGTTGTTTGTCAAGACTTCATGTTTAGCATGGTTTCTTTTATTTTTTTAATTTCTTTATTGAGGAATTAATGTTTTACATTCAACAGTAAATACAAGTTTATACATGTATAACATTTATCAGTTTTCCATATAACAATACAAACCCCACTAGGTCCTCTGTCATCCTTCTTGAATCTGTATTCTCCCCACAATCCACCCACCCCAATGTCTTTTACTTTGGTGCAATACACCAATTCCAGTTCAGGTCTACTTGTGTTTTCTCTTCTGATCTTGTTTTTCAACTTCTGCCTGCGAGTGAGATTATCCCATATTTATCCTTCTTTTTCTGACTTACTTCACTTAATATGAATTTTTCAAGGTCCATCCAAGATTGGCTGAAAACAATGAAGTCATCATTTTTCATAGCTGAGTAGTATTCCATTGTGTATATATACCACAACTTGCTCAGCCACTCATCTGTTGTTGGATACCTGGGTTGCTTCCAGGTTCTGGCTATTACAAATTGTGCTGCTAAGAACATATGTGTACACAGATCTTTTTGGATGGATGTGTTGAGTTCCTTAGGATATATTCCCAGGAGAGGAATTGCAGGATCATAGCGTAGGTCCATTTCTAGCCTTCTGAGCGTTCTCCAGACTGTTCTCCACAGAGGGTGGACCAATTGACATTCCCACCAGCAGTGTAGGAGGTTTCCTTTAACCCCATACCCTCTCCAGCATTTGCTGCTGTTACCTTTTCTGACGTATGACATTCTCACAGGAGTGAAGTGGAATCTCAGTGTTGTCTTTATTTTAAATTTCTCTGACAATCAAAGATTTGAAGCATTTTTTCATGTGTTTCTTGGCCTTTTGGATCTCTTCTGTGGTGAATATTCTGTCCATGTCCTTCCCCCATTTTTGGATGGGGTTATTTGTTTTCTTGTTGTTGAGTTTGGCAAGTTCTTTATATATTCTGGTTATTAGTCTCTTATCTGATGTATGGCATGTAAAGATCTCCTCCCATTCTGTGAGGGGTCTCTTGGATTGGGTAGTGGTTTCTTTTGCTGTGCAGAAGCTTTTTAATTTGATGTAGTCCCATAGGTTTATGCTTGCCTTAGTCTTCTTTGTAATTGGATTTGTTTCATTGAAGATGTCTTTACAATTTATCTGGAAAAGAGTTCAGCCAATATTTTCCTCTAAGTATCTGATAGTTTGTGGTCTAACATTGAAGTCCTTGATCTACTTGGAATTTACTTTTGTGTTTGATGAAAAATAGTGGTTCAGTTTCATTCTTCTGCATGTCCCATTGTTTCCAACACCATTTGCTGAAGAGACTCTGCTTTCCCCATTTAATAGTCTGGGCCCCTTTGTCAAAGATTAGATGTCTATAGGTGTGGGGGCTTACTTCTGGGTTCTCAATTCTATTCCACTGTCAGTGTGTCTATTCATGTTCCAGTACCAAGCAGTTTTGATGACAATGGCTCTATAATACAATTTGAGATCTGGGAGTGTATTGCCTCCGATTCTGTTCTTTTTTCTCAAGATTGTTTTGGCAATTCTAGGTCTTCTCTGGTTCCAGATAAACGTCTGTAGCATTTGTTCTATTCTCCTAAAAAGTGTAGTGGAATATTGATGGGAATAGCATTAAATTTGTAGATGGCTCTAGGTAGTATATTCATTTTGATGATGTTAATTTTTCCAACCCATGAACATGGAATATCTTTCCACTTCTTTGTGTCTTTTTCAGTTTCCTTGAGTAGTGACTCATAATTTTCAGTATGCAAGTCTTACATTTCCTTGGTTAGGTTTACTTCTAGATATATTATTGTTTTTGTTGCTATAGTAAAAGGAACTGATTTCTGGATTTCATCCTCTTCTAACTTAGTGTTTGCATAGAGGAATGCCACTGACTTTTGAATGTTAATTTTGTAGCTTGACATAGTTGTTTTACCATGTATGTACCCCAGATTCAAGTCCCATCCCTAAAGTCATTGAGGATAAGCTTTGATGCTGTAATCTCTATTTGTCTCTGTCTCTCTCTATCTGAATATGTCATCCTGGAGTGGTGATGCCCCACTGAAAACCAAATAAATATATGCAAACCTTGAGGACATATAAAGTAAAAATAGACAGCAATGGTACATGCATAGGCTATAAGAAGTCATCTCTTGTGGGTCGGGCGGTAGCACAGTGGGTTAAGTGCACATGAAAAAAAGCAGAAGGACCTGCAGTGGGGCTGCTTCACAAGTGGTGAAGCAGGTCTGCAGGTGTCTATCTTCCTCTTCCCCTCTCTGTGTTCCTCTCCTCTATTGATTTCTCTCTGTTCTATCCAATAACAACAACAGCAATGACAATAATAATAACAATGATAAACAACATAGGCAACAAAAATGGGAAAAAATGGCCTCCAGGAGCAGTGGATTCGTAGTGCAGGCACCAAGCCCCAGCCATAACCCTGGAGGCCATATATATTGTCTAAGAAAATGGTGTCAGAGTAAAAAAAAGGGCCTAGAAGTTGCATTAGGGTAGAGAGTAACTCCTATTCTTGAAGAAAATTCTGTGAGTAAAATTAACAGTCTCCATCCCCCTAATACAGGGCATATATATTCATATTTAGCACCAGAGCTTGTGTATCCTGAGTCCCTATTGGTCTGAGCTAGCAGCTCATGTTCACAGCTGGAAACAGTGCAGGCTACACTCACTTCAGGACCAGTCTTCCTCAAGTGGCAGGACAGGATACCCCAGCCTCCCTTCAGAGACTGGGGCAGTCCCTACCATAGCTGCTCTATGGTGAGGGCAAGGTCCTGGGAAGGCCCAAAAGAAGGCTTATGATGACATTCTTGATGGAAGTGACCAGTAGTGGTGTAGAGAGGGATCTATAGAGGTCTAGGCCCATGATATTTGTGTGTAAATCCAAGGATTCCCTGGGTAGGGCCCCAGATGATGAGGAGGTATGATACTGACCAAAAGGTTCACTGTAAGTATCTCTTCTTAGCCATGTTTTCCTATAGGAGAATGAATCTGGCCTTAAGCAAGTTTAAAGAATAAAGTTATGACATGTGATGACCCTGAAAAACTTTCTCACCTGGGTACATTTCCAGTGAAGGTCCTTATAGATTGGTAACCCAGACAACAACTCAGATTAGCTATCCTATACTACTGATCAGCTTTAGTGCTACCTGAATGGTAGAGTGGCACACACATATACACACACAGAGTTTTCCCTCATTATATAGCTGGGCTGGATCAATATGTTCCCTAGCTCTATGGTGGGTTTTCATTAGTTCAGCCCTGGCTATTACTGATTTAGACGTGGACTTACTGTCCACTAGGGTGGTACAAGTCTTCCTTGACCATAGTATTTATTGTCAGAGGCAGAAGAGTTCAGAAGAGTCCAGATAGTGTAAAGCAAAAGAAAAAAAAAAAAAGAAAGAAAACAAAACACTTAGTTTTATGGTAGAAAGAACTTGGAATTCAGGTTTTGCACTCTGCCCTCTAATGTAGATGAGAATGCATTTAGTCCTGGAAGCTGCTGGTGGCCATTTTGCTCCCATAAGGAACATCAACTGACCTACAAAGTCAATATAAGAAGAAGGTACAGGTAAGTAAATTGCAAAAAGTGGGAAGCAATGACACAAAGTTATTACCAGTCCTTGACTCATACTGACCCTACAGTTTGCTCTCTAATTTTTCTAGTGAGTCAATAGATTTCCTAGTCACTGAGTCAGTTTAAATTGTGTTTGTGCACCAGAAAACATCCAAACCGATATCAGCTCTTATAAATAAGCATTCTTTCCTTTCTGCTGCATCAATGATATCTTCAGGGCAATAAGGACTTCAAACAGAAAGTCACGAATGAAGCCAATAGAACATTATGGTTTTTACCCCCCCTTTTGTTGCCCTTGTTGTTTTTCATTGTTGTTGTAGTTATTATTGTTGTTCTTATTGATGTCATCGTTGTTTAGATAGGAAAGAGAGAAATGGAGAGAGGAGGAGAAGACAGAGAGAAAGACAGACATCTGCAGACCTGCTTCACCACCTGTGAAGTGACTCCCCTGCAGGTGGTGAGCTGGGGGCTCAGCTCGAACTGGGATCCTTACACTGGTCCTTGTGCTTTGTGCCATATGCACTTAACCCGCTGCGCTACCGCCTGACCCCCCTCCCCGTCCTTTTTTATGACCCAAATCAAATACTCTCGTTTCTTTTCCTGTTAACCTTTTTTTTTTTTGGGGGGGGGTGTCCATAACCTTATTATTGTATTATTACTCCCTAATCACCACCAATTCCCTTCTAACTTGATTTATGCCATTAATCAAGTGACGCACCATCTACTACTCATGTTAATTACTAGGTCCTGATTGGTTACATAAATAAACAACTCTCTACATGTGACAGTCTAGACACTGTTGACCTCAGATTGGCAGAATTCACTAGTGAGCCTGATGGCAGGCAGGGCTGTGTGTGTTGGGGGGGCGGGGAGGGGGACGGGGAATGCTGAGTGTAATACCCTGGTGCAGCAAAGTACTGTTAGGTAATGTCATAGTTTACAAAGAACATAACTGCTTCCTTTTGTCCTGGATATATATCTCACAATGCCCATTTCAACATTCTGCAAATTATCTCTCAACAGAAATGACTGAAAATGCATTTATACTTTTAATTTTACTATAATTTATTAGTTACAAACAAGATAGTTGTAAATATAAAATTATAATTTCCCTTGTAGTGCCAGTCACAGAAAACCCATTTAACAGAGAAGAGAAATTTCTAAGGGCCATATAATTGAAATATCCAGAGGCTTCAGATAAGGCAGGATTTAAGGCTGAAACAATGCTACCAAAACTCAGCTTCTCTCTGCTTCCCTCTCTGAACTATGGTCTACTACACAGTCTCTGTCCTCAGCTCAACACTGTATCCTCCTGGCACATATCTCTTTTTAAAAAAATATTTTGGGGAGTCAGGCAGTAGTGCAGCAAGTTTAAGCGAACCGTGGCACAAAGCGCAAGGACCAGCGTAAGGATACCAATTTGAGCCCCCTGCTCCCCACCTGCAGGGGGTTTGCTTCACAGACTGTGAAGCAGGTCTGCAGGTGTCTATCTTTCTCTCCCCCTCTCTGTCTCCCCTCCTCTCTCGATTTCTCCTGTCCAACAATGACAATATCAACAACAATAATGACTACAACAATAAAACAACAAGGGCAACAAAAGGGAATAAATATTTTAAAAATTTAAAAAATATTTTTTAAAATTTAGTAATGATTTAATAGTGATTTACAATATTATCATATATTAGGGATAATGTTCCACACCATTCTCACTACCAGAATTCTAAACTGCTATCCATAGTTCTTCCAAGATCATAGATATGGGTTGAATGGAAATGTATGTGTATGTATATATATATCCATTTTTATTCACCTCTACAGCTGTGCCTTCACTTCCGTTCTAAGTCACACCTATACCTATTGCTACTTCCCGGTGTCCTTCCTTTTCCCTCTTCCCTCTCAGATGAGAGGAACAGCACCTGACTTCCTCCGGTGCTTTCCAGATCCTCTTCCCTTTTAGTGATGGTATAAAAGCAAAAATTCCTGATGACAATTGTTTCAAGTCCTGGTGGAACTGGGCTTTAGAGTCCTCTGGTCATCTTTCACAGCATTTTCCCCTTCTGGGAGTATGGACCAAAATTCTTGATGGGGTGCAGAAGGAAAGAGTTCTGGTTTCTGTAATTGCTTCTTTGTTGCACATGTTGGCAGGTTAATCCATACCCCTAGCCTGTTTCTATCTTTCCCTAGTGGGGTAGGACTCTGGAGCAGCGAGGTTCTGGGACACATTAGTGAGGTCATCTGCTCAGGAAGGTTAGGATAAAATCATAGTGGCACCTGCAACTTGGTGGCTGATAGGTGGTAAGATATAAAACAGGACAAAATATATAACAGGAACCAAAGACTAGGAATAGAGCAAATGAGAATAGGGACTCTAGGGTGGAAGAAGTAGGATGTCTATTTTAGGTATGTTCCCAGGATCCCAGGACTTTAGCAATCTTTGCTTGAGCTTGCTACCTAACGTGGAGGTAGACTAGAAATGTTTTTTTTTAATTTATTTATTATTGGATAGAGACAGAGAGAACTTGAGAGGAGAGGGGAAGGGAGAGAGGGAGAGACACAGAGAGACACCTGCAGCTCTACTTCACTATTTGTGAAGCTTTCCCCCTGCAGGTGGGGACCAGGGGCTTGAACCTTGATTCATGCATACTGTAGTGTGTGTGCTTAATCAGGTGCACCGTTGCCTGGCCCTTAGAAATACTGTCTTGGAGGATGGTGTCAAACTAGAGAACAGAATTTGAAAGCTGGGTTGGGGCAGAGTGGCTCCCACATTGAAAAAATGTATGTATATTTCACTGTTTACCATGTCAATCTGAGCCAGGCTCCATGTATATTTATATTTAGCATAAGAGCTTGTATAAGCATCATTTAAAAATTTTAATTTGTTTATAAAATAATAAATATCAAGAAACCATAGAATAAAAGGGGTGAAATTCCACACATTTCCCACCACCAGAGTTCCATATCCCATCTCCTCCATTGGAAGCTTTCCTATTCTTTATCTCTCCAGGAGAATGGACATAGGGTTATTATAGGGTACAGAAGGGGAGAGGTCTGGCTTCTGTAATTGCTTCTTCACTGAATGTGGGCATTGGCAGGTTGATCCATACTCCCAGCCCAACAACAACAACAGCTATGAAAACAATAACAACTATAAGTGTCACAACAATGGCAATAGAATAGGGAAAATGGCCTCCAGGAGCAGTAGATTCATAGTGCCAACACCAAGCCCCAGTGACTCCAGCCTTTAGGTTCATGATTAGTCAACAATTTGTTTGGCTTTATATGTTAACTCTCTTTTCAGCCACCAGGTTGCAGATGCTATCATGATGCCAACCAGACTTCTCTGGACAAATGTCCCCACCAATGTGTCCTGGAGCTATGATTCCCCAGAACCCCGCCCCACTAGAGAAAGAAGAGACAGGCTGGGAGTATGGATCCACCTGCCAACACCCATGTTCAGGATAGAAGCAATTGCAGAGGCCAGACCTTCCACCTTCTGCATCCCACAATGACCTTGGGTCCATACTCCCAGAGGGTTAGGGAATGGGAAGGCTAACAGGGGAGGGGATGAGATACGGAGTTCTGGTGGTAGGAATTATGTGGAGTTGTGCCCCTCTTATCCTATGGTTTTGTCAGTGTTTCCTTTTTTTTTTTTTTTTAAAGGAAAGCTAACTTTCCAGGATCCTTTTTTTAAATTTTTTTTTAATTAAAAAAATTTATTTATTTAAGAAAGGAGACATTAACAAAACCATAGAATAAGAGGGGTACAATTCTGCACAATTCCTATAACCCGATCTCCACATCCCACCCTCTCCCCTGATAGCCTTCCCATTCTCTATCTCTCTGGGAGTATGAGCATGGGCGTTGACTGGTCAATCCATACTCCCAGTATGTCTCTCACTTTCCCTAGTAGGGTGGGGCTCTGAGGAAGTAGAGCTCCAGTACACATTGATGGGGTCGTCTGTCCAGGGAAGTCTGGTCAGCATCCGGAACCTGGTGGCTGAAAAGAGAGTTAACATACAAAGCCAAACAAACTGTTGAACAATCATGGACCTAAAGACTGTAATAGTGCAGATGAAGTGTTGGGGGTATTCCCTGCATGCTCTTGTGTAGTTCTTCTTTCATGTATATATTTTTCCCCTAGTTTATGGGCATGGGTGAAGGGCTCTATCTCAGGGGACCTGGACTATATCTAGGTTTGGGGACTTTATTGGGGAGTGGAACACCTGGAATGGAATTAGAGAATACTATGAAAGGAAAGGTCTCACCTGAGTGATGAAGCTGAAGGGTTGTCATTCCACACCTGAAATCTCTGGTCACAGTCTGAAGTGAATCACGCATGCTGGGGTGGCACTCGTTGTGTTGATTAGGTTGTGATCCACGGATGCAATATTATTTGATTTGAATTGAGAGCAGCATGCAGAAAAGTGGGCCCCACCCTAAGGTTCCAGGACTGGGGGAAATATAGGCTCTATAGTGGAAATGTGAGGTTCCTGTTGTCTTAGGGTTCAAGAAGACAATGGATAGGTATTGTTATCATCACAGTATTTGGTTATAGGATTAACTTTGGAAAGTCCCTTTGATAGGGTTTGGGGTATAGTACCCAGCATCTTGTATATAGCTGTGTTGTCGGTTGCTTCTGTTCTCCCTGGTCTAGGCTTTTGGGAGAGAACATATCAAAGACAGCCTATGTATTAAAAAGACTCAGTCTGTGTTTTAGAAGTTCTAGACATATCATCAGTTTTTCGCCTCTCATATTAATTAAATAGTGATTTATATAATGTTTACACTCTAATAGGATTGTACATAAACACCATTCCCACCACCAAAACACTGTGTCCCATCCCCACCACCCACCCCCATCCCCCCACCCTCTGCCATGCCAGGAAGCCCAATGGCCACCCTCCCCTTCACCACAGTGTTTTTACATTGGTGCCCTGCTCTCGATTTAATCAGATCCTGCTTTTAGTTTCCCTTTCTGTTCTTCTTTCTCAACTTCTTTTGATGAGTGGGTACATCCCATACTCATCTTTATCTTTCTGACTTAGCTGACTTAACATAATTCCTTCTAGCTCTGTCCAAGATGTTTCAGATAAGGTGGGATCATTGTTCTTACTAGCTGCATAGTATTCCATTTTGTATATATACCACAGATTTCTCAACCACTCATCTGCTGTTGGGCACCTGGGTTCCTTCCAGGTTTTAGATATCATGAATTGTGCTGCTATGAACATAGATGTACACACAACTTTTTGGTTGGGCATTATGGAATCCTTGGGGTATATCCCCAGGAGAGGAATTACTGGGTCATAAGGAAGGTCTATGTCTAGCCTTGTAAGAGTTCTCCAGACTGCTGTCCAGAGAGGCTGGACCAATTTACATTCCCACCAGCAGTGTAGAAGGGTTCCTCTGTCCCCACAGCCTCTCCAACATTTGTTGCTGCTGTCCTTTTTGATGTATGCCATTCTCACAGGAGTTGAGGTGGTATCGTAATGTTGTCTTTATTTGCATCTCTCTGACAATCAGCCACCTGGAACACTTTTTCATATGTTTGTTAGGCTTTTGGATCTCCTCTGAGTGAATGTCTTGTTCATATCCTCTGCCCATTTTTGGATGGGGTCATTAGCTTTTTTGGTGCTAAGTTTGCTGAGTTCTCTGTATATTTTGGTGATTAGTCTTTTGTCTGATGTTTGGCATATGAAGATCTTCTCCCATTCTTTGAGGGGTTTCTTTGTTTGTGTGATAGTTTCTTTGGCTGTGCAGAAGGTTTTAAATTTGATGTAGTCCCATTGGTTTGTTTCTGCTTTAGTCTTCCTTGCAATTGGGTTTGATTCATCAAAGATGTCCTTGAGGTGTAGGTGGGAAAGTGTTTTACCAATGTTTTCCTCTAAGTATTTGATAGTTTCCGGTCTGACATGCAGGTCTTTGATCCATTTGGAGTTGATTTTTGTTTCTGGTAAGATTATGTGGTTCAGTTTCATTCTTATGCATGTTGTAACCCAGTTTTCCCAGCACCATCTAATGAAGAGAGCCTCCTTCTTCCATTTAATACTTTGGGCCCCCTTATCAAAGATTACATGTCCACAAGTGTTGGGGTTTAGATCTGGGCTTTCAATTCTGTTCCACTGGTCTGTGTACCTATTTTTATTCCAGTACCAGGCTGTTTTGATGATGATGGCCTTATTATATAGTTTGAGATCTGGGAGTGTGATGTCTCCATTTCTGTTTCTTTTCCTCAAGATGGTTTTGGCAATTCTAGGTGTTTTCAGGTTCCAGATAAATGATTGTATTGTTTGTTCTATTCTCTTAAAGAAGCTTGGTGGAACTTTGATGGGTATTGCATTAAATTTGTATATGGCTCTGGGGAGAATATTCATTTGGATGATTTATTTATTTATTTATTTATTTATTCTTCCAATCCATGAGCATGGGATATCTTTCCATTTCTTGGTATCAGTTTCTATTTCCTTGAAGAGTGACTCATAGTTTTCAGTATACAAGTCTTTCACTTCTTTGGTCAGCTTTACTCCTAGGTATTTTATTGATTTTGTTGCACCAGTGAATGGGAGTGATTTCTGGATGTTTTCTTCTTTAGTTTTAGTGTTTGCATAAAGAAATGCCACTGATTTTTGTACATTGATTTTGTAGCCTGATACTTTGCTATATTGCCTAATAACTTCCAGTAGTTTTCTACTGGATTCTTTAGGTCTTTCTATGTATACTATCATGTCATTTTCTTCTCTTATACTAAGAGTTTAGTTAATGATATCTAGTGTTCTGCACAAATATTCTTATCTTAACAATGTGTGTGTATACCGATCAGATATTTTAACACATCCTATGAAACTCAGTCTGTGACAACTAAACTGGAAATTTTTTTCTATAATAAAAAATGTATGCAGTTTACATTTTTGCAGACAGACAATAAAATTTAATTTAGTTATAAGACATAAAGAGGTGTTGCAGGAACCTTGAATGTGCTATTGAATCAGAGAAAACTAAAATCTTCATAACAGGGCTGCTCATATTTATACTGGGAAAAATAATTTACTCATATATTATTATTTTATGACACTTTATTAGGATAAACACAATTGGAGTGGGATTCTACAGCTAATTGCAATTTGAAGGAAATAATTTGCGTATTGTAAAAATATTTCATCTGGTTAGACGTTCTATAACAAATAAAGGATTTATGCTAATAAAATTAGTAGTTGAGAGTATCTTATTTATTTATTTATTACTTATTTATAAAAAGGAAATACTGGTGGTCTGAGAGGTGGCACAGTGATAAAGGTTTGGACTCTTAAGCATGAGGTCCCTAGTTCGATCCCTGGCAGCACATGTGCCAGAGTGATGTCTGGTTCTTTCTCTCAGCTCCTATTTTTCTCATAAATAAATAAAATCTTTAAAAAAAAAGGATCCGGAGGTGGAGCCAAGATGGTGACTGGAATGTAGCAGCAACCGTGGGCTCTGACATCAACTGTTAGAAAGCCTTGAAATCCTGGCCTTCAGAGGGACAAGCAAGGAGGCATCCTAAAGGTAGACCAGGGAGGTGATCATAATTCAATTTGGTTTAAAAATTAGAGCAAAAAGAAAGGAAATTTCTTGATTATTTCTCTCAGCCCCCCTCACCCCATAACCAGATCCCAGGGGTAGGGAGCTGCTGCTAGCAGGTTCCCCGTGGAGCTCCTTTCTTTACCAAGATTCCTGGCCCACTGGGGTGCCATTAAACCCTGCTTCCAAATTTCTAGGCTATTTCTGTTGTTCCTCTGAGTAAGGGACTTAGACCCATTCAAGTGACAATTAGCTAATCAAGCAGGCTAAGCCAACCTGCTTGAAAGTTTTTTTTCTCTTTTTTTCATGTTTGTTTTGTATTGTGTTTTCTTTCTCTTTCTCAATCAGGTGTCTAGACTAAATGTACATAGGCTAACAGCTGTAGACCCACTGCTTGGGCTTTTTACTCTGTTCTATTTTACAAATACTATTATATATACATGCATATCCCTTCCCCCCCTCAGGTGACCAAAATTAACTCTTAGTATACTTTCCATTGCTAGACTACAAGAATTATCACCCATTGTGAGAGAAACTTGTCTCACTTTTCATACCTCCTCTATACACTATTGATCAACTAAGCCTAATGTTGGTTCTTTGAAAAATTAAACAAGATTGATAAATTATTTCCTTCAAATTGCAATTAGCTGTAGAATCCCACTCCAATTGTGTTTATCCTAATAAAGTGTCATAAAATAATAATATATGAGTAAATTATTTTTCCCAGTATAAATATGAGCAGCCCTGTTATGAAGATTTTAGTTTTCTCTGATTCAATAGCACATTCAAGGTTCCTGCAACACCTCTTTATGTCTTATAACTAAATTAAATTTTATTGTCTGTCTGCAAAAATGTAAACTGCATACATTTTTTATTATAGAAAAAAATTTCCAGTTTAGTTGTCACAGACTGAGTTTCATAGGATGTGTTAAAATATCTGATCGGTATACACACACATTGTTAAGATAAGAATATTTGTGCAGAACACTAGATATCATTAACTAAACTCTTAGTATAAGAGAAGAAAATAAAGGAAAATTATGAATATTCTTTTTTTCTCAGTTAAGCTACATTAGGCAAAAGGAATAAAAATCTCAGTGTGTCAAATTTTAATCTTGCTTGTCTAATTAATTTCACATATAAAAGGAAATGACTTAAACATCATTTTGTGGTAGCTAAACACATTACCATTTTTTACCTTTGCAGCATTCTATAGATAAGCTTCCTATAGCCTTTTATAACTTTCACAACCATGAGAAATTAATGCTGCTATTATTGAATACCAAAGGAGAAATAATGGGTGAAAATAGTACTATCCTTATATTCTTATCATAATTTGTTTTAAAGTACATTGGATCAGAAGAATGAAAGTAAAGACAGGTGATACATTATTTGTTGTAATAAACATAAATCCAATACACTTAATACATTATGGATTTCTGACATTTCAATAGAAATGAATAAATTATGTTCCTTTTAAAATCATTTTGTGGATTCCCATTACTTGATGACAGGAAAATTACAAAATTACAATTTTTGGAAACCATGGCTTTAAGGTTTATATCATAAAGCATTTCCTTCTTCTTTCTCAAGAAAGATAGAGAGAGGAGGCCAGGAAGGTATCTCAGTAGTAGAGTGTGCATCACTCTAGCCCCAGCATCTTATGAGAGCAACAAAGACAAAAAGAGTTTAAATTCCATGATGATAGAGTTGCAGTTTTGATCTGTCTCTCATGTGAAAGCAAACAAAAAACTAAAATTGGTTGGGATAAAGAGGTGTTTCAGCAAGTTTGGGAGACAGTAAATTCATTCCCTAGCACCACATTTTTAAAAGGAAAGGACCTATGAAAAACTGTTAATCATCATTCTTAAGTGTCTAAAATAAATGAACAAGCAAAAATCAAGCATCTTTAAGTCTGTTAGGAGATTGTGTCCACTAAAGCAATACCCCTAAAAACAAATGTGCCTCACATCACTGATTAACAAAACTATAAGTATTAAGTATATTATTCATATGCAAATAATGATTAATATTTTCCTCTTCAATTTTTTTTTTCCTCCAGGGTTATCGCTGGAACTCAGTGCCTGCACTATGCACTGCTCCTGGAGGCCATTTTTCCCATTTTGTTGCTCATGTTATTATTGTTATTGCTGTTATGGGATAAGGCAGAGAGAAATCAAGAAAGAAGAAGACAGAGATGAGAAGAGAAAGACACCTGTTGACCTGCTTCACCCCTTGTGAAGTGACTACCCTGCAGGTGGGGAGCGGGAGGCTCCAACCCAGATCCTTAAGCTGGTCCTCATGCTTGTGCCATGTGCCCTTAACCCACTGTGCTATCTCCGGGGCCCTCTCTTCAATTTTTTTTTAAATTTAATTTTAATTTTAATTTTGAATTCTTATATAGAAGCAGGTTCCCACCATAAAGCAAATATATTCCTGTTCCTAAATACATATTTCCCTTAAAGACTAGCATGTCTTCCTCTATCATAACTGAAAGTAATTTGTTTAAATTTGTCTCCCTGCTTAGATCTCACCTGACATTTCTGTCTAAAACTTCACTTTCTTTTGAAATTTGAAAGTGAAGAAAATCTCTAGTCTATCCCATTATGTCTCCAATAGTGTTAATCATTTATTTATTCTCCCTCACTGAAGTCTCCCTAACTCCCTAGTATAAATGAACACAGGAAACACAACATTTTTATATTAACTTTCACTACAATGCAGCTTCCTGAAAGACCAAGTTTATGCTTAGCACTGAATTAATATTATTATTATTATTATTTGCCTCCAGGGTTATTGCTGGGGCTCTGTGCCTGAACTATGAATCCACTGGTCCTGGAGGCCATTTTTTCACATTTTTGTTGCCCTTGTTATTACTGTTATTGTTATTGTTGGATAGGACAGAGAGAAATCGAGAGAGGAGGGAAAGACAGAGAGGGGGAGAGAAAGATAGGCACCAGCAAACCTGCTTAACTACCTGTGAAGCTACCCACCCCCGCAGATGGAGAGTGGGGGCTGAACCAGGGTCCTCACTACAGTCCTTGCGCTTTGTGCCATGTGCACTTGACCCGCTACACTACCGCCCAGCTCCCAGCACTGGCTTTCTTGAGCATAGTACTACGTTTGGTAGACAGAAGATGTGCTGTAAATATCATATGTTAGAAAATGTATAGAACCTTAAGATGAATACATCATTCACCTAACTAGGTATTGGATATTTTTAGACATTTGTTAGTTTAGCGTTCACCAGTATTCAGTGGAAGTGAAGGAAGATAATCACTTCTTCATTTCTAGCCTGCTTAGGAGTACACGGGGACCTCAAATAATGAAATATATTAATTTTAAAAGATAAGATCCTGATTTAGAAAGACTAAAGTGGAAAATTTGTTCTTGAAGTTTTTGCCATGTGCCAGAGCAAAGAGAAGTAGCTGCACATAAGATAAATGTCAATACTCAAAGGTAAGTCAAAATTATGCTTCCTAAACTATACCGAAAGGGGACTACTTGCAGAAATATAAAAACAGATACAGAAATCAACAGCCATAAAGTAAACCATTAAACCTCCTCAATCAAATGATTTAAAAAAAAAAGGCGGGGGTGGAGCATGGGGGGTGGGAGGTTGTCCCACGCTAGCGCAGCAGCAGGATAAGCCCACGTGCAGGGGACTGGCATAAGGATCTTGGTTGGAGCCTCCTGCCCACCATCAGGTGAGTAGCTTCTCAGGTGGCTCAGTGAAGAAGACTGCAGGTGTCTTTCTCTCCCCCTCTGTCTTCCCCTCCTCTCTCCATTTCTTTCTGTCCTATCCAACAACAACGACATAAATAATAACCACAACAATCAAAAACAAGGGCAACAAAAGGGAATAAATAAACAAATAAATTTTTAAAAGGACCCTTCCTGAGTCTCTAACTCTTCCCATAACACTCTGCTAGGAGCTTCAATTTTAATTTTAAGAATATTAGGGTATGTTCCACCTCTAGATGCTCCTAATAATTTTAGAAAATCCATTCTAAAGGATATACAAATGTGGTCTGGGAGGTGGTGCAGTGGATAAAAGCATTGGATCCTCAACCATGAGGTCCTAAGTTCGATCCCCAGCAGCACATGTACCAGAGTGATGTCTGGTTCTTTCTGTCCTCCTATCTTTCTCATGAATAAATAAATAAATTCTAAAAAAAAAAAGGATATACACAAGACTATGAGCATGGACTTGTACAAGGACTCTAATTCAAACCCCTGCTCCCCACTTGCAGCAGGGATGGTTCATGAGTACTGAAGCAGGTCTTCAGGTGTCTGTCTTTCTCTCTCCCTCTTTATCTCCCCTCCCCTCTCAGTTTTTCTCTGTCCTATGGAATAAAATTGGAAAAAAAAAGGGAGGGTGGGGGAGAAGCCCCAGTGCCAGAAGCCCCAGTAAGAATCTTAGAGGCAAAATAAACAAACTAAAAGGACATATATGTATGCAAATTAGTAAGACATTGTTCATATTAGCATAAATTAGTTTGTATATAATGCGCATATAAAATGTGATCAAAGTTATAATAACTGTTATTCTCTGAAAAGAGTATCTGTACATTTTACAAATAAATAACTTCTGTTGCCAATTACCAGGTTACATTAAAACAATGTCTAGAACAAAATGTTGGGCATTATGGCAGCTCCCCTGCATTACTTGATGCTGTGGTCTATTTATATAATCATTGTTTTGCCTGAGACCCACCCTACCTGCAGGGTATTGGTTAATCCCACTGGTTAGAACCTTCACAACAGCTGCTATGGAAGCTTTCTGTCTTCCCAGAGTACCTTGTTTTCTCTACCTTTCCTAGCCAATCCTTTTCCTGACTTGCCACTTCTGTTTTTACCCTATAAAGCCCAATGCTGTTCCAGTTTCGTTCTTTCTCTTCTGCATCCCAACTTGGAGAAGACCTGGAGAAGGGCTGGTGTGCATAGCAGGAGGCAGCCATTTTGCTAGCTCCACATGGCCTAAACTTGCTGTGCTCACACCCCACTCTGGAGCCCCACATCAAAAAGAATTGTACTACTATGCCACCACGAGTTCCTCGTCTCTCTCCGGCGAAGCTAGCCCAGCAATGAAAAGCAGTTGTAGGTGTTGGTATGCATGAGACTCCTTCTGTTTCATTTGGTTTAAATCCCCCCTGCTTAACACTATTCTATTTACATAACCACTTCATTCTATTTACATAACCGCTGTTAACAAGCACCTCCCTCCAGGGCATTGGTTGAATCCTCACTGTTTCATGATATGTTTTTGCTCCACACCCCCTCCTTGTCACACCTTGATCCCTTCTTTGTCACACCCTGATTTTCACCAGTCACTTTTCTCTCCACCCTCTCTATGTCACATCCTGTTTCCACCCTACTTGGGAAGTATATATAAAGACAGCATTGTGAGTTTTAGAGTACAGTACTTGAGTTTAGCTTAGCTCATCTTAGATTGGGCTGCGTCCTGCATGAATAAAGAGATACTGCCTACAGCTCAACCATGAGTCCCTGGTCGTCTGTTACCCGCCCGTGAAGCCAGCCCGGCGAAAACAACATAACCCATCGAAAACAACATGTAGGTTCTGTTTTGAACTATTCAAGTAATACCTCTTTGGGAAGCATCAATTAACTACCTAGAAATAGTCATGAGTTATCTTTAGTTTTACTATCTGCAGTATAAGCTAGTTATTTTTGCTTTCTCAATATAATTGCTTTTAATTTAAATCTCCTAGCTTGGAATCTGTGAAATTGTGTTTCATTCTGTATATAGGCCACTCATGTGCCACAATATTAATTTCATCCACTTTTTTCATCTTTTCTTCACATTGTGCTCTGGTTTCTTCTTGTCATGTGTGATATGTATCCATAACAACTGTTATATACACACTGTTTCCAGTGTACTACCTGCTCCTTCAGCCACACCACACAATGTTTATAATTACTTATTCTAGTGATATTTGAAATGAGTAACACTGGAGAAAAAGTATTTAAGCTGGCCAATGTATGTTATTAATCTCCATACATTAGTGTGTCGATGAGTCTGTATACATGTATGTATGTATGTTTAAGTATATTCTTACTTGGGGATGAAAATATTTTGGAGAAATTTTAGAGTAACCTATTAATTAAAGGCCTTCACCTTACTAGAACAGGTATTTGGTGGTCAGCAAATGTTTGTACCCTTGCCCTGGCATTCCAAATATTTCATCATTTGGTTTGTAATTTTTTGTGAACAGTTAATGACAGACAGGGGTAGAGGGAAAAGTGGGTAGAGGGGAAGGGGGGGTAGAGGAGAAGGGGGTAGAGGGCAAGGGGGTAGAGGGCAAGGGGGGTAGAGAGGAAAGAGGGGGTAGAGGGAAAAGAGGGATTAGAGGGGAAAGAGGGGTAGAGGGAGAAGTGGGGTAGAGGGGAAAAGGGGGGTAAAGGGGGAAAAGGGGATAGAGGAGGAAGAGGCATACTGGAGGGGGTAGAGGGAGAAAGGGGGTAGAGGGGAAAGGGGGGAAGGGAGGAAGGGGGTAGAGGGTGAAGGGGGTGGGGGTAGTGGAGGACGGGAAGAAAGAGGGCTAGACTGTTACCAGCTACTTAATCTCTCCCTAGGCTCCTCTCTGTCTAAGCACCACATATGTTTGCACTCACAGGTGATTTGGTGGGTTCCTGAAGTTGTTCCAGGCCAGTGCTATTGAGGTCCCAGGTGGTCTCCTTTAGTATTCCTAGTTGACCCGGGAGAGGAAAGGAGAGAAACACAGCTGCTGTTACTCCATAATCCCACCTCCGGAAGTCTCTGTCTTAGCATGGTTTATAACTTACACATTTAACAAAGCCTACTCACCAATACTATTTTTCACCTTTTTATTTTTATATGTATTCAAAAAACAATTTATGGCCAGAAAAAGAAAAAGAAATAGAAATACTATAAATCAGATGCAATAAAATGGTAAGACATGAAAATGAAGAACTGAATCTCAAACGGCTCTGATTATACATAGCTTTCATGGATCAAATAGGAGTACTACTTCTTATATTCTGACTCCATTATTTCTTTTTAAAAATATAGTTATTTCTCTGGGTTGTAAAGAGCCCAGCCCTTAAGGCATTGTTTATCAACTTGTACAAGAGCACTATACTTCATAGAAACTTCAGATTTCATACTACAGAAATATCTATTACACTTGTGAATCCTGCCAGACAATTGTTGTGCTCATGTTTGCTTTTATCTTTATAATTAACTGCCTCTAGGAAATTCTACTTTAGATGTCACATGCAAAGTATGCAAGATAGAACCCAAGTTAACATGTAAATACTCTATTTGCAACAAAACCAAGTGAAAGCCAAATGATACTAGACAGTATTTCATGAGCAAATGTTTCCCAGTCACTTAATAGAAAATGGTAGTAGAGAATTTGAAGCCACAGAGGACAATGAACACTTTAGTCATGCCAAAATCAAAGAAGCAGCAATACAGAGTTGAAAATTATAATCACAATGGGACTTGCAATTTAGTTTCAGCAAAACAGTCTTCTCTTTAGTACTGAGTTAATGTTAATTTGAATTCAATTGGTTTTGAAGATAGGTTTACATTTCATATGTAAATTTATTATAATTTTAAAGTTAAATAAAGTAATAAACATGAAGAGTTATCCCCTTTTTAAAGTTAAACATATAAACTAAAATATAATGAGGTTATATAATAAGTCATATTTTTTCCTGACAAAGAAACACTATGTTGTAAAAAGGTGTAATGTTTTGTCATCTGTCCACTCAGAAGGACAAATGCCAAATTTTTTTGTTTTACATCTGATTTTGGTATGACTTGGTGAAGACTTAATGACTACAAAATGTTCTCCTTTTATTTACCAATGATTTTGTTTTCTTCTTAACTTTTCTTATTTCCCACCCATTTTACTGGGGTGTTAGTGGGTATATCAAAAGACCAAGACACTATTCATACCCTTCCAACTTCTCCCTTTCCAGAGACTTTTTCTTTGGTTCAGTACTCCCCATCCAGTCCAAGGTTTGCTTTGTGTTTTTAATTTATTTATTTATTTATTTATTTATTTATTTATTTATTTATAAGAAAGATAAGAATAAAGAGAGAAATAACCAGACATTACATGGGTACATGTTCTGCCAGGGACTGAACTCAGGACCTCATGCTTGATAGTCCAATGTTTTATCCACTACACCACCTCCTGGACCACGCTTTGTGTTTTTCATTCTGGTCTTATTTCTTAACTTCCACCTGTAAGTGAGTTCAGTTGATATTTGTCCTTCTCTTTTTGACTTATCTCAGTTAGTATAACGTCTTCAAATTCCACGGTTAGTAGTCTGTATTTTTTGCTTAGCTTTTCTTACCACAATGTATTGTAAATATTTCTTCTAAAGAAAAAGTGGTGGTTCCTGTAAATCCAAGTTGACTGTCCTCATAAAGTGTTGAAGACTTGTAGGTTTTCAAAAATCCATTTTTATTGTCACCAAGGCTTCATTTCTCTGGGCTGACTTTTTTAGGTGAGAAAGAGACAGAGATAGAAAGATGGATAGAGTGGGGGAAACTACCATAGTACTAAAGATTCCTCCAGTGTGATGGGAACTGATCTCAAATCTGGGTAGTTTTCATGGTAAAGCAGGTACACTATTCAACTGAGCACTTCTGCTGATGTTCACTCCCTTTTCTCCATGTGAATCTCACTCCTCCATCCTTAAATCCTCAAATCCCTATACAAACCCTTAGCTCAAGATACATGCTCTTGTTTTCTCCCCATTGGCTTTAGAATTCTTTGTAGAGTTTTTGTAGATGTCTATAGGTATGTGTTTAAATTTGTTCTTTTGTCTTTGTGTTGCTGAGGTTGTAGGACCACCACAAAATGAACACAGAGGGCTTGGGGAAATTTCCTCTCTTCTCTTACAACAACATGGCCTCAAGGGACATAAACTAACCACTTAGCCTTGGACAATCAAGGCTAATTGTCATTGTCTCATCTTTCCGGTATAAAGTACCTCCTCCAAAATTAAGTGTGAGAAACAAAGGAGTTGACTCAAATAAGCCTTTAAGAATATTTTATCTGATATTCAGTAAGCACTATTTTAGATTTTTTTTCTTCCCTGCTCAACTGTAGTTTCTTGAACTTGGTACCTTTATCAACACAGAATGGCTCCTAAATAAATGTGTGTTTCATAAATGAGTCCAATATTGTCACAAAATTGGAAGTTCTTCCATATTCATCTCTGAGATGTGTTCAATTTATATTGTCACTTTGACTTCATAATAATGATTAAGAATTCAACACAGCAAACACAAGTGTCATTTACTGTAGCTTCTTATCTTGATCCCTGGATTTTCTCCATTGCTCTCATCTCAAGCATTTAAGTTCTAGTCTACATTTGTTAGAAATCATCAGAACTGATTCAATTAATTAACTTTTGTTGTTTTTTGTACATAGAAATTCCACCACTGATAGATGCATTATATATATATATATATATATATATATATATATACTTTTTACTTCGGACAGAGAAAAGGAGAGAGATAGCCAGGAAAACAGAGAGAGAGGAAGAGATATGTAAAGATACTTTACAGAACTGCTCTAGCATCCAGGGAACTTCCTTCCCATCCTTGTCTCTCCTCCCAATGAGACTCCTATGTGGGGCCAGGGTTGAAGTCCTGACGTCACACACATAGTAAGGTGAGTGCTCTACTGGATGAGCTATCTTCTGACTGTAGAGTTGATTTAATTTAAATTTGCATGCAGTTCTTTTATATTGACTATAGCTTCCTACCAGAAAGCTGTTACCTACCAGATTATTCTCAAATTATAATACAGGAGAAATGCAAAACTGAAACTTCATATATTCATAAACTAAATAATTCAAATTAATCGCATCATTAGTGAGTGTGGAGAAAGATGAGTGTATGTGTATTAACCTTCCCTTTGCTTCCACCTCACAGACTTGGAACTTGCTTTTCTGTCCTCCAGCAAAAAGGAGATGTGTCCAGCTCTTCATTATGTACGGATGCAACTGCCTGGCAGCTGTTGTTACTTCCCCCTCTGGAGCTGCTTTTTCGCTCATTTACATAGTAGCACCTACAGGTGCTTAAAACAAAATCCAGAGGTGCTCTATTAGCATCTCTAGCAAATGACTTAATCAAGAATGAAACTGAATTATTGAATAAATGTATTAATTCCATTGCCTGAGAATTTTAAATATGCATACCACCAACCCACATAGCAAAGATAGCAAGTTGAACTGAGAATACCAAATGAATGACCTGAAAAAGAGAGGTTAGGAGAATATTAAAAGTAACAGAACGGTAGGACTTTGTTCACAAAATACTGCAGCCTCCTGTGTGGAAGAAACTTCCCAAACAATAGAAAAATCAACATTCCATGGCTGGGTGGTGGCACACCTGGTAAAGTGCACATATTGCAATGTGCAAGGACCAAGGTTCAAGCCCCAGGTGGTAAACTTCACAAGTGGTGAAGCAGTGATGCAGTGATGATGTCTCTCTGTTTCTCTTCCTCACTATCTTTCCCATCTCTATCAATTTCTCTCTGTCTCTATCCAATAAATAAATAAAATATTTAAAAAAATAAAAATCAACATGTCAAGCTATGAATTTCTAAATTTTACCAATAAGACCCACAGATAATTAGGCATATTCAGATATTCACAAAGATTGAAGTTTTTTTAATGAAAAAGTAACCAATTCTATGTTTCTATGAAACAGAGGCAGATAGATTAGGCAAGTATATAAGAAGACAAAATAATTTCTATTTGGAAAGGAAGAGGAACAGTAAGGATATTTCAGGAAGTGGAAGTGAGGCCTTGGAATTAAATTAAAATGGACATTAACTTCTACATAGGATCATCTATCCTTGCCTAAATGATCCAAATTCTTCTCTGGAGTGTGCCTTTTCATTTTCCTGATTGAATGTTTAAAGTATCTGGGGGGGAAAAAAAACACTCGATGAGGAATATGTTGATAGATTGAGGAGAGAAACCTTTAACAATGGAATAAAAATTACTGATTTAAATCTTATAAATACAAAAAAAAGATTAAAAAGGATTAATGGGACATATACTCAATGGAGTATTACTCAGCAGTTAAAAAAGATTACATTGTGTCTTTTGGGACAAAATGGATGAAACTGCTAGGGATTATACTTAGTGAAGTAAATAAGGGGGTGAAGGACAGATACTAGATGTTATCAGTCACATGTAGAATATGGAGAACTGAAACACATGAACTGAAATATATATTCAAAACTATATGTATATAGTCAACCCATATCTATTACCTTGAGAGAACTATGGTGGTTATTGTTGGGGGAAGGGGAGGAGCATAGAACTTTGGTGGTGGGAGTGGTATAGAACTATACCCCTATTATATTACAGTCTTGAAAATCACTAATAAGTCACTACTAAAAATACAAAAAATGTAAAATATAAATATTATATAAAAACAAAAAAATGTATTTAGGGAAATCACTTTCATGACTGAGGTTCCTGGTTTGATCCCAAGTACCATATATAACAGATAAGTACTCAGTCTTCTCTCTCTCTCTCTCTCTCTGTCTCTCTCTGTCTCTTTCTCTCCCTCTCTCCCTCCTTCTCTACCTTGCTCCCTCTCTAACTCTCCCTTCCTTTCTATGTTATATGAAACTCTTTCTCATATGTGATAAACAACAAATGAATTTTTAAAAACAAATAAATAGAAGATATAATGAAGAAATGCCTAAGTTAAATTCAATTTTTAGTGTTCACTTTAAGGATACTCCTCTCCTTTTTATTTATTTTATTTTATTTTATTTTTTTAATTTAAGAAAGGAGACATTAACAAAACCATAGGATAGAAGGGGTACAACTCCAAGAATACTCCTCTTCTTAAAATATTCTTTCCCTTCAAACTAATTCTCATTTTTAAGTACACTTACATTATAAACTTAATATTCATCTGAAAACCTGCAAACAATACAAACAAGTATTTTTATGTATGTATATAAAGTAGGTATGAATCTGTTTAACATAATGAACTTATTAATGAAATACTCCAATAATCCAAGATTATTATTTTTCTTCTTTTATTTTTATTTTTTGCCAATATCAGTCTACCATCTTGGACATTGGGGGAGAAAGTGTGGAAAAAGTGGAGATAGGAAAATAAATGTTCTAATCTACACAACTTAATCTCAATAGTGTAAAGAGTTCCTCTGAATAAATGAGTTTTTCACTTTGCCTTATTATTCTCTCTTAGTACATTCCAGGCCTGTTTGTGCTTCAAGTAAGTGTTTCTTCAGTCTGAAATGTTCTGAAACTAGACTTTCATGACTAATTTCATAGATACTCAGGTATTTACACAGTTCTTCCCTCTGCAGTGAGACTCTCTCTGGCCTCCTAATTCAACTTATGTATTCATGCCTGCCCCCCTTTGGGATCACTCTTCTCTACCCTTTCACATCAACTAGTTCTATATTTTTAAATGTGAGATGATTTGTTTTAATTGTTGTGGTCTGTGGATTGCATTTGGTTATAAACTGCATGAGAGTCATAAATAACTTGGTTTAGTTTACTTCTAACCCTCTTGAACATTGTGTTGAATGGAGAAAAAAATTCTGTGTTCATCATCACAGAACGACTTTTTCAGAAAAAGAGAGACAGAGGTGGAGAAAGAGTGAGAGAGGCCACAGCACCAAAGCTTTCTCCAGTGTTATGGAGTCTGGGCTCAAACCTGTATCACTCACATAAGAGAACAACACACTGTCCAAATGAGCTATTTTGCCAGCTCTCTCCCCTGTATTTTTACTTTATGAGAAAGCAAGAGAGAAAGAGAAAGAGAAAGTGCCCAAAATGCCATTCCATCCAAGTTTATGACTGTGCTGGGCAAGCAATCTAGACTCTTGGGCATGTGCTTTTACAGACTATGCTATTTCTTTGGCTTGAACAATAACAACAAAAAAGACTTGAAAAAAATTTAATTGGGAGGTGGGCAGTGGCATACCAGTTGAGCACCAAAGTTGCAATGCACAAGGACCTGGGTTCAAGTCCTTAGTTCTCATCTGCAGAGGGGAAGCTTCATAAGCAGTGAAGCAGAGCTGCAGGTGTTTCTCTTTCTCTGTCCTGCTCTATCTTCCCATACTATCTTGATATCTCTCTGATTCTATCAAATAAATAAAATTACAAAGGAAATTTTATTTAATTTAATGTAATATTTTTATATTACTGAACTCATTTTTTTTTTTTTTTTGCCTCCAGGGTTATTGCTGGGGCTTGGTGCCTGCACTATGAATCCAGTGCTCCTGGAAGCATTTTTTCCTATTTTGTTGCTCTTGTTGTCATTAATGTTATTGTTGCCATTGATGTTGGGTAGGACAAAGAGAAACTGAAAGAGGAGAGGAAGACAGAGAGGGGGAGAGAAAGATAAACACCTGCAGACCTGCTTCACAGTTTATGAAGCAACCCTCCAGCAGGTGGGAAGGAGGGGGCTCAAACCTGGATCTTTGCATTGGTCTGATTCTTGGGCTTTGCGACAAGTGCACTTGACTCACTGCGATACCACCCAACCCCACTGAATTTATGTTGGGAAATTGTGCAGATGTAGTTGAGCTTGGCAGGGCTCACAAAGCACCCTGCATCCCTGATACTATGGCCTGTCCTTTTATTATCTACATATCAATCTTCTGCTTTGTCTTACAAATGACTAAAGGTCTCCTTCCTAATTCCCCGCAGGGTATTGCTTATCCTGCCAGTTGAACCCCTAGCAACAGTTGCTGGAGAGGTCCATACAATTCCTGGCCCCTTTCTCCACCCCTTTCCTAACCATGTATGGTATTGTCAAGCCACTTCCATTTCTGTCCTGTCTTTTTTGTGTCCTGACCTGGAGGAGGGCAGGCAGACAGCCCAAAAGGCTGATGCCGGCCATTGCGGTTGGTGCCACATAGCTTAACCAGGTGTGCCACCACTGGACTCTGGGGTGCTCGCATGAATAAAGATTTGTTTTGCTTTGCTGTCACAAGCTTAGTTCCCTGGGTCATCTCTCTTTCTCGTGACACTAGCCCGACAAACTTATTTTTACTTAAAATTGATTATTGTATTACTAAAAACATCTATATGTAACTCATGTGTGATTTCTAATACTGTAACTTTAAATTTGTTTAATTTTGATATAGTTATTTTTTATCATTAAGGTAGTTTAATTAGTCATATAGATTTTTAAACATGTTGATGAAATAAAAAAGTGAAGTATTTTATGTTTTACACCGTGATAAAGGTGGTTGTGCACCTGGTTAAGTAAACAGTACAGTGCACAAAGACCCTGGTTCAAGCCCCTGTACCCCCCTGCAGGGGGAAAGCTTCATGAAATGCTAAAGCAAGGTTACAGGTATCTCTCTCTCTCTAAATAAATATATATATAACTCCCTCAATTTCTCTCTGTCTCTATCCAAAAATAAATAAGTAAATTTTAAAAGCTTTAAAATTGTTTAAATAATTTATTTTTAAACAAAATAGACTTATTTTTATTCAAAGGAGTAGACTTAAACATCATAGAGTATTTTGACTAAGTGTTATCATATATTACAGTCATTCATAGATGACAAACTTCTCTACTGTCAGATTAAAAAAAAAACTGTGGGAGGGGGTAGATAGCATAATGGTTATGCAAAGAGACTCTCTCATGCCTGAGGCTCCAAAGTTCCAGGTTCAATCCTCCATACCAGCATAAGCCAAAGCTAAGCAGTGGTCTGGTAAAAAAACAAAAAAACAAAAACAAAAACAAACAAACAAAAAAAACTTGACTGCTAGTTAGCTTGTTATTTTGATGGCCCTAATTAATGTCGAAATTTTGCTGAACAGCATGAGGAATATACTGAACAAGGAGGTACCAGTGCTAATGCCTTAGAATTCAACTTTCTCCAGTGAAATGGCTTACAGTGTCTTCATGCCTTCCCTACAGCCTGATATTTCTTTCTTTGTGTTGATTTCTATCCTTGATATGGGCAAAAGATCAAATGATGTGGCTGTTTTGTAAACTCTTTAGCCATTTGTTTCACATATATATTGTAGTCTGATTTTTATCAGCACTGACACCCTTTAAAAATAAAGCAGAAACTATAAGTTAATATATTCTCAGCTGTTTCTCTGAAACTTACTTTTTTTTTTTAAGTTTTTATTTATAAAATGGGAAGAATACTGACAAGACCATAGGATAAGAGGGGTACAATTTCACACAATTCCTACCACCAGATCTCCATATCCCATCCCCTCCCCTGATAGTTTTCCTATTCTTTAACCCTCTGGAAGTATGGACCCAAGGTCGTTATGAGGTGCAGAAGGTGGAAGGTCTGGCTTCTGTAATTGCTTCCCCACTGAACATGGGCATTGAAAAGTGAATGCATACTCCCAGCTTGTCTCTCTCTTTCACTATTGGGGCAGAGCTCTGGGGAAGCTGGGCTCCAGGACACACTGATGGGGTCATCTGCCTTGGGAAATCCAGCTGAACTTTACTTTTAATAACATTTTGTTTGACTGTCATGAATACATTATTTTGCTTCTACTATTATCAAGAAGTGACTTTGTTTCTATGCTTTACAAAGGATACAATTATAAAAGAAGGAAAAGAAGAAGAAGAAGAAGAAGGAGGAGAAGTAGAAGGAGAAGAAGGAGAAAGAGAAGAGGAATAGTGGCAAGAAAGACCTTTGCTTTAATAAAGGGTTTTTCCTAGTGAAAAAACAGATCTTAGAGTCAACTAAAAGTGGATAAAAGTTGGGGAAAATAGCACAATAGTTTATGCAACAGACATTCATGTCTCAGGTAGGAGAGGTCCTGGGTTCAATCCCTCAGTACCACCATAAGCCATAGCTGAGAAATACTCTAATAAGGAACTTTTTTTTAAAAAAGTACAGAACAATTTAAGATTATGATATGGATATTTCTATAAACAATGAGTGTGTCGTGACAGAGAGCAGTGGACCACAGACAATAAATGTGGTGGTAGAGTGATCAGTTGTAGCTGGAATGGCCAAAACCAGTTTCTCTTAAAGGGTAAAGAGAAGTTAAGTCTTGCAGACTGTGGAAATACAAGACATTATACAAGTCATGGGAGAAATCAAAATATAGTTCCTTATGTTCAAAAGAACAGAAAGTACAAACGTCTTAAGATAGAAATTTTTAAGGGATCAAGAAACCAAGAGGCCAGTGTAACCTAATTACAAAAAGCAAAGAGAATACTAGTTCAGGAGAGAGAAGATTCTAGAAAATTTTGCCAGCTCAAGTTATTTGGAAGGTATGTAACATTCCTTCTTGCAATCTAGACTGACAGCTTGTCTCCTGTGATACTCACATTAATACCTATAAAATACATTAATTTCAATAGGAGAGCTAATTAGTGTCTGGCTTGATTTGTCAATGATCATTTAAACTAAGCCTTGAAAGAAATAGATCCACTTTCAGGAATATGATTCAATTCTTCGCTGAACAAAGAAACTCCAAAAAGCCTCAGGGTATAGAACTGTTTCTCTAATGCAGCATTCTGTAGAAAGACAGCTCTTTGCACTCAGAGTGAATTTATCTGCCAAAACTCTGCAACAACAAATACAAAAAAAAAAGAAAATCCTTTGCAATTTGCTGAAGCAAAGATCCTATGAAAACTTCAGATGGAAAACTGTATGGCTCATAGTCTAAAGCAGCTAAAAGTAGTTTGAAAACTGTATACATTTAATCAAAGAATTAGTCATATATAATATAATGCTTATAAAATAAAATCTACTTGAAGAAAAGAAATTTTTAAAGATAGTGCCTCTAACTAACTATGGAAGTCCCACTGCATATTAGGTTTCACTATAAAATTGAATCTCAGCTGAAGTTTGCAAATATTTTGGAACTGAGCCTAGAACAAGTTCCATATGAGTCCCAAGATAGAGGTTCACACATCTCTTTAAATTTCTCCCTGGCCAAAGCAATTGCTCTACTGGGCCAGATTTCTGGACAAGAGAAAGGCATCTTGAGCATCAATGGACCTCTTTTTCATTCAAGCAAAATCATTCACTTCCTATTCTCAACTCCCTTGACAATTTGTAAGTATCTGTTACTTTACTTCTCCTACTGTAATCTCTTTAGATAACCCTGTATCTGTCCCACATCTCCCTTCCCAGTGTTTGTCTCCTGAAATAAAAAAATGAGGTTATGCATTCAACAGACTTTTTTCTTTTCATTTTCAATCAAGAAAGTTAATTTTTATTTCATTTCTCTCAGGTTGGCTAGATGGATGTTTGGCCAAACACCAATCTGGGTGTTTCTGTGAAAGAAACTTTTTAGAAGTGATTAACATTTAAAACAGTAGACTTTGAGATACTCCATAGAGTACATGAGCCTCATCAAATCAGTTGAAGGTCTTAGGAGAATACAGATGTCCTAGGAAAAAGGAATTCTATATTTAGATAGTCTCTCAACTTAGCTCTTCCCTGGGTCTCCAGTCTGCCAAGTGCTACAATTTTTGAATTTGCTAGTTCCCACAATTCCTGGAGTAATTCCTAGAAGTATAACTTACTTGCTCTCTCTCTCTCTCTGAGTATGTGAGTTCATGTGACTTTGTGTGTGTATTCTACTGGTCCTCCTTCTCTTAATATACTCAGTAAACTTTAAATTAATAAATGAATAGGTCAACAAGTTAACTATTAGTTCAATGAGATATGAAGAAAATTGAAGAATAGTTAATAAAGATACTTCATGTAAATATTTATAAGTTCATGTTTTCCCAAACTCCAAATATCAAAGAAAACTTTTTTCCCCCTCTTCTGTTTTATTTTCTAAACCTAAAAATTCAATAGTGATTTTTTTTGTGCTTTTGTTTTAACCGTGAATTTTTTTTTCATGGAGTTCAAGATTCCTCTGTATATTAAGATAGAGAGAGGTGGATAGGTTTAGGAAGGAACTCTGTCAAACGACATGTCTCCACAGAGTCAGTGAGATTCATTGTTGGGGAGGATGCAAGTTCAAATGGCACAAGCTGTTGACAGCCTTTAGATTTTACTTTTACATACTTCCTCTGCTCTTAAAGTTTTGATAGCTATCCTGTCAACATAATACTTTCAAAGGTGTTGATATGTGGCACTTCTAGGAAGGATTTAGGAGAACAGCAACTCAGTTCTGCTATTATCTGTCATTTCTATTGGATATAAGTGTGATAAGCTTTTGTTGTATAAATCCATATTTTTATGTATTTCTTCCTTTCACGCTATCCATTTAGTATCTTAGAACCTACTAGGGTGTGGTATTAGGTGGTGGTGGTAGTGATGAGGAAAAGAAAACAAAACACAAAATCTTGAGGTGGGGTTCTGAAATGAAGCAGCTTCAGATTTTTTTTTTACTTGAGTTGAGATTTTCATTAATTATTATATCAGTGTAAAGATATTTTACATGATCAGTAATGCAGATTTAGTTTTACTAAGTTATACACTTTAATGAGACTAAATATACTTTGTTTAAGAAAAACATAAATTTACTTACTAGATGGCACATTTTGGAAAAAAAAGTAATAGAAAAATGTATGCATGTAGTACATTTATATGTATATATGAAAGCATATAGTAAAGTATTAGTGTATTTAAGCATTTTGTAGTACTATATTGAATTCTGCAGAGTCTAATGAAATCTCAGTTTCTGCCTCTCTTCAGGTCTATTAGTAACCCATTCTTGAGTTTGGATAGGTGGGCTTATCTCTAACAACAAGGTGTGCATTTATTTTATCCTGGTGCTATGATTATATATTGTCTTTGACATATATCTCTAACAAGACAGTAAGAAAATATCTAGCAGTAGAATTTTCCCCAAAGTATTTGTTCAAAGTCAGTAAAATACATATCGAATAACTTTTAAAGTCCAGATTTTGAAATGCAACAAAATATTTAAAATTTAAAATGTTTTCTCATAGCTCTGGAAGAAACAATACATCCTCAGTTTGTACCCTATCAAAAAGGTTGTAAGTCAGTAACTGCCAGGTGAAAGTAGATTTCTAAAAATATGTACTTTGCATATACTTAATATACTAAATTTGTGTTTATTCTATTTGAGGAATTAGTGTATCTGTCTTCAAGAGCTTGTTTGAAAATATTTATTTTAATTCAAACTTAAGTGCAACTGGATAATTTTTAAATAAAATTAACTGTACTTTATCCTAATAAATTCCCTTGCATTTCACAGAATCTTGAATTGTCATGAGGATCTACTAACTTGATATATCAAATATAAGGTGATAACTATGGTCATTAGTAAAATATACATGGTAGACTTTTAAAAATGAACTGAAATATCTAATTTGCATAAAATTCATTTAAAAAAACTGCTGTTTTAATAGGTGATAGTGTAACGTATTAAAATATAAAATGTGACTGGTATTTTAAAATTCAAGTGAATTTGTAATAACTAACCTAATTATCAGATGCAAAAATTTGGTAAAGTTTTCAACTGGGTAAAAAGAAAAATGCTAGCAAAAGAGAAAATGAAACCTTAAATCTTACTCACTTTACCCCTAAAATTTGTTCTCATATACAGGAAACTGCTTCGGATAATTTGTATTGTGTCTTGTGAGCTAACAGGGGACCTAGCATTTTGTTATTGAAAGAACATACCAGGTGTATATATTTTTGTTTGATAATAATAATAATTTTGAACATTTGCTAATAAAGGAAAAATAGAAATTATACTGCAGAATGAAATCAAGCCCTGTAAAAACTGAATTGAAATGTCTGTGAGGATTGTGGGGGAAGGAAAGGTCTGGGATTGAGAATTTAGTGATTCCATACCCCAGGGATTCAGTTCCTCAGAATGTCAGTTCACTAGTCAGCAAAAAGAGGGGAAGAGTAAAAGTCTCTAAAGTTATGGGAAACTGGTCTCAAGGTCTTCTAGCTTTCCCCTACCCTCACCCCCATCAGCAGAGAAAACAAACAAACAAAACCACAAACATTAAAGATCATATGAATCTGAGAAACAAAAATATTCTGACCTTTAACTTTTACAAAATTATACACTTTAATGAGACTAAATATACTTTGTTTAAGAAAAACATCAATTTACTTACTAGATGGCACATTTTTGGGAAAAAAGTAATAGAAAATTTTATGCATGTAATGCATTTATATGTGTATATGTAAGTAATATAGTAAAGTATTAGTGTACTTCACACAAAAGGCTGGAGTGTTGAATTTTGGTTTCTTTGCTGTTAGCCATCCCTTGACAGGATTTATAGTTGCCAAGAAATACTTTAAAACCTTCTTTATATAGAACTAAACACCCTGGTATAACCATCCTCAAGCACAATAAAGCATCAATAGCTACCATGTTAAAGAAAGATAACAACTCATGTGTGTTCTTTCTAGGAGAAATATTGCACATCTGTAATGAATGGGAAAAGAAAAATGCCATGTCCATCAAGATTTTATTAAAAGCCTCTTAATTGAAAATCAGGCTTTATTACTTTCTTTTTGATCTAAAATAATACCAATTTATCAGAGTAAATTATCTGAGTTTCAGTAGTCACAGAATTGGGACGATAAAGTTTCTACAGTAGAAAAACATTCAGTTATTTGTGCATTTATTTATTGACTGTCCACTGTCAACAAGACAGTGTGAAAGATTTTGGCGAAGCACATCCAAGTAAGATTGACAAAGTACTGCCTTCTTCAACTTTCATGGAAGTGGGAAAGAAGTAATAATAAATAAATTACAGGGAGTCGGGCAGTAGCACAGCAGGTTAAGTGCACATGGTGCAAAGCGCAAGGACTGGCCTAAGGATCCCGGTTAGAGCACCTGGCTCCCCACCTGCTGGGGGGGTCCCTTCACAGGTTGTGAGGCAGGTCTGCAGGTATTTATCTTTCTCTCCCTTTCTCTGTCTTCCCCATCTCTCTCCATTTCTCTCTGTCCTATACGACAATGGCAACATTAATACAACAATAACTACAACAATAAAAAAACAAGGGCAACAAAAAAGGGAATAAATAAATATTAAAAATCCTTAAAAATATAATAAATAAATTACCAACTGAGCTATAAAAGAATTTCAAAAAGGTGAAAAATTATAGGAGAAAAATTAAGTGAGTCAAGTAATTGTCTTTTAATTTTTATTTTTTAGTATTGAAGTATAATTGTTTTTTTCATCATTAATGAATTTTTAATTTTTCTTTTGCCACTTGGGTTATCACTGGGGCTCTGTGCATATACAATGAATTAGTCCACCACTCCCAGCAGTCATTATTTTTTCTGTTTATTTTTTTCTTTTATTTTATATGACAGAGAGAAATTTAGAGGAAAGGATGAGATAGAATGAGAAAGAGAGACAGAGAGATATCTGCAGACATTCACCCTAATGAAGCTTCTCCTCTGCAGGTGGGAACTAGGGGCTTGAGCCAGGAACCTTGCACTTGTTAATGTGTATGCTTAACTGGATGTGCCACCACCTGGCCCCCTAAATTTATAAATTTTATATTATTATTATCTCCTTTTTTTTTTTTTTACCAGGGTTATCGTTGGGGCTCAGTATCTGCACAAGGAATCCACAGTTCCTGGCAGCCACTTTCCCTTTTCCTTTTTATTAGATAGGACAGAGAAGGAGAGAGAGGCACCTACACATCTGGTGTGAAGTGGGGACTTGAACAGGGTCCTTACACATGCTACCCTATGTGCTCACCTGGGTGCACCATCACTGGGCCCTAAAGAAGAACTGTTTTATAGACCTACTTATTTGTTATTTGTTAGCACATTCCGCACTTTTCAAAATATGTTACCACACTTCACCAATTATCAAAATGCCCGTCTCCACCATAGCACTTTGGGCTCCCTCTCCTTGATAATCTCAGATCTATAGTCATATATTAAGTAACAGTAAAAAGAACTAGGGATTGAGAGGAGATGGAAGAGAGACAGAGAGACATGGATCTCTAAGAGCCAAGGTAGGCTTGTTGGGAGTGTCTGGCAGACAAAGGAGTCAGACAGAAATCAGTAGACAAGAGTCTTGCTGATACTGTATCTCACAGATGAGGGGGATTTGATACCTGTTGAAGGAAGAAGTTGGGGCGGGGGAGTGAGGGAGCTGTGCAGCAGGAAAATTGGTTGTGTGGCTTAGTCATATCCTGTTTTGTTTGGAACTGTATTGGTTGTAAAGGTCAATTTTGCATTCCAAGATCTGTTCCAAGATCTCACTCTGAGACTGAAATTTAAGATCCTGGAAAGGTCTGCAGCTGTAAAAGTCACTTTCCCATTCAGAGGTCTCTCACTCAAGAGTGTGTTAATGTTTGACATTGTCAGTTTCCTTGCTCTGTTCTTTAGATTCTCAGATATAAGCAAGAACATCCATTGTTTTTGTTTTCTTTCTGTTTTATTTTGCTTAATATATGATCCCTCCTAGCTCCAAAGAAGAGTTTCTTTAGACAGAATAGGAATGGTAAATCTCTGTACAGCAAAAACTTTAGTGAAGCAAGTGAAAATATGGATTTCTGGAAGGACCTTTAGAAAGAGCAGTTGTTAAATGAAAAGACGCTAAGGTGAGAGCGTTTGATTTAAGAGATTAGTGTGCCCCTAAAAAAGTAAATAAGAGAATGGCAGATGTTAAAGTGATTAGGGGTTACTCACATGGGTTGTAAATCTTAAAGGATTTGCATCTGTTTTATAGATGTGATATGGAAATATAAAGTGTTTCTAGCAGGGGAATTATGATCTGTATTTCTAAGGAATCATCTGCATGTGGTAAGAAAAAGATTGTTGGGACTGGGAATTAGAATATGAGCAGACTTGTTCAGAGTCTATTGCAACGATCAAGGTGAGAGTTTGACTATTTTGTTCCATATTGATAGCTCTGGAGGGTATTACAGTAGTTAAGTTTGGAATATATTTAAGTCAAATGTGTGCCCACTATCTGGTGGCACAGAAGGCCAAATACTGTCATACCAGCTTTTGAACAAAGAGAAAAATGCACCTTTCTTGCCATCTGAACCTGCAACAGAGGTCTGGACTCCAGTTAGTCTCCCTGACCTCTGAAATACAGTGGGAGATAGAAGTCAGGAGAGGTCGGATCAGGATTTAAGAGAAAGCAGGGAGTATTCCAAGACCTTTAGATCTTCCTGCCTTAACCTGGATCATGGCTCTTCATACTTTCTCCTAGAACTAAGTGTACAATTAGGTCTTAACTATTCTTTATTATTTTGAGGGAAAAGATGGGCAGAAATTAAGTGGGTGTGTCTGACTCTCCACTAGCTATTCTTTTGTTTTATAAGTCGGTTTTAGTACATCAATTACTCTTTAAAAGAAGAATTCCTGTGATCCGGGAGGTTGAGCAATGGATAAAGCACTGAACTCTCAAGCATGAGGTCCCGAGTTCAAACCCCGGCAGCACATGTACCGGTGTGATGTCTGGTTCTTTCTCTCTCCTCCTCCTCTCATTCTCATTAATAAATACATAAAGTAATAAAAAATATTTGTTAAAAAAAGTAGAAGAATTCCTCTTAGCAGCTATCAATAGAGTTAGGTCAATCTTAAATCTGCCTCACTTCCCCAGGCCCATCTTTGAAGTTGCTCCTACGTACTTTACTATTTGATGGGATTCAAAACTGAAACCAAAGATTGACTTATCAATCTGAGGTAGCTGTGAAAGAAGTCATGAATAGTTCCATCTTTTACAGAAGCAACAGGAAAGAAAGGTTGGCATTTACTAAAAGTAACAAGGAGAAAGGTAATTGTGTTCTACCTGACAGTATATCCTCTCTCTCTCTCTTCCCCTTCTCCCCGATATTTACATGGCTTACCTCTTTAAAAAGATATTTCCCATTATTCCACATTTTATGATGGCATACTGAAATACTGGTATTAGACTTGCCCTCCTGGGGTTAAGAACTTAAATACTAAAAAAATTCCAACTATGTTTCAAGTACTGGTTAAATGGTAAGATAATACCTTGCTCTTTGTAAGAGGGAAACAAACATATGAGGTAAACACAAAATTTACATCAGCTTTCTGCCTAGGGCCTCCAGGAGATGGAGTTCAAGCAGAGCATGAGATAAGCAGTGAGTTAAGAAGTTGATGTAGCAGAAGTTAGAATTTTCAGAATAGGATATTTATTGGAGGAGTTGCTATGGAGGTCATAATAAGCAGAATTGTAAGATTCCCCAGTACCTGTCATACATACACTTCTCACTCCAGGACTGTGAATATGACTAGCTTTACCAAAATGATAAAGTTGTCATATTGCACTTTTCTACAAATGGCCACCAATGAGGAAGTGATAATCTTTTCTGCTGGAAGAAAAGCAAGTTATATTGTGAATTACATATTGTGACCACCTGGTAACAAAGGTAGGCAACCCAGCTCAATAGCCAGCAAGAAAACGGGACTTTAGTCCTACTGTAGCAAGAAACTGAATTCTTTCAATAACTTGATTGAACTTAGAAACAGATTCTTCTTCCAAGCTTCCAGAAGAAAAGATACATTATAATTGACTACTTCTCAAAAACAATGGTAATACTTATTAAATTGCTCAAGCAATTAATTATACAGCCAATAAAAGTCATGCTAAAATTAAAATATTCAAGATAAATAAAACCTTAAGTTTTTTGAAACTCTTAAGTTAAATGAAGAAGTTTTAACAAATGGGGATATATAAATAATTAGTTAAATAGAAAAATGATCTTTAAATTTAAGAGATAGTGGGGAAAATAGCATTGGATTATCTTATATGTTTATGCTGCACATTGATCTAAAATATTCCTATATTTTACCTGAAGTGGTATAATCCTAACTCTAAATTGATTATTATATAATAAATATATATATATTGGGCAGAGCAATAACTAGAAAAACAAGAATAAAAAGGTATAATCTTGAAGGTTCTAGGAAAGTTAAAATAGAGTATTTATAAATTCAAAAAAATAAATGCTGAAAGGAAGAAAAAAAGTAACAAAATTAAGACTTTAAAAAACAGAAGAGGAAATAAATACTAGCCTAACATATATGAATCAGATCATATCAATAACTGCATTAAATATCCAGGGAAACAGCATAATGGCTATACAAAGATGTGAATGTCTGAGGCTCCATGGTTAAATCCTTGGCACCACCATAAACTGGAGGAGAGCAGTTCGCTGATAAATCATGCATTAAATATGAATCTGTTAAACGCTATAGAAACTGTTAAATTGAATTTTAAAAAACAAGTTCCTACTGCTTTTTACATTAGAAATATGAGATAATGAAATATGGGGGAATTTGAAAAATGTTATATAATCTAAACTCATTGTTTAGCTAAATTAGTACCAAAGTACACTTTGTGATAAGAGAACATTTTCAGATACTTTCAAATAATAAGAAACTTATCATTAGAAAAGAAATGCTCTTGGGGCTAGGCTGTAGAACACCCAGTTAAGCACACCTAGTACAAAGCTCAAGGGTCTGATTTCGAGCCCCTGCTCACCACCTGCAGGGGCTCAGCTTCACAGGCTGTGAAGCAGGTCTGCAGGTGTCTTTCTATCTTTCTCCCTTCCTCCTTTCCTTCCTCCCTCCCTTCCTTCCTTCCTTCCTTCTTTCCTTCCTTCCTTCCTTCCTTCTTTCCTTCCTTCCTTCCTTCCTTCCTTCCTTCTTTCCTTCCTTCCTTCCTTCTTTCCTTCCTTCCTTCCTTCCTTCCTTCCTTCCTTCCTTCCTTCCTTCCTTCCTTCTCTCTCTCTTTCTCTCTCTCTAAAATTGGCCACCAGAAGCAGTGCAGGCACCAAGCCCCAGTGATAATCCTGAAGGCAAAGAAAAAGAGAGAATAGAAAAGCAATGCTTTTTAAGTAAATGGAACCAAATGCTAGAGCATTATTTACAACATCTTTTCCAAATGACAGAGCAATAATAATAGCAAAATCTCAGTGGGGATACAGAGAAATCAGAATTATCAACCAACTTGTGCTGATAGTTATAGAACACTATGCCTTCATAACTACGGGACATTTATTCATATATCTATACTTTTGTGTCAGAACATGTAACATTAACCCGAATAAATAATATTTGGAACCATAAAAAATGGTGAAAATGTACATGGCATGTTTTGTGACCAGTGTTAAGATGTATTTAAAATCAATAGCAATCATACTTGTTTTCAAAGCATACTGAGGGTCCATGAGGTAGCTTACCTGGGAAGACACCTGCCTTGTCTTACAATTAACCCAAGTTCAAGGTACACCCCAAAGAAGTACTACAGCACTGAGGGAAATTGTTGGTTCACCAAATAGTCATCTTTCAAGCCATGTCTTTCTTCTTCCTTCGCCCATACCCACTTCCATGAGGTGAAAACTACCACTCTAGATCTCAGGCCATATCTTATTTAGCTTTCACACCCCATTGCCAGTTCTATTTAGTTTCATTCACCACTAGTTAATCGTTTAACACCTCCATTCCCGAACATTAGCAACAAAATATTTTCTCAATTTTTCTCCTTTCTAGCTGTCTGTTCACAGTAACCACTGACAACTTGAACAGTAATTAAGATGAATTTCCTTTAGCTTAATTCATAATAATTTCCCTGAAACTTTCTCCAAACAGTGATAACAAAAGTTAAGAGTGCAAGACTTTCATGCATGAGGTCACTGAGGCCCTAGGGTTCAAACCCAGTGTCACCGTATGCCAGAGTTGAGTAGTAATCACTGTCTTCTCTCTCTCCCACTCTCTCTTCTCATTCCCTATCTCTCATAAAAATAAATCATTCTTAAAAGATAAATATGGATATTGACTAAAAAATACCTACTAGAAGATAAAATATTAAAAATATATGTGGAAAGGAAAATGCCACATTCTTTGTCTGCCTTAGTCATTGGGATTTGAAAAAAAACTGCCAAATTGGTTCATATTCTCCAGGCTTTACTAATGAATAAAATATATTTTTATTGCTACTATTTTATTTGCCCTTTTTAGAACTGTTTTAAGTGATATAAAATGTAGACAATATGTTCTTTTCAGCTCTCATTTGTACAAGTACTCTAGTGATAATATCAAAAGTATTTTTAATGAATACATAGTATGTATTTAATAGGCAATGATATTTTTTAAATGTTTCCCATGTCAATACAAAGGAGAACATTTTCTTCATTTAAAGGTAGATAACGGTTAGAATAATAATAACTGTATCATATGCAGACATTTCCTTCCTCGTGTTTGGGAAGTCTTTTTTTGCTTAGGACAATAAATTAATATTCTGAAAGTGTAGTAGATCATGTATTGTGTACATAATCACTTCTTACTGCATGTTTATCATTCTCAAAATCTAAAAGTTCAGATCATACTATATACCAAGCCATCTTCCCTTTCTTTTTTTAAAAAACTATTTTTTTCAATTTTTTATTATCTTTATTTATTGGATACAGACAGCCAGAAATCTCGAGGGGTGGGGGAGATAAATAGGGAGAGAGACATCTGCAGCCCTGCTTTACCACTTGCAAAGCTTTCCCCCTACAAGTGGGGACTGGGGGCTTGAACCAAGGTCCTTTTGCTCTATAACATGCACACTCAACCAGGTGTGCCACCACCTGCCCCCCCTTTTGTCTTCCTTCCTTCCTTTCCTATTAATTTCTTTCTTTTTTTTTTTTTTATTTTCATGAGAGAAACCAGAGCACCATTCATCTCTGGCATATGTTGATGCCAGGGACAGAACTTCAGGGTTGAAACCTCAGGCATTAAAGAATGGTGTGCAATTTCTGTACTTCTTTCCTGCCCCCCCACTAAATTTCTTCTTTCAAATATTTGCTAAACTCAATTTTCCCCGTATTTCCCTATGTTACCATCTTTTCATATTTGGATCATTACATTTTTAAATTTTTAATCTTTTCATTTTCTCTTTCTTTCTCTCTCTTTTTTCCCCTTTCTCTCCCTTTCTCTCTTTCTCTTTCCATTTTTCTCTTTCTTTCAACAAAGCTTCCTTCAGTGAGATGGGAGCCAGGCTAAAACCTAGGTTATGCACATGGCAAAGCAGCACACTATCTAAGTGAGCTATTTTGCTATCCCTTTCAACTCTTTTCCTTCCTAGATTCTGCCCCATACCAAGAGATGACAATGACTATAGAGTATTTGTTGTTTTTGCTGAATAAAACTTGCTTTAACAACATTCCAGGGTTGTTTGTTTTTTTTTTATGGTCTATTTGCCTCAATTAAACTAAATCTACCTCCCAGTGCAATGTTACTTAAACCAAGGAATTTGAAGTAATGCATTTCCCTGACCACTGTGATGATTAAAGAAAGGAGACATGATCCAAACTGAACTTGCAAAATGGAAGGAGATTTTACTTTAATTTCTGGAAAATATATTCCTGCTCTTTTCTGTGAGTCTTGAGATTACACAAGAATTGGAGATCCTGTAATCATCCTGTTACCATTTGGAACCAAAATGTGAAAGCCAGCCAAGAAATGACGAAAGATGAAATTAGTTTAATGATATTGTTTAAATTCTGAAGCCAGACCTGCCTATGGACTTTCTAGTTATGGAATCTAATAAATTTAATTTTACTTAAGCCGATTTTGATTGGGATTCTGTCCATTACAACATTAAGATTCTTGTGTAATTTAGAGAAAGATAGTTTTTAGCTTAAAAATGTTAAAGAGATGTGCCAACAAATACATCTGCTTTTGGTTATATGTGTAACAGAAGAAAAGCTCTATGACATACAGATGCAGGACCAGAAGCTGCAAGAAGGTAATTGAGTCTCACAGAAGAATTTCAGCAGACAACTATAAGATCATGTTTCATGGTAGACCAGGTAGAATGCTGGATAGCATTAATGTAAAGTTTGAAGCCATAACCATAATAATATGTACAGAAATAACTTTGGAAGCATTCACAAATGGATAAAGAGAACTTTATACCACCTCACAACTTGACAATAACTGTGCATATGCAATAAACTGATACTGAAGGGTGGGTATTAAGAAGGAAGAGAGTGAAAGTGCAGAAAACAGGAGATGACTAAGGTACTCTCACACAAAGCAAGAACTGATGTAAGGATCCTGGCTCCCCACCTGCAGGGGAGTCACTTCACAGGCAGTGAAGCAGGTCTGTAGGTATCTATCTTTCTCTGCCCCCTCTCTGTCTTCCCCACCTCTCTTGATTTCACTCTGTCCTATCCAATGACAATAACAACAGCAACAATAATAACAACAACAATGGTAAACAACAAGGGCAATAAAAGGAAAAAAATAGCCTTCAGGAGCAGTGGATTTCTAGTGCAGGCAACAAGTCCCAGTGATAACCCTGAGGCAAAAACAAACAAACAACAACAACAAAAGACTAAGGTACTCTCAATAATGAATTGAGACAGAATATTTGTTATGTCAATAGGGGCTAAGAAAAGTCTTTGTCAGTGCATATTCAAAGAAATAAGGAAACACTGAGTAAAGTCATTGTGCCTTAGTGAAGAGAAAAATAAAAATTCAGCCATACTACAGAAGGATAAGTACATTCAAAGGAAGACTTATGGTGTAACCAATATATCAAGCAAAGCAATGCATGACAAACTCCTACAGACAGCTGATCTAAACACAGATTTCAATAGCTAAGTGTACAGTAGAACTGTAAACCACCTGCTGTGAAGCAAGCAGCAGTTCACATGGGTTCCTTTTATCTACCATGCTGAGAGGAAATGGTAGTGGAAGGTGTATTACCAAATCAGGAGGCCATAAAGCAGCTTTTGATCCACTTCCCAATCTTCTTCTTGGGCATAGGATACACAAATGAAAAAGACACAGTTATCATATTCAAGAGACAACATAAGAGAAGTAAATTTTTTCTAGGTAATAAGAAACCTTAGCTCATGTTTGACCTATTCAAATCTGAGTTCACTCCATGGTCCAAGAACTATTTCTAACCTCCTCTCCACCTGCCATCTTCAGCCATGGAAATCACCCAAGTGAAAATACAGAACAGAAAGTAGAATATCAGAATAATGGGACTCTCAATAGTACAGAAAATCTTTTAGTGACCTGAGAATAGAGAAAGAGCTTGAAGTTTTTATTCTTAATACAAAAATAAGTTCTACTTACTGGAATTGTGTAGTGAAGAAGGTCTGAAGGTACAGGGTAAATGTCCTAGGTTATCTGGTGAAAATGAGGCTGGTAGGATTGGCGTATAGGATTGTTTTATGTGCAGAAAAGTGTTACCATATCTTCATGACTCTGTGGACTCTATGGAGAATATTTTCCCATTTAAACCTAAAATGAAGGAATTCCTTTTACTTTTTCTATTCCAAAGTCTTCTAAAAATAACTTTTAATTGTTCACTATATCTTTACTTCTTGAATAAAGTATTTTTCTCCTGTACATTTTAAGGCATTTATTTATTTTAGGAGAGAGAGAGATTGAGGCCAGTGCACCACTGGATTGAGTCTGGATTCTGGGCCCTCAAATATGCAAGTTCCTGGTGTTCTAATATTGAGGTCTCTCAGTAGCCCTTTTCTAGGTTTTATTCAATAAAGAATCCAATTTACTTATTAGTACTACTTTTTAGTAGTTTCTAGTATCTGAAATGTGTTATGTGACTTACATTGTATAGTTTCTAAGATCATGATACACACATGTACACTACCAATTTTGATGAAAAACAATGGTCAAGGTAAAATTCATTTTTTTAATGGGAGAGAGAGAGAGAGAGACCCCCACAGCACTGAAGTTTTGTTCATGCATATGGCAAATTTGGGTCATGCACATGGCAAAGCTGCCCAGTATCCATGTGAGCTGGTCCTAAAAATTCTTTTTAACTACAGAGAAAAGTTATGCTTATGCTCAAAAATTCATAAAAAAGAATTTAAAATGTCTGAAAGGATTATCTGATATAATTTCCTTTCATTTCACCTTACTAAAAATTTATTATCAGATAAATTCTAGTGCAAATTTGAGTGAGGTAAGCTGTCGTAAGCAGATTTTGTTTCATATACTGTTATTTCTGCTATCTTATAAATTCAAAGTCAATAAAGTATAAAGTTTTATATTCTAGATCAGGAGCAACCTTTGTTTGTTTGTTTGTTTTCGCATTCACTGAATTACATTAGATATTTTAGACCTTGTTTATTGTATAAACATCAATAGGATTTGTATAACCTTTTTTTTTATCTTTACTTTATGGATAGAGACAGCCAGAAATAAGGTGAGTGATAGAGAGGGAGAGAGACAGAGAGACACCTGCAGCACTGCTTCACTACTCACAAAGCTTTCCTCCTGCAGATGGAGACCTGGGACTCAGCCTGGGTCCTTGTGCATTGTAATATGTGCACTCAACCAGGTGCACCACCACCTGGCTCCTTGTATAATCTTTTTATAGCCAACAAAACACATATGTATATGTATATATAAAAAGATTACTGTGAGTTTCAACCTTAAGATTATTGAATCCTTTTTATTGAAATTTAAATATTTAGAAAAGATACTAATTTTTGTCTTATCAGTCCCACAGGATAAGACAGTTCTTGTTCTATATGATACATTTTAAAACCAAATAAATCTAGAATCTAAGAAATATATTGGTGCTTTACTATTTATTTTGGTTTGCTGAGGTCATGGGAACAGACAATAAAGTCATAAATAGAGATGAGGTTTCTCATGAAGAGAAAAGAATGCGCTCTATAATTTAGGTTCCAAAAAGAAATCAAGATTCTGGATACAAGTCTTCATTCGAGGCAAATGGAAACATTTTTTTCTCTCTAAAGTTGAAGAGAAATTTAGTCTGAATGCAAGGGAAAGAAATTCTAGAAAATAATTAATGTGTGGGCCAGGCAGTGGTGCACCTGGTTAAGTGTACGCATTACAGTACACAAAGATCCAGGTTCAGGCTCCTGGTCCCCACCTGCAGGAAATCTTCATGAGTGGTAAAGCAGGACTTCAGGTGTCTCTCTGTCCCCCCTCTACTTCCCCCACCACTCTTAATTTTTTTTTTTTTAATTAATGTGCTAGTTCAGATACTCCTGCCATTAAACAGTGAACAATGAGATAAGGTAAGGAACAGAGATAGAATGAGGTAGAATATGTGTATTATTTTGTTTCTTTTTTTTTTATTATTGCCTTCAAGGATATTATTGGGGCTCCATGACTCCTAGTGTTAGTCTTTCCTCCCTCTTTTCTCTCATTTGATAGTACAGATAGAAACTGAGATGGGAGGGGTGAGAGAGAGGGAGAGAGAAAAAGAGAAAGCAGCAACATTGTTTCAACATTTGTGAAGCTCCTCCCCTGCAGGTGGAGAACCAGGGACCTGAACCCATGTCCTTGTGCATGCTTATGTGTGGGCTAAGCTGTATGTGTGCCACTGCCCCCCCTCAGAATTTATGCATTGTAAATCAATCTAAATTGCATTTCTCTGATTATATTGCATTTCATATATATATATATGGATATTATTTATGGATATATATATATATATATCCATAAAAGTTATGGTTAGTCTCAGCTGTGCTCTATAGAATTAGGCTCCCAAATTCCAGATACTATCTCAAGCCTCCATTTCAACTGCAGAAATATAAATAATAAAGCAGAAGGCTCTCCTACTGGATGGTTGGGATAGTATACCAACAACCAATACAGCAGATGGGACTTTAGAGCCTTGACCTTGAGTACACAAGAGGTATCATCTTGGAGATTCCCTTTGTAGGCATGATAAACATTTTGAGGACTGTTTACAATTAACTTGGGAAAAGCACAATCCATGATAATTTTATAAATATATGCTAGAAAGGTTTAGGAAGTAGGCATAGCTGCTTTTTTAAAGTTATTATTAATCACAATTAATTTCCAAATGCCATGAGGGTCTATCCTTAACATGTCAAGTCTTCTTCTGCCTTGCATCTATTGTCATTACTTTGGGCCATCTTTATCTCTTTTCTAAATCACCAAAACAATCTGTTAAATAAAATGCCTGCTATTTTTATGTAATGTGGATAAATCATCTAAAAAATGTAAATCTACTGTTCTAGTTTCCTTTTTAATATTTGTTCCTGCTGGCTCCAAATTCCACAGAGCATGGCATATATACTAAAGACCTTACTGGTGTGACTGTTGCTTATATGTCCATATTCATCTCTCTGTGATTAGCTCATCAATTACTTGCAGTGCTATTAATACTCAATGCTCTTTTTTGCTTCTAAGTTTTTGCATGTTATTTCCACTACCTGGAATGCTCCACCCACCATCTACCTTCATTATAAATTTTTTCTTCCTTCTTTCAGTTGTGTCTTTCCCTCAGCGTATCAATGCTCTGGAAACTTAACCCGACTTCATGCCACCACTGTATACACAAAATGAATTATAGTCACAGCTTACCCCACAATAGTGCTTCTATCAATATATCACTGTATTGACTGTTATCTCTCAAAGAAAAGGACTGTGTCTTGTTCACTGTTACAGCTCTCATTTCTAACATCATACCAGATAAGTAGTAGCTATTCAGAAATAATAGTTAAATACATTATAATGCTTTATAAGTAATAAAACTACTTTATGATTTAGAAATAATTATTCCATTTTATAAGTAGGAAAAATAGGTATAAGATATTAAATAGTGACTCAATACAGCAGAGATTGTCAATGACCCAATTAGAATTTAAAATTGGAATTTATTTAACTACAAAACCAATACTTTCTCTGCTACATTGCATTGCCTTTTAATATGTATAGGGTAGGTTAGCATTTCTCTGGAAAATGCCATTTTGTTAGCAAACCGTTATAGAGATATGAAGATTAAGTATTAGAGATGGTATTACAAAAGAAGGAGTACACACTTGATTAGGGTGTATCTGTCTCTGTGGTCCACTTTATTGTACATTAAAATTACTTGGTAGAGTTAATACACATACTGCCTAAAGCTGGTAAAGGAATTTAGAGAAAGCTTATTCAATTTTGTAACATTACAAATCTGCTTATGGAAAACCTTCAAGAGAGTTTGTCTACATCTTTTTAATATTTATAAAATTTGTAATTAACTTGTATATTTTCTTACTCCATACACTAATAGTAGTAAAGCAATTCTGAATCAACCAGATGCTCAAAAAAAAATTGTCTGAACAAGAATCAAAACCAGTACTGGCAAAAAGTCACTTCACTACTGCCAAATTTATTCTGGCAGTCAAAAACTCTGGGAGTATGGGAACCACAAACATGGCCACAGTGGACACAATCCAGAATTTGCTACATTCACTTAACATCTTGAATACCAAATGTCCAGAAACCTTGCATGGCTAGTGATACTCCACCCATACAGACATGAATGAAATCTAAATCTGGGAGAAAGTCAAAGCTAGATACCTAGGAATCTTTATGCTGATCACAGATGTCTAAAAAAAGATATGCCAAGGAAACAAATGGACAATACAGCACAACACTAGATAACTCAATTTAGGACTCCATTTTTTATTGAAAAAATTTGTATTCCAAATGTTTGTTTGTTTTGCTGGTTTTGTTTTCTTCCACGCATCTGTTCATTTGTTTAAATAAAATCATCTAATTTCTGCTTCTTCTTCCTTTAGTTATAATGTCACATCTGCTTACTATGTTTATTTTGTTACAAATGACAATTTTATGCCTTACCCTTTAGCTTACAGTTTGTAGTTAATATGCATAATCCAAAAACCCCCAAAATTCATCCTTCTGCTTTTGTCTTGGATTATAGACACACTAAGAATGTGTGTGTGTGTGTGTGTGTGTGTGTGTGTGTGTGTGTGTGTGTGTGTGTGTGTGTGCGCTCACACGCTATTTTCTTCTTTTGGCTTAGGCTGAAAATTTCCACTAAGAAATGTATCGCCTATTCTCATATAGATCGTCAATATGTGTTTATCAAGGACCCAAGCAAAGATTCCGGTTTAAGCACCCGGCTCCCCATCTGCAGGGGGGTCACTTAAGGGGCAGTGAAGCAGGTCTGCCAGTGTCATATCTTTCTCTCCACATCTCTGTCTTCCCCTCCTCTCTGGATTTCTCTCTGTCCTATCCAATAACAATAGTTGCAATAACAATAACAATAACAACAACTAGGGCAACAAAAATAGGGAAAAAATGGCCTCCAGGAGCAGTGAATTCATAGTGCAGACACCATGTACATGGCAAACAGCAAACTATCCAAATGAGGTACTTTCTGCTGGTCCACAAATAGTATTTATTTTGTATAAGGCAAATTACAGCTACCATAGTGCCATATATGTCATTTCCCAAAATGTTCTCTGATCAATCCATTTCTAATGAGCATTAATATCAAAACTTTCCAGAGGGTCAGATAACAAAATATACTGCCTCTGATTGAAAGGCTCTTGGAACCAACTCATGGCATCATTTCCACCTTTCCTCTCTTGTTCTGGTGGAAACTGTACCTCAGTGGACTCATTTAACTTCAGATCTATTGTAATTTCATAGGTATTAGCAAAGGCAGTACCCTAATTTTCTTGATCTAATCTGTGATTCTGATACCTTCAAAGAAGTTTCAGAATGTTGCGTGTACTAACTTTAATATCTATTATTGTCCCAAATTCCTATTTCCTTTTCAAATTTTCGATTGATAATAATGTAATGGCAATTGAGAAATAATGCAGTACAAAAGCTGTTACTCATTATTGTGCATCAAAATAATTTGAATAAATTAATTGTTGGGCATCATTCCCAGATATTCTAATTCAGTCTGCCTAAGTTGAGGCCTGAAAAATCTGAATTTCTTACAGGTACTAAACAGTGCTACAGGACCAGTGACCACAGTTTGATAACCACTATTATGAGGGAAAAAATATCAATTTTAGAAGCAAGGGCTTGTTTGCATTGCAACTGTATACATTATTACCACTATTGGTGGCATTAAGTACAAGACACAATATCTCAAATACTCAGCCTCCTCACTTTTGTATATGAAAGATGTCAGTCAATACTGCTTAGGTTCATTATAAGGATACAAGAAAAATTGGGAATATACATTGTATGCACACACACACAAACACATATATAGACATGACAGTGCAGTATATGATTAAGAAGAATTTTATAAATGTCTACTTCCTACTTTCTATGGATAAAAATCAAATTCAGCTGGGAGTCTGGCAGTAGCACAGCGGGTTAAGCGCACGTGGCGCAAAGCGCAAGGACCGGTTAAAGGATCTCCATTTGAGCCCCCGGGTCCCCACCTGCAGGGGAGTCGCTTCACAGGTGGTGAAGCAGGTTTGCAGGTGTCTCTCTCTCCTCCTCTCTGTCTTCCCTTCCCCTCTCCATTTCTCTCTGTCCTATCCAACAATGACAACAACAATAATAACTACAACAATAAAATGACAAGGGCAACAAAAGGGAATAAATAAATAATGAAAAAATAAAAAATAAATCAAATTCAACCTGAAGTTTGCTTACTTAATCTTTTTACAAAGAAGCAGCACCCTCTTCACCCTGGGTTGCAGGAAAGTCAGTTTGACTGACTTAATCCCAAGATAGGTGCTCTTCCTTTTAAATACGGTATTAGTAATCTTTGCACAAAGAAATCCTGCTTGTTTCTCTAAGGGTGTCAAGAGCCACAGCTGCCTCCCAATTACTCTTATTAAGTTCTCTGTGAAAATAGCCAAATGATAAAAGGGTTCTTTCTAACAACAAACAGTGATGACAGGCTAAGAAACTCAACTGAATATAGGTTGTTAAAAAGTTTTCAACTCTTTGTCTATTTTTGAAAGCCTTCTAAAATAATTCAAACCTAGTTCTTAGGCTTTGTGAAAACTATGGTGGTTATCACTGGGGAGGGGGTAGAGACAAGGGCACAAACTGGTGATGTATGAAATTATATCCCTATAACCCTACTATCTTGTAAACCACTATTCATTCTCTCTCTCTCTCTTTCTCTCTCTTTCTCTCTCTTCTCTTTCACAGAAAGACACACACACACACACACACACACACACACAATAAGCTAAAGCTAGAAGGAACTCAGATAAATTAACTCAGAGAATAATGTAGGCAAGAAAGACATTCTGTCAGGGTCTTTTTTCCTTTTGAGTATTCTTTTAAATTGAATTAGGCAAATATATATTAACTTTACTTTTTAATAAACTGTATTTGAAATTGAAATTTCCTTTTTTTTGCCTCCAGGATTATCACTGGGGCTTAGGGCTGGCACTAGGAATCCACTGTTCTTGGTGGCCATTTTTTTTTTTCCTCCATTGGATACAGCAGAGAGAAATTGAGAGGGGAGGGGGAGGTAGAGAGGGAGAGAGATAAACAGACACCTGCAGACCTGCTTCACCACTTGTGAAGAGACCCAAACCTGGATGCTTGCGGGTCCTTGCACTTCATGCTATGTACGCTTAACCCAATGCGCCACTGCGTGGCACCTCCTGAAATACCCATTTTCATGCTCCAGGGCCAAGGCCCATGCTTTAAGAACCATTTGTTATAGTGGAAGTACCAATTTTAGAAGCAGAGACTTTGAACTTGATAATGTGTAAGCTCTAGTGGCCAGACCCTTATTTTTAATTAGCTTCACTTCATTTTGGCTTTCAGTAAATGTGTAATACTGGATAAAAGAAATGGGTAACAGTGAGTCAAGGATGGAAAGAGATGACAAGTACCAATTCCACTCTTTCAGAGCACTCAGTACAAAGTATTCAACAGAGGCATTTTGTGTGACCCAAGTGTTTGCTCTTCAATAGTCCTGTCAGGTAGAAAAGGACTTCATACAGCATGTATGATAAGACTGAAACTGAAGTTGTGAGTAAAGCAATTTCACATAGTAAATTAGTTGCGGTTATCAATATTCAAACTTAGCTTTCTAATGCCTGTGTTTTAATCGCTACACCAAACTTTCTCTCTCTCTCTCTTTGAACTTTCTGTTCTTACTGGCACTGAAAAGGAGTACGTAAGTAGTTCCTTATTTCTAAGTAATTACCTAAGTAATTCCTTATTTCTAAAACTGCATGCTGAAATATTTAAGGAGAAATTAGAAAACAGACACAAAATACATAGAAGAAAACATGATAAGACTTAACAATTGCTGAAATTATATGCTTATCAGTTATACACTTAAATATTCTCATAACAAAAAGGTAGAAAAAATAAATTCTCTTTAATTTTTTTATTTATAAAAAGGAAATTTATTTATAAAAAATAAATTCTTAATCAAACTTCATTAGGTGGTAGCATTGATGTGAGTTTGGGATTTAGCTATGAAAAAAAAAAATGAAACCCAAATAGTTTAGAGAAGAGTTTACTGAATGAATTGAAGTTATTTAAACTAATGCCTATGTGTATTTTCCCCCATTAATTCTTTTCACTTAGTCATTAACTTCCATGTTGGTCTGGATTTAATTTGCTTTTATATATTTTAATGAAAGTCAGGGAGAAAGATATACACAGAGAGAAAGGCCAAAGAACTGCTTAACTTTGCCTTATGGTGATGCTGGGGATTGAACCTGGGCCCTCTGAGCCTTTCTCCCCAGGCCAGTATGGCTTTAATTTTCTAAATACCTTCCTACTTTCCTTAGGTACTTACTATCATCGTGAACGTTTACCTATTAATTTTAATGAGAAAAATCTGCTTTTAGAAGTCCTGTTAGAATTTCCAGAGATACAATTTCTATTTTTCCTTTTACAGATAGACTTACAATTTACACAGTGACAAACTGATATTTCAGAGAACATGATATACTTTTCTATTCAAGCCAAGCAGAAAATTAGTCTTGTTTTTAAAAAAGTGAAGTCAGAATAGACAAAGTTTAAAGGTATTTACATAACATCATTTATGTCATTTTTTTCAGTAGCCTAATGAACTTAAAGTGATTCTTATCCTGTACAAACTCTTATTACTGAAGATTTTGTTTTAAAACAGTCAATATAATACTTAAATGAATATTGGACGCATCACCCAGGTGGCTTGTACTGTAATGATTGAATTTAACACTAAAACCAGGCCTGTCTTTTTACATGGCTTTCAACAACATATAACTGATTCACAAAATTTAATAATTCACCAGAAAAATTTAAATGCCTATAATTATCATCTAGGCTATAGTCCCAGTCATGTAATTAGAACCAAAATTGCTTAACAAATGTTAGGGCAACCAAAAATATAGAATTTATGAATATAATGCCCAATGGTTTCTTTAAAATTTTTTTTTTCTTTTAATGGGAAAAAGAAAGAATGAATGGAAGGAAGGAAGGACGCAAGGAAGGGAAGGAGGGAGGGAGGAAAGAAGGAAGAAACAGAAAGAAAGAAGCTTGATCATTGCTCAGTTCTAGCTTATGGTGGTACAAGGGACTGAACCCAATACTTTGGAGCCTCAGGCATGACAGTCTTTTTGCATAATGATTATGCTGTCTCTCCTACCTTGCTTAATGATTTATTTATTTATTTATTATGATTTTATATATTTATTCATGAAGAAGATAGGAGGAAGAGAGAGAAAGAACCAGATATCATTCTGGTGCATGTGCTGCTGGAGATTAAACTCAGGACCTCATGCTTGAGAGTCCAGTGCTTTATCCACTGTATTATCTCCCGGGCCACACCTAATATTTTCTTTTTGGAAACTGGTCCTATAAGAATATAGCAAGGAGTGTCAGCAAAATGGCTCACTTGGATAGTGCAGTGCTTTGCCATGCAAACTCAGTTTTGAAATTGAACCTCTCCACACTGAAAGCAGCGTGCGTGTTATAGTTTCTTTTCCCCTCTCTCTGCATCTCTGTCTCACTGTTTAAAAAAGTTGGATCAGAGTGGTGAAGACCTGAAGATTACCATAAATAAATAAACAGAATATGGAGCAAAGATAAGAAATTTGAGTTATAAGTTTTATAAATTATGTAAAAATATTTTCTCAAAATTATTATATGCCCTTTAGACAACTTCTTTTACTTCTCTAATTCTCAGTTCATTCATTGCTAAATGAGAACTATGATAGCATATACTGGATAATATTCATAGGAATAAAACACATAGTCCATGTAGAATGTGTCAGCCAAGAGAATCTGAGGGCCCAGGTTCAATCCCCCACATATAACAAGTTAAGGGTTGAATATGCTCTGGGGAAAAAATAAAATGAAATGAAATAAAGGCAAAAAGAAACACATAGGATTATTTCTATTCCTTTCCAAAACCTTTATATGTTCTTTACTTATGGCTACAAGGTGAATAACCCCAGTTTATCAGATTAAAACAAAAATAACTTATGTTACAGTTTCTGTGATTGTTATAACATCATGCCATAAATCAAATCTCATCTAAACTACAGAAACGTGGGTAGATAGATAACTCATGAGATAGGGCACAAGCTTTGTCATACGTATGGCCCAGATTTGAATCCTGACACTACATGGTCAATGCTATGTTGCCAGAGGAGACTCCATATATAAATGGAAAGAAAAAAGTAGTATTGGAATGGAGCAGTTAAGTCACATATGTGTAAGACTTTGGCTCCACAATGAACTAGTTTTGAAGATCCAGAAGTTTAAGAGTGAGATACAATTTGATGTTTGGAAAATGTCTGCTTCCTAATTAATGGACATCTGTTTAACTGTGTCATTTTATGATGGGGAGGGCAAAGGGATTCCCTGTTTTGTTGTTGTTTGTTTGTTGTTTATGTTTCAGTTTTTTGTTTATTTTATTTTATTTATTTATTCCCTTTTGTTGCCCTTGTTGTTTTATTGTTGTAGTTATTATTGCTGTTGTCGTCATTGTTGGATAGGACAGAGAGAAACGGAGAGAGGAGGGGAAGACAGAGAGGGGGAGAGAAAGACACCTGCAGACCTGCTTCACCGCCTGTGAAGCGACTCCCCTGCAGGTGGGGAGCCGGGTTCGAACCAGGATCCTTATGCCGGTCCTTGTGCTTTGCGCCACCTGCGCTTAACCCACTGCGCTGCAGCCCGACTCCCCTATTTTTTATTTTTGAGAGAGATGGAGTGAAAGACACAGAAAGAAACACCAGAGCACTGCTCAGCTCTGGTCTGTGGTGGTGCGGGGGATTTATGTTTGGGGTTTTTTGGCGGGAGGCACACAGTTTTATTCACACCTTTTTTGTTGTTGTTGTTGTTTGAAATAAGGTCACTTATACTATCCTATACCATTTTGAGGACCCTACCCTCATGACCTAATCATCTCCTAAAGGCCCTACCTCCTGATCATATTGGTGGCTAGGATTTAATATATATATATTAGAAATGAGTCACAAACATTCAATCAATAATAGTCAGAAACTCAAGTGTGGATTGTTTAACTCTGCCTAAGGATTTCCCCTAAGACTACCAAATGAGGTGTCAGCTGGGTCTCCATTTGTATGTAATTGCTTGAATGAGACAGAATCTGCTTCTAACCTCACTCTTGTAGCTGACTTCAGATTCTGTCAGCCTAGTGGAGCTATGTTCGACATTCTTTAATGAATATTGACCAAAGAACTTCCTTTGATTTTTTTTGTCATGTGAACAATTCACAATATGGTCGCTTGCTGCCCTAAGAGATAACAAGAAAGCAAGCATAAGAGTGAAGGCAAGATAGAGATAAACTAAAAGCAAAGTCAAGTTATTTTTGCCATATATTATTTTTGCCAATATTCTATTCATTAAAAGTAAGTCAATAGATCCAGCTGACATTCAAGAGCTCACTAGTGATTACTATTCAATCAATAGTAAAAGATTGGTGTAGGAATTGAGCCACATGGAGAAAATAAATAGAAAAGACAAACTGATAAGAAATCAAGGAAGTGAATGAAGGAACAATATGTGATTTAATATCTTGGAAAAAGATAAAAACCTAAGGCCTTTTAGATGATTTTGTAACTAAGAAATCCAAAACCTAAATTCTAAAAAAGAAAAAACCAGAAAGAAATCAAGCAATGTATAACTCAGAATTTTTATTCAAAAGCTAGCAGCAAATGTACTCTAAGAAAATGAAGGAGTAAATCAATAACTGGGAAACAGGAATTCAAAAATCAATGAGTGCAATACAGGTGAAAAGGAAAAAGGAGGGGTTAAGATTGCAATGTCTGAAATAATTTGAAAAGTAAACAGTTCTGCAGAAGAACAGTGTCCAGAGAAAGTATCCTGCTAGAAGAAAGCCAAATTGACAGAGAATCTGATATCCAGCAATTATTGTCAGTCCTGCCAGAAATTTAGGGCTATATCATTTATAGTGTGTACAAAAAAATCTAAGCAAGAGATGGTTTCAGTCTAGTGGTGTGTGAGGAAGCTAGGCCCGCCCCCTCTCTCAACGTCACTATGGGTTACACACTGGACACCAAAGACCAGTCAAAGGCAGAGTGGAGAAGAATGATCAACAGAAACTTGTATGACCACTGGGAGAAAGCAAGCCAAAAAAAGGGAAGCTGCTGTACCTAGAGGGTATTCTTTTTTAAAACATCAAAAAGAACCATTATTAAAACAAAAGACACCCTGATTCATTTTATTGTGAGGGGGCAGTTTAGTGGTTTACAGTACATTTCTTGACACATGCATACTTCTAATCTCCCATGATAGGTAGACACTTTCCCAATCTCAGTTCCACTATCATACACCAGGAACCCAGAGCACCACCATCCTATCCCATTCTCTCTTCCCCCAGAATCCTTTACTCAGTTCATTTTTCACTTTATGTTTCCCCTTACTGCCCTTGTTTCTTAAGTTCCACTCATGAGGGAATGACAACTAAATCTTAGGGCTGCACTATAGGCTGTCAACATCTGAAACTTAAAAAGGAAGGGAGGAATGAGGAGGCTACAATACATATCTTAAACACATTTAAAAAAACTTAATGCAAATTGTAACAAATGTTGAAAATCACATAGGCACAAACTGATGAAAGACTCAGTGGTCTGTTATATCCTCTAAAGCAAAAATAATTAAAACAAATATTAATCTAGTCCAATTATTTTAGCTATTTTCCTTCATTTATAAATTCATTATTATATGCAACATAATATACTTAAAAGTTCACATTTTGCCTTTCTACAAGGAAACAAAAACAGAAGTTACAGTTTTCCTAATTTTTATCATACTTCCTTTCACATTCTTTTTTAAAAATATTATTATTAGGAGTCGGGTGGTAGCGCAGAGGGTTAAGCACATGTGGCACAAAGTGCAAGGACGTGCATAAGGATCCCAGTTCAAGCCCCCGGCTCCCACCTGCAAGGGAGTCGCTTCACAGTCGGTGAAGCAGGTCTGCAGGTGTTTATCGTTTTCTCCCCCTCTCTCCATTTCTCTCTGTGCTATCCAACAGTGACAGCATCAATAACAACAACAACAATAACTACAACAATAAAACAACAAGGGCAACAAAGGAAATAAATATTTTTAAAATATTATTATTGTTTATTATTGGATAGAGACAGAGAGAAATTGAGAGGGGGAAGATAAAGAGGGAGAAAAACAGATACCTGCAGCTTCACCAGTCATGAAGCTTTCCCCCTGAAGGTAGGGAATAGGCCTTGAACCTGGGTCCTTGTGCACTGTAATGTGTGCATTTAACCAGATGCATCACCACCTGGCCTCCCTTTTATATTCTTTGTGAGGAAAAACTGCCATTTTTATTTAAAAGATTTTCTGTAGCTTTAAGCAAATTATTTAAGCTTTTATGCTTTTACCTCTGTAAGATCATCTAAAGAAAATGCACTTCAAATTCAGGGAAACAATTCTGAAACATGATAAAAATAAATTTTTGAGAGAAATAATTTAACTTCTGATCTGTGCATACTATTTAGAAATATGTGAGCAATGATAAAGTAAACATTATAGAATGAAAGAAATTAGAGAAGCATCTATACACATTCATATAGTCCTTATGGCATGGATTTTACCTCTTAAACTAGAAACATGTATTTTTGATAAAAATAGCACATTTTTAATAGTTTTGAGGATTAAGCCAACTAAAAAAAAAGACTGAGTTTAATCATCTGTTCAAATTCATCACATCTTACATCTGTATTTCAGCATTAGTAATTTATATGCAATTTCTGGAAAAAAAAAAAACAGCCTCACATGTCTCTGATTTTGCCAACTGAATGCAATCCATGCACTTTGTTTAAGGATACCTACTTTTAAGTATTTTGTTTTATTTATTAATCATTTGCATAGAGATAAAAAGAAACAGGGGAGAGGGAGATTAAAAAGAGTAATGGGATGATCCCACTCATAAACAGAAGTTGAGAAAGAAGAACAGAGAGGGAAATTCAAGCAGGATTTGACTGAATTTAGAGTAGGGCACCAAAGTGAAAACCCTGGGTTGAGGGTGAGGGTGGATATTCTGCTTCATGAAGGTGTGGGGGGGACGCGAGGAGGGGAGGATAGGATGGGACACAGTCTTTTGGTGGTGGGAATGGTGTTTGTGTACACTCCTATTAATTTGCAGTCATTAAAAAAAGAGTACTAGCCACCTGCAGCACTGCTTTACTGCTTGTGAAGCATGCCACCTGCAAGTGGAAACTGGGGGCTTGAACTTGGGTCCTTGCATATTGTAATATGTATGCTGAAGTGTGTCACTGCCTGACTCAGCACTATTCTTGTGCTCTTTCTACCCTATGGTTCACTCTCATCTTAATCCTGCTCCCTTAATTTGGCACAGCATAAATTATTCTGTCCCTGAACTGTATGTAAACTCTACAGTGGACCTGCCATCTGCTGTGTCCTCTAAGTGTGTCACATGGGCATACTTACCACAGCATGTTAAATTCTTTTATTTCTCCCAGAGTGCTGGTTAGCTCTGGCTTACGAGGGTACTGGGGATTGAACCTGGGACCTCAGAACCTCAAGCATGAAAATCGTTTTTTGCATAACTGTTATGCTATCTTCCCAGCCTGAATTCTTTTAATTTTTATTAACCCACTATGCCCCTTGTCAGAAAATTTTGACAACTTTTGGTTTGTTTTTGAATCACTGAAATACATTTCTGATATAGTTTCTTAAATATGCCCACTGATACTTAGAAAGATGTATCTACATCTCTAAAGTTCATATTTGAAATCATTATTAGATAATCTTAATTATGAGGTAATTATTTTAATGTAGTGGATAAAGGTAAATTCTAGAGTTTAATTGCTCAGACTCAATTTGAAACTGTCACTATGGGTATGACATAAAACACTTTTTTTTTTTTGGTATAATTGAAGTAACACTGTATTATTGTTAGGACATTGTATGTTTCAACTGTGCATTGCTGAAAACTAACATGTGAAGATACTACACTAAGGTCACTACTAAAAGTCCAGTTTTCATCATCAGTATACTACTGTCCTTTTGCCCCAACTTACCCACCAATCTCTCTCTTTCCTTTGTGGTAATTACTTAGTGATTTTATGGTCCAAAAGCTCATTTTAGTTCTATTTAGTTCTGAAATTCATTTGTATTTTCTCCACAAAACATGTAGATGAAATTAATGATGTTTGGTTTTATCCATCAGCCTTTTTTCTGTAAGGATAATGCCTACTAGGTCCATCCATATTACTGAAAATGACAGATTTAATCTTTATAACTGAACAGTACTTCAGCACTTATATTTCTACACCTAAATACTATATATATATATTCTTTATCCAGATATCAGTTGATGGGTACTTTAAATTGATTTCAGTTCTTGGGTAATGCAAATAATGCTGCAAAAAACATGGGATAAATGTATATTTTGAGTTTGTATTTTTTTTCATTTACTGAACTAAGGCTCCAAAGTGGGATAGTTATGTGAAATTTCTTGCATATTTTAAAAAGAATATCCAAGTTATTACTATTTTTTTTGCTTTACCAATTTGCATTCTCACTAAGTATAAGAAAAATTTTTTTGAAATGTTTGCATTACCCCTTAACTATCAGGAAAATTCTGAGGAATAAATAAATGTATGCAATAGCTCTTAAAATGGTACATGGGGTATGAAATATTTATTTTACTTGATATTTCACTTCTTTTTCTCAATTTTTCTTTAATCATTACCTTCATGATCCATAAAAGATTCATAAATCAGTGTTTCTAGCTTCTTTCTCTACCATTTCTCGTTTTGTATATCTTGACAGACTCCCATATTTTGAAGAATTCTTCATATTTTAATAAAAATATAGTGTATGTGGACTATCCTGTTATAAATATGAATGACTATCTTTTTTGAATTTAATGTTTTCTACTTTAAATTTTGTTTTGTCAATGAAAATATACTGATACTTGCTATTTATTTATTTATAAATTTATTATTCCTAAAACCTGTTTTTCTTAAGTATTTTGTTATTTTTCATTTGGGATTTGCTTTATGGACTCTCTATTTTTGCTTTCTATGTCATTTTAAATATAGCTTCACAAACATCATATTAATGTATTTTGACTTGTAACACATTCCAAGAAAATACAGTGTTTTTTAAATAAACAAGTCGAACTATTTACATTTTTAAACATAAAGAAAAAAATCTTTTTTCTTTTTTGTCTCCAGGGTTACCGTTACCGCTGGGGCTCAGTGCCTGTATTACGAATCCACTGCTCCCAGAAGTTATTTTTTTCCCTTTCTGTTGCCTTGTTGTTGTTTTTTGTTGTTGTTGTTGTTATTGCTGTTGTTGTTGGATAGGACAGAGAGAAATCAAAAGAGGAAGGGAAGACAGGTGGAGACACTTACAGACCTGCTTCACCACCTGTGAAGGGTTCCTGTGCAGGTGGGAAGCCGGGGCTCTAACCGGGATCCTTATGCTGGTCCTTGCCTTCACACCATGTGCGCTTAACCTGCTGCGCTACTGCCTGTCCCCCCAAAAAATCTTTTCTATTTTATTGTACTTGTACTTTGGACTTTCTTAATGTTTCCTCTTTATTATAGAGTTTGTTTTTTTTTGTGTGTGTACAATACTTTCTTGGATTTTTTTATTCTTTTAATATTTATAATATCTTACTTTTGAAAGAAATAAAATATTAAATTTATATCTAGGCTTATAACTCTCAAATTACCATCAAGATAAAAGAATCCTGAATCTCTGGAAATTATAAAGAAGTTAGTTACTATTTCCTGGTCATATGTATATTATCTAGAGTTTTATTGTTAAATTTTAATATATAATTTTTCTCAATAATTGATTTTTGAATTTTTATTTTTACTATAATTGTTTCTCATAACAAACTGATATATATATATATATATATATATGAAACATTGTTTAAAGCATATCTTTAGCACTGAAATTCGTTTCTACTTCAAACTTTTGTTTCATGTGACTGCACATAGCTCAATCTAAACGTTTTCATCTAAACTCAGTAACTTCTTAGACTTACCAATAATTTTAACTTTAAAATCTGTAATAGAGAATTGTCCTTTACTCTTCCTTTTTTTCTGCGATGTTAATTAGGTGTAGAATTTGAGTATACAGCAGGCTTAAGTAGCATCAGTTCACCAGAAGCTAGTTGACTTTAGGGATCACTGAAGTTTAATTTTTTCATGTATTTATAAAATGAAAATATTGACAAGACCATAGGATAAAAGGGGCACAATTCCACACAAGTCCTACCACCAGAACTCTGTATTCCATTCCCTCCCTTGAAAGCATTCCTATTATTTATCCCTCTGGGAGCATGGACCCAGGATCATTATGGGGTGCAGAAGGTGGAAGGTCTGGCTTTTGTAATTGCTTCTCTGCTGAACATGGGCATTGCCAGGTCGATTCATACACCAGCCTGTCTCTCTCTTTCCCTAGTGGGGCAGAAATGTGGGGAGGTAGGGCTCCAAGACACATTGGTGAGGTTATCTGCCCAGGGAAGTTAGGTTGGTGTCATGGTAGCATCTGGAATTTGTTGGCTGAAAAAGTGTTAAGATATAAAGCAGAATAAATTGTTAAATAATCAGGACTCTAAAGGCAAGGATATAGCAGATTAGATTTTGGGTCTTCATTTTGGAGAAAGCTAGTAAGTCTATTTTAGGTATATTCCAAGGGACCCATGAACTTTACTAGTTTTTGCCTGAGTCTGACAGCTAACATGTAGGTGGACCCAAGGCATTTTCTGGGGAGATGGTGTCATAGTTGGAAAAAGGACTAGAAAACTGGATCAAGGAAGAGATTGGCTTCCAAATATGGGGAAAGAATATAAATATTGTTAATTGTAAACCCCATTGATTTGATCTGGGGCCCATATTCAGCATAGGAGCCTATGTCTGAGCTCACATTCTGTGGTCATGGTTAGAAACATTCTAGGCTGAACTAATTTCAGGGCATATCTTCATAGAATGGTAGACTATATTATCCAACCTCCCTTTAGAGAATGGGGCTGTCCACATTGAGGGCAATGTCCTATAGCGGCCCACAATGGGGTCCATTATATTGTTCCTGATAGAGATGACCAGTGACAGTGGAGAGAAAGATCTGTTAGAGGTCTAGACACATCATGTATGTGTGGGAATCCCAGGACTCTCTGACTAGAGCCCCAGGTGATGAGGTGACCTGGTAGTGACCAAAGAGCCATTTGAATCAGACCTCTTCTGTCTAGAAAACCTACATGAACATTTCTGTTCTCCTGTGAACACCATGATGACACAGGGCAACAGAACACCAGAAGATTTCTCACTTTGGTGTTACTCCCTGAGGGACAGGTGTCTCCATTCAATTTTCAAATCCCTACTATCTCAAAACTTCTATTGTAGTTGCCAGGTCTTACCCTAGCTCAAAATTCTCATCTCTCCAGTCTCCCTAATTTAAAAAATTATATCTACATCAGAACACCTTATCACAGGCACTTTGCCCAGATCTACTATTTTCTTATATATTGACTCCAGAAGTCAAATATATTGTCTTATATAAGTCAAACATGTAAGTCTTATATATTGACTCTGAAGTCAAAGTATTATCTAAGCCAGAAAATTCAAAACTTCATTTAAAAATGTGATCTCAAAAGAAAAACTTAATGTTCTGCACTTTTGGTATATTTTTTCTTCACCTAGGTACAGATTAGAGCAGTATTCAGAAAGAGTTGTGTTAAGTATCAAGAGAAAAAAAACTAATTTATCAAAAACTGTTACCATTTTTATAATAAACATATTTACAAAAAAAGTGGGTTGAGTTCATTTAACTGCTTAGTACTTTCAAGTTCTTTTACACAACAATTTTCACTTTCTTTTGTCATTCAATTGACTGGAATTAGCTTCTCATTGATTTCTTTTAAGAAGACTATTTGGCTGAGCACTACAGGAAAGAAAGTGGCACTTTGGTGAAGGGCAAGATATATTAGCACTTATTTAGAGATAAGTAAAACCTTCAGGAGGACAGTATTGTAAACCAGCATTTCCTCAGTAAAAATAAATAATAAAGTTAGTTATGAGTGCTATATTTGATAATTAAACAATCAATTTACTTAGAATGTTTCTTTAGTAGATTCACCTCTAGGAATGCCTTATTCCCTTTTAATTCTCTACCAGTTTTGTCTTTTGGAATCACTTTAGAAAAAAAGATTCAGGGTTTTGAAAGCAAACTGACTGTCTTAAAAAACAAAAGTAACCTTGTATTTTTATGCATTTAGAGATTAAATTAAATATAATATAAAATCATTGGATAATTACTAAGAAAAATCAAGTTCAAACTATATTTCTAAAGAGTCTGGATATAGTATTATGCTTGAAATATCATTAATAATTTTATCACAGTAATTTTTCTGCTTAAAGAAAATATTAATTATGACTATAAAGTTAATTGCACTGGAACTCATGGACTTATTTAAATTTCACATTATTTCAAAAACAAATTTCTTTTTAAAATTTCTTTATTGGGAAGTTAATGGTTTACAGTAAAATAAATTACAATAGTTTGTACATGAGTAACATTTCTCAGTTTTCCACATAACAATTCAAATCCCACTAGGTCTTCCTCTGTCTTCCAGGACCTGAACCCTCCCCACCCCCCAGCCCAGAGTCTTCTCCTTAAAAGCAAATTTCAAAGTTTACAAAGTTTCTAGTGAGATTTTTGTCCACAGGTTTACCTTACAAATTAATGAAAAGTATTCAGTATAGCTAAGTAAATACATCTTTAAAACTTAATGTTTGTGATAACTTGTTTTAAAAATATTGTCTCTAATAGCTCTATTAAGGTATATGACCTTAATTCCTTCAGTGAGCATTATCTCATTCTAAAAAAAAAAAAAAAAAATTAACCTGTCACAAAAAAATTAATGGGGCAAATATTTAAATCAGAGATGCCAATGGCTTCAAGTTATGAGATTATCTATTCACAGATAAGTCAATACTTACTGAAAATAACAAAGAGTCTAATTATAGGTACTTTCAAGTTTAGTTCAATGTCACCAGAGATAGAAAGGCTTATAGTTCAACACCCTAAGCAAAGCCTTTTCTGTTTCGGTTGTGGCTACAGGATCAGTTGTAAGATTGATGTTGTATCTCTTCATACAACATTATTGGACAACAGCATCAGCAGGAGAAAGGAAATTAAGATTCTATCCTCACCGCCTTATCAAAGAGAATCTCAGATGCTCTGTGTGTATGTGTTTGTACACACAGACAATTTTACTTTTATCTTATCGGCCAGCTATATGGCCTAGCCTTACTAGAAGAGAAACTGGAAAGTGAGAAACTGGGAAGTACAGCCTTTATGCAGTAATAAATGTAAATTTTAACAGGAAATAAAAGGAAGAAAGGAATTGGTTAGCTTTACATCAAGGAACAGTGTCTGGTAGAATTTTATTACTGTATTAAACTTCAGAATTGAACAAAAATTTCAGGTTAAACAATTAGTCTAATGGGGTTGAGTGTTGAATCACCAAAATATAAATTCTGTGCCTTTTGTAGACACTCAATTTATCTGAAACAGAAATTTTAATTTTGAGAAAATAATAGTGATAATGTTCTCAAAATCTTACGTAAATATGTCAAATAGATTATCCTCACTAACATGGCACTCATAGTTTAAGTGTAAATTGTACCAACTGTTATTTCCCCACAAAGACCATAAAAATCTGTTATTCAAGCAAAATTACATATATTAGAGTTTGTTTTTTTTTTTATATTAGGGTTTTTTATTATCTTTATTTTTTGGCTAGAAACAGCCAGAAATCAAGAAGGAAAAGGGATACAGAGAAGGAGAAAGATAGAGAGACACCTGCAGCCCTGCTTCATCACTCATGAAGTTTTCCTCCTACAGGTAGGGACCATGGGCTTGAACCTGGGTCCTTGTGCACTGTAATGTGAGCACTTAAATAGGTGTGCCACCACCTGGCCCCCCATATATTAGAGTTTTTTTCAGTAAAGGTAATAGCACTTTGACAGAGTAATAATTATATCACAAAGGAAATTGATCAAGGAATAATACTTTTTAAAAGTTTAGGAGACCAAGCTCAAAGTTCAAGATTAGAAACTGCCTGTTATTCAGTATAGTTTGTAACATAAAAGTTTGGAGTCTGGAGTCAGAGTGAAGAAGGAGCTTCAATGAGTAAAATTTTATATAACATGTTTGAGTTCTTTACACAAGTGATCATTCCTTTTTCCTGATAGGAAGGCTGTTTGTCCAGGGGAACAAACTGTTTGCTCAGATAAATTGGTTTATAGTAAATTTTTCAAGTAAACAGTAAAATTATTTATTAATCTTTTTTGGGTGTACACTCTTACCTTCCTGGAATAGAAATTCTAAGGATAAAGAATTGTGCCATATAATAATTATAGGTAACATAGTTTTATGTTCTTTGTTGTGATTATCCCTATACCTGTGTTGGACAGTAAATCAGTATAATTTAGATCCGGACTACTTTTTGTGGAGTGTAATTATGAAACATGTTTCTTTTTCTTTTTTTTAAAATATTTTATTTATTTATTGCCTTTTGTTGCCCTTGTTGTTTTATCATTGTAGTTGTTATTATTGTTGTTGATGATGTCGTTGTTGTTGTATAGTACAGAGAGAAATGGAGAGAGGAAGGGAAGACAGAGGGGGAGAGAAAGACAGACACCTGCAGACCTGTTTCACTGCTGTGAAGTGACTCCCCTATAGGTGGGGAGCCAGGGGCTCGAACTGGGATCCTTATTCAGGTCCTCGCGCTTTGTGCCAAATGCACTTAACCCGCTGCGCTACTGCCTGACTCCCCCATGAAACATGTTTCTAATTGGAATCATATCAATCTCTATGAAGGTTAGTGGTTTCTGTTGATTTTTGCTATAGTGGAAATATAATTGCATTTAAGACTCTGGGGATTAATGGGCTAAGTGGTGGCACAACCATTAGAATTCACATGTTATAGTTTGCAAGGACTGGGTTCAACCTTCAGTCCCCTCTTGCCGTGTGTGTGGGGGGGTACTTCACTAGTGGTGAAGCAGTATTGCAGGTGTTTCTCTTCTTTCTCCCACTCTATCTTTCCTTCCATTCTCAATTTCTCCCTGTCCTATCAAAATAAAGAAAGGAAGAAAGAGAGGGAGAAAAGAAAGAAAAGGGAAAAGAAAGACAAATTTAGACCATACATTTGAATACCAAAACAGCAAATACTAAGAAAAGGTTCTAATTACAGCTTTTGATTTTAATCTAGGTCAGGAGAGAGTATCTAAATTAAACCAAGAAAGTAAATCTTTTCACTGATCAAGAATGTTTTTAGGTGGAAATAGTATATATTATATATTATAGTAATGCATACATCTATATATGCATAAATATACATGTATATGCTATGGACTAAGTTATGTCTCTCTAATATTTGTTAAAGTCTTAACTCCTATGACTTCAAAATTTGACTGTATTTGGACATGAACTTCAAAGTAGTAATTAAATTGAGTTCATTATAGTGGGCCTCAAACACAACCAACATCTTTATGTGAAAAATTTGAATACAGGAAGACACAGAGGGAGGACCATATGATGACATAAGGAGAAAAACAACAATTTACAAATCAAGGTAAAGGCACAGAGGGAGGGAACCAGTGCTATTGATACCTTGGTCTTGGACATCTAATCTCCAGACCCACTAGAAGTTTCTGTTCTTCCAAACAAGTCTGTGGTACTTTCCTGTGGCAAACCTAGTTTCTCTCTGCGTCTCCGTATATATATATTCCTCTATTAGTAAAAACTCTGATAGCTTAACTCATATTTTATAATAATAATAATAATAATATGCATTATAATTTCATTAAAGTAATATACATTATAAAATACTTGAGTGTTTAACTCATAAGATACACCTTTCATGGTCCAGGAGGTGGCGCAGTGATAAAGCTTTGTACTCTCAAGCATGAGATCTCAAGTTTGATTAAAGGCAGCACATGTGCCTGAGTGATGTCTGGTTCTTTCTCTCTCCTTCTCTTTCTCATAAGTAAATAAAATCTTAAAAAAAAAAAAAGGATATACCTTTCCCATATGTGGGAGCTACTTTCTTCCCTGATATAGCTTTCTAGCCCCTTTTCCAGCCATGACATCATCTCCCCAGACAATAACTTTGTTTCACCTGCATATCAGAAGTCAGGCTCAGGAAAAAACTGGTATAGTCATGGGCCCTTTGGAATATAATGAAAATAGGCCTACTGGCTTTCTTCAAAACGGAGACCTCAAATCTTCATCTGCAATAGTCCAGCCTTAAGGTTCATGATTAGTCAACAATTTGTTTGGCTTTATATATTAACTCTTTTTTCAGCCACCAGGTTCCAGATGCTAACATGATGCCAACCAGACTTCCCTGGGTAGATGACCCTGCCAATGTGTCCTGGAGCCCCACTTCCCCAGAGCCCTGCCCTAATAAAGAAAGAGAGAGACAGGCTGGGAGTATGGATGGACCTGTCAATGCCCATGTTCAGTGAGGAAACAATTACTGACATCCCATAATGACCCTGGGGCCATACTCCCAGTGGGTTAAAGAACAGGAAAGCTTTCAGTATAGGGGATGGGATACAGAGTTCTGGTTTGGGAATTGTATGGAGTTATATCCCTCTTATCCTATGGTTTTGTCAGTGTTTCTTTTTTATAAATAAAAATTTAAAAATATATATCACTGGATAGGGCATAGAGTGTGATTTGCCCTATACACAGCCTAGGGTTGAGCCACACCACAACAGGGAATTTAACCCCAATTCTCTGATATTTCTCCCTCTCTTTCTATCTGAATGAAAAAAAAAATGGCCTGGAGTGGAAATCTGCACATGTACAAGACCCTAAATTGCAAAAAAAAAAAAAAAAAAAAAAAAAAGAGATTGAATTCACAAATATTTAGACCTTGACCACAGAACTGAGTTTATCAAAGGGAGTGAGCGGGAGGATCAGGTTGAAAGGGGAATGTAGGAGAGAAGTCATACTAACAAGAGGAGAAACGGTGGGAAAACCTTTTCTGAGACAAACCTCATAGTAGAACCTGTGAATCGGTTTTTAGAGGCAAATCATTTGCACCACAAGCTGATTAGTCAAGCTCTTCAAGGACAAACCTTTGTGGTAATGCTGAAAATCACAAGCTCCGTGAGGTTGCCTGCTGAAGAGGCCATCACCATTTGCTTCTAATCTTCTCCCAAACTAAATTAGAGAATGACAGCATGTCTCAGTTCAATAAGACAAATAATTAAATAATTGAGTGAAGGATCCAAATACATGGGGAAGTTTGCCAAAATTTGCTGTATAAACATGTCCAGATAAGTGTGTTCACTTCCGCTCCAGGCCATTCTCAGTATGGTTTCCAAGGTTCCTGCAGCTGAGTGTTTTGATTTCCCTGTACTCCTTCCAACCCTTATGGAGATGGACTCGCAGGGGAGAGGCTTTTGTTAACTTTTGTAGCAGATACTGCTACTTTGTCGGTGGGTATGGTGTGGTATTACACTTAACACTTAACGAGGATGTGTGCAATAGCATCTCTAAAACATTGCATCATGACCTCAGTACATCATGACCTCAATAAGTAAAATAGAAAACAATTAAACTCAATGCATGAACAAACTTAAATACAAAAGGATGTGTTATAAAGTTAGGGAGAATATATAGTTGTTTTGTAAGCAAAAATTAAAATAATATTTAGTTTTTCTCTTTTCTCTTTTGTCTGAATCAGATGAATTCTGAATTCTTAGAAATTTGATTTCTCTGTTTTCTCATCAACATTTGGTACTGCCACTTTTTCTTTCCAGTATTTCATTTGTTGTTTAAAATATCAAATTCTGAAGGGCTAGTAATATTTACTGCTTATTTTTCACATAATTAATTTGTCATACCTATATCATTTTCAGTGAGATATTTACTTACGTCTTTTTTTCCCATTTCCTGACTAGATTAGGTGTTTGCTTACTGTTGGGTTATACAAGGCTTTTATAAGTTTTATTTGTTTTAAATAGGATCCCAGCATTCCTTCATCTTTCTCTTATTTATTTATTTCACAGAGACAGCCAGAAATTGAGAGGAAGGGGGAGATAAAGAGGGAGAGAGACAGAGAGACACCTGCAACCCTGCTGCACCACTTGTGAATCTTTCCCTTTGCAGGTGGGGACCAGGGGCTTGAACCCAGGCCCTTGCACACTATAACATGTGTGTTCAATAAGGTGTGCAACCACCCAGTCCCTGTTTTTATAGATTTTTAGATATGATTCTTTGTCAGATATTTGATTTACAATTTTCTCAGTCTAGAATTTATCTTTTAGCCCTATTCACCAAATCAAAGGAAATTATTTTAATGTTGATTAATTTCAAGTCACTGATTTTTCTTTCCTTTGCTTTTTCTTTATTTTCAGATGAAAACGTGACCAAGCTCTAGTTGTCATCCACATTATCTTTTATTTTTTTTTCTAGTTTCTAGTTATCTATTTTAAATTAGTTCTTGAAAAAAAAATAATAAGAGCATGAGGTGTGGCTAATTCCACATAATCTGTTGAGAGGAAAAAAACTGTTCTCTTTTTCTATAAAATCAGGTGTTGTGTATTTGTGACCTGACTATATTCGGTTGCTTTTTTATTATTCAAATGAGAAAGACAGAGAAAAACACCATAGCTAGGGGGTTTGGATTGCCATGCCAATGCCCCTGTCCAGTAGAGAAGCAATTGTAGAAATCAGACTTTCCACCTTCTGCACCCCATGAAGATCTTTGGTGCATACTTCCAGAGGGATAAAGAATAGGGAAGCTTTCAGTGAAGGGGATGGAATACAGAACTCTGGTGGTGGGAATTGTATGGAATTATATACCTCTTATCACACAATCTTGTAGAGCATTACTAAATCACTGATAAGAAAAATTACTATTTATTATATTAAATATATTTTTCTGATTCTTAAACTGCCATATTTTGAAGAGTATACAAAAATAATTAAATGAGTTAATAAAAGATCTGAAATTTATTTCTAACTAAATAAGTGGGAAGTGATGGTTGAGGTTATGACAATAACAAGATTAAATTTTTCCTGGTAATTACTGAAACAGGATGTGTATTTCATATTTTTAAACTATTGTTTTGTTTTATACTATTTATTCATTATTTATACTATTATTTTTATTACATATGTTTCAATTTTTCTATCCTAACATTATTCTTTATTATAAACCTAAATGTATATGCAATAATAAAAGTTTTCTCACTACATTCTTTCATTCTTATATTTAGTATGTACCTACTTTTAAAAGTTGAGTGTTTTCTTTGGTTTTACTTTTTAGTTTGGTTTCAAAAGTTACATACCTGTCAATTTATTCAGAAATACATTTTAGAAATAAATAGCACTAAGCTTTCAGTTTCTATCAAATATTTACAATGAAGGAACTTGTATGATAGAATATGGATCAGAATGAGCATGGCATGAAGTGTAATGACCAGCATAAGAATCCTGGATTAAACCCAGGCTCCCCAGCTGCAGGGGGGCCGCCTCTCAAGCTGTGAAGCAGGTCTGCAGGTGTCTATCTTTCTCTACCCCTCTCTGTCTTCCCCTCCTCTCTCCATTTCTCTCTGTCCTATTGTAATGTACATGTAACCCTAGTAACTATAATAACCATGGTGTGCCTGCATAGTGTGATAAAGACAGAAACATATGTATACATAGGATAAGATGTCAACCCGAACCTGATTGGCCAATGGAGATATAACTTTGAAACCAGAGGCAAGCTAAGTATAAGTAAAGGCTCAGAAACCAGCTGGATGAAGTGCCTTCACCATTACTGACCCGGGATGCTGCCGGTGCTGCTAAAAACTTAAAGCATACACAGCTAGGCAAGTAATTGCTTCCCCAGCATCCAGAGTCCCTTGCTCATCGGGTCTGGCCAGCAGACAAAGGACCTCCAGTCTGGCAACACAGAAGGTGGTGACCAAGTCGTGAGCCTTACCTGCGAACAGCTATTAAGTAAGGAGAGGTATCAGGTTGGCTGTGTGTTGTGTGATTGTGTGACCCTTCTATGGCATCTAAAAATAAGTAAAAAAAATTATTGCTTAACTGTGACATCCTCTCCGAGTGAGTCCTTGCTCTAATTCCTTGCTCGAGACAGCTGGCATAGTCGACAGGATTTCCTGTTAATACAGGATATCCCATTCACATTTCTTAGAATTGCTGGTGTGATCATTGCTAGTATAAGATTTCTGCTAAACCTCTGGAGCCGGAATTCGAATTTTAGCCCAAGCACGGTTTCCCTACAATTTTCTCTGAAACCTAGTGTCCACCTGTCCAAAGGCACGAGAAGAGGGAAAACCTTTTGTTCTAAGACCAGGCGCTTAGGACGGGGACCTAGGACTAGATCTCAAAAAAGAGACTAGGCTGATTACCCACCATCCACACACACACACACACACACACACACACACACACACACACACACACACACAAACACCACACATACTAATAATAATAATAAATAATAATAGCAACAAGGACAACAAAATGAGTAAAATGGGCTCCAGGAGCAGTAGTTTCCTAGTGCAGGCTCAGAGCCCCAGTGATAATCCTGGAGGCAAAAAGAGAGAGAGACAGACACCAGCAGCCCTGATTCACTACTTGCAAAGCTTTCCCCCAGCAGATGGGGATTGGAGGCTCAAACCCCGGTCTTTGCACATTGTAAAATGTTTGCTCAACAAGGTACACCACCACCTGGCCTCTTGTTTATTTTATTTAAATGAGAGATACACTGAGAAAGACCAGAGCACTGCTCAATTTTGGTTTATGGTGGTTCTGGAGACTGAGCCTGGAATTTCAGAGATTTAGGCATGAGAATCTTTTGCATAAGCATTATGCTGTCTCCCCAGGCTTTTAAGTAAGTTTTACATACTGTTGCTACACTATTACACTTAAGCATTAAATCAAATTGTGGAACATTTAAAGTGCCTCCCCACCCTTTTTTTTTTTTTTTTTTTTTAAACTAGAGCACTGCTCATGTTTATGTTGGTAGTTGGAGGGTGTGGAGGCTGAGATTAGACCTGGGATTTTGGAGCCTCAGGCAGGAAAGTCTGTTTGCATAATCATTATGCTATTTACCCTGCCCTAATGTGTTTCTACAAACTATTGTTAAAGTTGCTGTATCCAATAAACTAGAGATACATAATTTTGGCTTTTCAAATAATTGTTAGTGCTTGGTACTCAAACTGACTCCAACTTTAGGTATCACAAATAATGGTGTGTGTGATTGGCTTAAAACTGATCAAATTGCAAAATTGAGGAGAATCTAGAATTAACTAAAATATACAGAAATCCACACATATTTACAAAATCTACATCACACATGAACAGGCCATTGTTAAAAGTGCTCATAACTAGGGCACAATTCTCAATAATTATCTTGTTGATCAATTTGTTTTCTCTTAAATTGCTTTCAGAAGCCAGCAAAGGAAAAACTTGGTTGATGGGGGAGGGAGGCAAATTTCTTCATAAAACTATTCCCTACTGGAGACTAGAATGAATGATTTCTCCAGGAAATAGATTTATAGGGAAACAAATCGTACTCTATCACTTCCAGATTTTGTTTCTTAACCTATGTGTGCTAACAATTAACCCTTAGTTAGTTATAAGTGGGGATGTGGCTATCTCCTTCCAAGGTGAGGAACATTAGTCTCTGGTTAGCTCTGCTCCTACCTTAATATAATTGCCTTGGCCCAAATTCACTTTCTTCAATATCATCCTGGGGTCATTGGATGATGATTCAGCCTTTACCTCAAGAAAATATAAAATGAAGTTAGAATCTTACACAAAATTAATTTTGAGGTCAGGCTATTCTGATAGGAAAAAAAAAATCAAATTCTTTCTTATAAAATTTTTATCCTAAATACTATATCTTATAAGGACTAATAGAGCTTTCTAGAAATTTAGTAAATGAATCAATAATGAGAGAAAAGCTTCTCAAAAACAATATTTAGATGTCTTATTTAATTTTAACTCATTTCCTCTCTCAAAGTCCAGGTAGTAATTAAAGTCTAAAAATTTATTTAAAAAATACCAAAATCTGGGGGCCGAGTGGTAGAGCAATGGGTTAAGCACACATGGTATGAAGCTAAGGACTGGAGAAAATATCCCAGTTCGAGCCCCTGGCTCCTCACCTACACTTGCTTCACAAGTGGAGAAGCAGGTCTGCAGGTGTCTATCTTTTTCTCCTCTCTGTCCTAACAACAATGACAGCGATGAAAACAATAATAATAACGATAAACAATAAGGGTACCAAAAGGGAAAAAATAGCCTCCAGGAGCAGTGGATTCTTGATGCAGGCAATGAATCCCAACAATAACCCTGGAGGCCAGAAAAAAAAAAAAAGCCTCAGAAATTAAAGCCCAAGATGACTATCTCCATTTTCTTGCTCTGCTCTCATCCAGCCAGAGGTCTGTCATAGAAATTTCAGGGAATTATTCTCTATTTGTTTTCCAAGGAATGAGAAAAGCTATAAAGTTGAATTGATTAAGTACTAAATTTATTTAATATTTCAAATTACAAACAAAAACTTAAAGCAACATTGGTGTATATCAAAATGATGATGACTGTATGTATGTATTGTTTATGCAGAGTCTTTAGCAGCTATCAATACTAGAACATGTCTCTGGTTAACAATAACAACAAAAAAGAAACAGTAGACACGAAGCCAGGAATTAGAGAACTAAAAAGAGTCTTTTAGACCACCATAATGTTCACAAAGCCTTAGAGACAGTTTGGCTCTTTTTTCTTTCACAAATTCATGTGTTTCAATACCATATTGCACATCTGAGTGAAACCGTCTGGTCGTGGTCTTTCAGAGAAAAATTGCGCGCGTGCTCGCGCACACACACGCACACGCACGAAAAATAAAAATCCTTGACTCTAGGGGCCGGGTGGTGGCGCACCTGGTTAAGTGCACATGTTACAATGCACAAAGATCCAGGTTCAATCCCCTGGTCACCACCTGCAGGGGGAAAATTTCACGAGTGGTGAAACAGAGCTACAGGTGTCTCTCTGTTTCTCTCCCTCTCTATCTCCCCCTTCCCACTTGATTTCTGGCTGTCTATATCCAATAAATAAATAAAGGGAATAATTTTTTTTTAAATCCTTGACTCTAACTTTTCATCCTTCCACACATGAAAAAAGTGTAAATATATATATATATTATACCAAATACACACACACACACACACACACACACATATATATACATATATTCATTAGCCAGATGGTGGAGCACCTGGCTGAGAGCACACATTGCAATGAGTACCATGGTCTCAAGGACCCATGTTCAAACCCCTGCTCCCAACCTGAATGAGGGAAGCTACAGTGCAGTGCGTTCCTACTACTATAATATTGCTGGGTCACTTTTGTGACCTCTATTCATGAAGCTTAACAATCTGCCAGTTGGCAAAGCAATTGAATGAACCTATATCCAGCATCATAAAAACTAAAACAAAAGCAAAAATATTTCAAAGTCCCAGACTTAATCCACCATACCACCATAAGCCAAAGCTGAACAGTGCTCTTGTCTCTCTTTCTGTGTCTCTCTCTCATTAAAATAAAACAAGTAAAATATATTTAAAAGGCAAAGTATAAAATAAAAGAAAAAAACAGTAAATTTGGAGCTAGAGGCAAATTAATGAATTTTTAAAAATTTTTATATTTATTTATTTTCCCTTTTGTCGCCCTTGTTTTTTTATTGTTGTAGTTATTATTGCTGTTGTTGTTGTCATCATTGTTGGATAGGACAGAGAGAAATGGAGAGAGGAGGGGAAGAAAGGGAGAGAGAAAGGCAGACACCTGCAGACCTGCTTCACCACTTGTGAGGCGACTCCCTTGCAGGTGGGGAGCCAGGGACTGGAACCAATCCTTATTCAGGTCCTTGCACTTTGTGTCATGTGCACTTAACTTGCTGCGCTACCGCCCGACTCCCCAAATTAATGAATTTGGCACAGTAATCTGCTGATTAATTATTCTGATAGCAATTTACTGTAGCTACATTAGTTACCTTTATTGAATCTGCCATATTAGCTGAGCTGCTAGAGAGGTAACTCAGCAATGAAGTAGAACTAGACTTATATGTATGAGTCCTCAGGTTTGATCCAAAAATTGCATATGCCTGAGCAAACAGCTGGTCTTTCTTTCCTTTCACACACATAACACACACACACACACACACACACACACACACACATATATATCTAGCAAACATAATATCATTATCATATACTGATAGATGTGAAAGAAACATTACTCTAGACATAAGCAAAGAAAAACATCATTATATAAGAGGTAGGCAATATATAAGTGGTGAGTCACGTAGAGTGCACGTTACCCAGATTCAAGCCCCCAGTTCTCACATGCTAAGGAAAGCTTCCTAACTGGTGAAACAGTGTTGCAGGTATCTCTTCTTTTTCCTCCCTTTCCCCGTCCCTTATAGATTTCTCTCTGCTTCTATCCAGTAAATAAATAAAATATTTAAAAAAGAGAAAAACCTCATTATAAAAATATTGTGAAACTACTGTAGTGTATGTGTGGGTGGGTATAGGGGTTCATTACAATGTGAAAATGCTCTGTTGATAAGCTCTGGAATAGTTTCAAAGATCACACATAAAAGGGGCTTTCCTTTATAAGGAGTAAATAAAGTTAAAATGGGTAGAGAAACAAGATGAAAGAATAGTAGCAAACAGCAGATCATAAAATATTTTATCCCAAGATCCTAAGAAAAACTCAGAAGCGAATGTCATGGGAGAGTGCATGCTGGATTGGGTTCAGGTACATTAATACCTATGTGCTGCTTAATCAAGGATATGTTTCTAGAAAATAAAATTTATGGAATAAAAAATAAATTTGGTTAAGTAGAATTCTGTTATTATTGATCAGTGGGATAAGCAGTTCAGCTAGCCACTTAGAAGGTCAGAAACAAGTCTGTAGGGAATTCATTTCTGGTCCTATCAGGTGTTTATGAATCTTTTCTAGGTTATATAAAGGAAAAAAACAAAAGGCTCCTCAGAGTACGTCAGAGCATGAGGTTCTATTCTCAACCTTCCAAGTCCTCCTGTGTGAGTAGGTTCCACTTACATCTCAAGACAACAGTATATATAACAGTTATCTACTGTTATTTATAGTAATATATATATATATATATATATATATATATATTATTTGAGAGAAATCCACATTACAGCAATATAAGAATACAATTCAGTCGGCAATGAAAGTGGGGAGAATATTAACCAATAAAACAAAGATTGGGAGACTAGCATGTAACACTGTGGATTGCCCTTAATGGTTTAATCTCTTTGGGGATGGAGATTCCTTCTTCAGACAGAATCTTTCACCAGTATTGCCAAAATCAGAGACCCACTGAACTTGGAGTCCACAGAGGGTCTCATATTAGCTTAATTCAGCTCCCATATCTAAACTACTATCAAAGTTTCATTGCCAGAACCACCTGTTAGTTTTAATTTAGGCTTGGCTAGGTGTTTATCTATCCTGACTTCTCATGTCTGTTTATCAATGTCCTTCTAAACAAATGACTCTTTAGTTGATAGCATGATTCTTTCATTTTAATTATACTCATTTCTTCTCCAGTCAGGATCATTATAATATCCATAGATCTAACAAAAGGGTCTTTTAGCAATATAAAAGGGTCATAGAATTTTATCTTTTACTGTTCCATGATCTCAATAATCAAAGTTCAACATTGTTCCTATTGATTGGTTTGAAAATATTGACCTTTACAGAATGGTTTGTATAATCAACAAGTAAATCAAGGAAATTATTAGTTCTAGTATTTCTGAATAAGCATACACAATATTCTCAGAGTTAGAATGCAAAAGAAGCACTTTCAAATTACATTAACCTTGTAGGTCAAATTAACATAACAGAAAAGCAAAAATTAGAACAACAAAATTATACCAAAAGATTTTCGTATAAAACCATCTTTTTCTACTGCATCTGAGCCAAAATTACTGTAGCTTAAAGCATTACATAGTGCTTGGAACACAGGATGAATTCTAACATCAATTATACACAACAATGTAAGAAAATGAACCCATAATTAGAGCTAAGAAAAATAGAGGAAAAGAATATTAAGTGGAGAGTTCAACAAAGAGCCATTTTTCTTAGTGCTTTCCTAGCTTAAATTCTAAAAGAAATCTCATAGGAATGATTATCCCTTTGACTTCACACCTCTTTTTTTTTTGCTATGCCTTTTCATATGTAACCCAGAAAGGAGAAAGTCTGTACCCCAAAAATATAGAGGTTTCCTACCATAAACTGTCAATATTAATGGTTATCTTAAATATATATCAGTTTGGAGAGAGAGAGGGAGAGAGAGAGAGATTTATAATGATGCACAACAGAAATACATAGGTTCTCAGTATACAAGAACAGAGAATATTTCAGTATGAAATGCTAATGTGACGAATGCTGGAAGAACAATGGAAATGTCTATGATGACACTATTAATGATGATGATGATACAAAAGGCACATGCCCTAAGAAATTCATAACTCTGAAGTGTATTAACTTTAATAGTGAAGAAGAAATATTAACACAAGGCCACAAGTCCAATATACAGTTAATCCTGATTTTTTTCCCTGTTAACTTATTTATTTTAACTACATCTCAATTTTTACTGCCATTTATAGGACGATAATTCCTCTCCAGAAAGGCTGTTGCAAAAGAGAATTAACTTAATTTGTGAATCCCTTTGTAATTTCAAGCTATTGTTAAATCATTCCCTTCAACCGCTCTGGTAAGGAGATAAATCCAATGTCATGCTTTAAGAGCTAATTAATTTTTAAAGTCAGAAAGATATTAAATAGGCATTCCTGATGGAATTTTACTACTCTGTCTTTCCAGGGTCAGAATTAAAGGTACGTCTATCAATTATCAAAATATAACTAAAGCCACAAACTGAAAATTAACCAGAAAGAATAGTATTACTATTTACCCCCCTTTGTCTAGTTCTCAGTTGGAGATGTTTATTCTGTGACCACAAACCATAAATAACTTTTTCCCCCCTCTTTCCTTATCATTGCAGTTAGTCATATATGCTCAAGTGCACCAATTAATTGGAAGCAAAGGCCATGCATGCCCCCCCCCCTTTTGTATACACAGAGCTTGGAATATAGTCAGTCCTCAGTAACTGGGTTTCTGCATTAATTTGATCTTACCCTGATGATATTTAAACAAAAGTATGGCAGGGGTCAGTTTCCAGAGAGAGAGAGAGAGAGAAGACACCTGCAATACTGCTTCATCTTTCATGAAGTTTTCTCACCTACAGGTGGGGATTCAGGGGCTTGAATCCAGGTCCTTGTACACAATAACATGTGTGTTACACCAGTTGTGCCACCACCTGGTCCCCTGAACTTATTTCTTAATGCTTTCTTTCACTGTCCTAAACAAAATATTATCTGCATAACACAAATCTTGAACATATTTTCAGTTTATCCCCACATTCGCATTTTAATGAATCCATATTCTCACAGCAACATCACACCTTAATATTATTTTAAACTGAAATTTCTTTTTTTTTAATTTCTTTATTGGGGAATTAATGTTTTACATTCAACAGTAAATACAATAGTTTGTACATGCATAGCATTTCTCAGTTTTCCACATAACAATACAACCCCCACTATGTCCTCTGTCATCCTTTTTGGACCTGTATTCTCCCTCCCCACCCACCCCAAAGTCTTTTACTTTGGTGCAATACACCAACTCCAGTTCAGGTTCTACTTGTTAGACTGAAATTTCTTATTGAATGCACAGCCACTTCTAGATTGGATGCATGTGAGGAAATGAATCTGTTCACTAAAAGAAACGAAATGAGGAGGACTGGTGGTACAAATAGCATAAAGTGCCAAAATAGGAACCCAGAAAAATTGAGTTTTACAAAGCAAAAGTATACAGCTCCTGCCCCTTTCTTACCAAAATACCAAAGTGCAATTTGGTTAGGAGAAAGTGACAATACCTGGATCAACTAGAAGTTCTCATACTAAAGATAAAGGCCTAACTAAAGAAGAGAAATTTGCTTGAGGCAAAGAAAAGATAAGATAGTGGTGAAGAATAATGTTAATAGATATAAGGCAAGAGAAATAACAGGGAAAACGCCCTCTAGTCCTCTTTAAAACCTTTGCAGATACCAAAGCTTTGAAAAATTACACAATACATCATTCTGACATAGTTTAATTGTCTTAAATAGTTGATTCATTATTTTATATTTCTTGCCTAAATAACCCATATCACAATTTATTAAACTGATTCAATATTTCAGCATGAAAACAACTTGAGAGAAAGAAGGAATTAATATTAAACATCCATGGGCATAATAGTCACAGTTGTTAGATGCCTCATAATCACTATCGATGAAAGATGTTATATGTTATATGTAAGCCCATAATTTACATAAATAGGGTACATCTACTATATGTATGCAAAAGTGACTTAAGAGATTTCTACCTTTTAATTATTTACTCTAAGTCCCTGCTTACAATGATCATTCATTATTGACCCCAATGGAATGGTGTAATGCAATTTCTTTCAAATGAAGGATTTTACCAATCTAACTGGCAAAGCAGAGCAACTCAGAGACCTCTAGAGTTTCTTATAATTATAAAGCAAACTACAAACAAACAAAAACCTCCACAACAGTGAAATTGGAATTACATCCAATCATTTTTTCTTTCATGCATTTCACATTGAAAAGAAGGGATTTTTCCAAATACAGATAAACTAAAAGTAATAGGATGCTTACTTCACGTTTACCTTCCTTTTCTTTAATTTCATTCTGTATGAATGAAATTAAACTCCTTAACAGACTACAGACTAGTAGGAGAGCAGATTGGAAATGAATTTCTCCATGGTATTTATTTCTACACATGGACTGAAACTCTGAGATTCAGAAACCAGGAGTTGTTGAATCAAAAAGCCCTCCAAAGGTGTTATTGGAAAAATTATACTCTTCTTGAACAGATCTCATTAATGAAGGAAGTCAGGCCTAGCAACAGCTTCTAGCAGAATTGACAGATTCATAAAATAAGAGAGTGGGTTATATTGATGACAGGATATTTTTTATTTGTTTGTTTGGTTGATTTTTTTTTTCACGTTAAGCTGACTAGACCAAAAAAAAAAAAAAAAAAAGAAAAGTAGAATTGTATTTTCATATTCTGAAGTTTTAAATGATTTTCCTTAGAGTAGTTTTTCTCTTGATTACTAGCATGAATTTTTAATGTAAGTTAAATGAGAAGTACAGGAATGGGTAGACAGATTCCTCTGAGAATTTATGATTAAGCAAGCATCTTTTCACTTGTAATCAAATTATCAAAATGTCGTGCAATTCTACCCATTTATATTCCTATCAAAACTGAGACAGATTCTCCAGGGTGAATGAAGTAAAATAAATAAATACATTAATTAATTAAAATGTACAAGTCTTTTATCTATGATATGACAACGTCTCCATGAGAGCTGCTACACAGTTAAATTTCTTTTGGATTTGATTGGACTAAGACAGAATTTTAATTTTGGACCTTTAAACACATGGTAAATGAGAACTTTTGGATCTGTCTCATACTTAAAGGAAGTATACTGCACATTTCATAGACACGTATCTCTTATTAATCTGTCTTGTGTTTATTTGTCCAGTCTCAGAAGAACTCAAGGGGGTATAGGATGATTTATTTCAAGCTGCTCTAATAAGGATCCCACATATTACCTGGACAGAACTTCTTAACAGAGACTGTACAATAAAATTCCCCCTCAGCCTTGTTTTGTCTAGTCACTTGTCTCATAACTATATTAAAAATCATGGGCTCTCCAGGAAGTGGTGCAGTGGGTAAAGTACAGGACTCTCAAGCATAAAAATCATGGGCCCTTTGGAATATAAACAAAATAGGCCTACTAATTATCTACAAAATGGAGACTCCCAAATCTTCACCTGCACTATTCCAGCCTTTAGGTCCATGATTAGTCAACAATTTGTTTGGCTTTATATGTTAACTATTCTTTCAGCCAGATGCTACCGTGATGCCAACTAGACCACCCTGGATAGACAACCCCACCAATATGTCCTGGAACTCTGCTTCCCCTGAGCCCTGCATCTCTAGGGAAAGAGAGAGACAGGCTGGTAGTATGGATCAACTTGTCAATGCTCGTGTTCAGTAGGGAAGCAATTACAGAAGTCATCCTTCCACCTTCTGCATCCCATAATGACCCTCGGCCCATACTCCCAGAGGGTTAAAGAATAGGAAAACTATCAAGGAAGGGATGGGATATGGAGTTCTGGTGGTGGGAATTGTGTGGAATTGTACCTCTTTTATCCTATGGTTTTGTCAGTGTTTCCTTTTTATAAATAAAAAATAAAAAACAGAAGAAGAAAAAGAAGAAGAAGAAGAAGAAGAAGAAGAAGAAGAAGAAGAAGAAGAAGAAGAAGAAGAAGAAGAAGAAGAAGAAGAAGTAGAAGAAGGAACTATGCCTTCAATGATGTTTGTCATTTTCTCTACATGGAGTGTGTGATTAATTATGCTCATTATATGTTTCCCAACTGCATGTACTCATCCCCAATACATCCAATAAATATGCCTGATTTTCTCTGGAGAAGTCCTATATATACATATATACACTCTTATATCTTCCTAACTAAAGCAGAGTCCTCCATTTCTTCATTTTGAAGTTTGCACTATATAGCCTTTGAGCTGGTTAGACACACTTCTAAACTTACATCTATCTCTTCACCAATAAAGACCACCTTCCTTCTATTTTAGTTATTCCTATTTTTTGATGACACCCTAAAGTGAGGTATTCCCTGAAGTTTATTTTTTATTATTTATACCTTGTTTATATAAATTTAATAGTACAAATGGTAGGGGATATCAGAAACAAAAGATTTACAAGTGGACACAATTTAAGTCAATTATTCTGTTTAGTATAGTTAATGTCAGTCTCAGTTACTGAGATGTTGCTTTTAATGTGCTCACTGTTACATTATTTTACTTCAGAATATTTATATCTTATTAATAAATGTAGCATGATAATTAGCATTTTTCTATATTTGTTGATAACAAGTTTAATTTGTTTTTAATTTTATTTATTATTGGATAAAGACAGAGAGAAATTGAGAGGGGAGGGTGAGATGGAGAGGGAGAGAGAGACAGAGAGACACCTGGAACCCCACCTCTCCAGACCCCTGCCCCAATAGGGGAAGATAGAAACAGGCTGGGAGTATGAATCAATCTGTCAATGCCCATGTCCAGCAGAAAAGAAATTACAGAAGCCAGACCTTCTACCTGAAATGATGATTCCCATAATGATCCATCCTCCCAGAGGTATAAAGAATAGGAAAGTTTATGGGTTGTTTTGGGGCCTGGGTGGTGGTGCACCTGGTTGAGCACACTATTATGGTGCTCCAGGACCAGGTTCGAGCCCCTTGTCTCCACCTGCAGGGGGGAAGTTTTGCAAGTGGTGAAGCAAGGCTGCAGGTATCTCTGTCTCTCTCCCTCTCTATCACCCCCTTCTCTCTTGATTTCTGGCTGTCTCTATCCAATAAATAAAGGTAACTAAAAAATAAAAAAAAAGAATAGGAAACTTTCCAATGGAGGGGATGCGATGCGGAATTCTGGTGGTGGGAACTATATGGAATTTTACCCCTCTTATCCTATGGTTTTGTCAATGATTATTAAATTCATTAGCTAAAAAATATTAACTAGTATCTAGATTTAGTAGTGCCTAGATACTAAACTAAATTTTGGAAAAAACCAAAATCATGTTCCTGCCTTTGCTACTTGCCTCAAGCTTAACAATGTATAGTATAATAAATATTATTTTTACAGTTCTTATTTGAAAATTATAAACTTAAAGTTACTCCAGTACTGGAATATGTGTTCATCTGGATTTTAAATTTATATACCTAGGCAGGAGAGATAGCATAATGATTATGCAATCAAACTCTCATGCCTGAGGCTCCCAGTCCTAGGTTCAATCCTCCACAGCACCATGAGCCAGAGCTCAACAGTGCTCTGTCAAATAAATAAATAAGAAATAAACAGGGAGTCCGGCGGTAGCGCAGCAGGTTAAGTGCACGTGACACAAAGCACAAGGATCCTGGTTCAAGCCCCCAGCTCCCCACCTTCAGGGGAGTCGCTTCACAAGCAGTGAAGCAGGTCTGCAGGTGTCTTTCTCTAACCCTCTATCTTCCCCTCCTCTCTCCATTTCTCTCTGTTCTATCCAACAACAAGGACATCAATAATAAAACAATAAGGACAACAAAAGGGAATAAATAATAAAAATAAAAATAAACAAATAGTATTCCCTACAAAATAAAAATAACTTGTCCAGCTCAAATTGTTATTTTGATCTTTCTTTCTCCTCTTTTTTCTCTTCCTTTATTTCTTCTCTTTCTTTCTTTCCTTCTCTCTCTCTTCCTTTCTTCCTTCCTTCCTTTCTTTCTCTCTCTCTTTCTTCCTTCTTCTTCCTTTTTCTTCCTTCCCTTCTTTCTTTCTTTTTCTTTCTCCCTTTCTTTCTCTTTCTTTCTTTCTTTCTTTCTTTCTTTCTTTCTTTCTTTCTTTCTTTCTTTCCTTCTTGCTTACCAGAGCACTACTCAACTCTGGTTTATGAAGTTGTTGGTGATTGAACCTGACACCTTTGGTGCCTCAGTCATAAACGTCTTTTGCATAATCATTATGCTATCTCCCCAGCTCTAGGTGATTGATTTTAGAAAGGTTCCTTTGCTTTACTAATGATAGAGTAAAAGGAGAGAAAGAACCAGAGCATCTCTCTGGCACATATATTACCAGGATCTAATGTGGGACTTCATGCTTGCCAGTTCAGAGCTGTAGTATGCTGCCCCTGGGCTGCTATCTTAATTATTATAGCTGAAACAAATCTAAGTGAAAGTCAGTTTTGAAATCCTATAGCAGTCTGAATTTTGATTATGATAAGAACACATTTTATCTAATGCTGTAGCTTTTGAGTTGGCAATTCATTTTTCTTAAGATTTCCACATTAGAGTCCAAACAATATTCCTTTTAATATGATTTCATGTAAATTCATATTATAGAACCAAACTGAAATGGAGTAAGTGTGTCAGAAACAAAATGGGCACGGTCAACAAAACACATAATGAAAAATCATGCTAACTTTACAGAAATTTACAGTTTTCTCAGATATCAGCAAAGGACATCTATCAATCCCCAAAATGTCAAGTATATCCCTGCCCTCTATGAAAGTCTTTGTTTACCTGATTCAGTTATCTACCCTAATCAACTAGGATTAGGCCATTAAGTAACTGTCATCTAGAAAAGTCAAATAATGTATGCACTTACTCCATAAAAAACTCTATGAACCACTTAGAACTCAGTGTTCCCATAGCCTTGTATTTCCCAGACTGCAGGTAGAATGTCTTGCAGTGAACTGACTATTCTGGTTAGCTGTATTCAGTGTGCAGAGTTTGTGTCTGGTGTTAAACTATATTGTCCTTTTGTGTTGTTGTTATTGTTGCGATTGTTTCACTGCTAATGCCCAACTTCTTCAGAGAGAGAAGGGAAAGAGAAAAGGAAAGGGAGAGAAGGAAAGATGCCACAGCACCAGGCTTCCCCCCGAGTGATGGGGGTAAGGCTCATCCCTGGGTGACATATATGTCAAAGCAGGCACCTTCCCAGTTGAGTTATCTTGCTGCTCCAAAATTATCCACCCCCCCCAATTTATGGACTATGCTGCTCATGTTCAGAGAACAACAGTATTTATTTTATCATAGTAATACAAAATAAATGTTTTTTATTTATAGATGCATTAGACATTTTAGCTCATAAACTATAATCTTTAAGTTAAATAAAACCTGTAGATATCATAACCACACCTAATTTGAATCTTTCAGTATTATGTTTTAAAATTATCTGGGAAATAATTCATCCAAACTAACTTCCATTTATCTGAAAACATTTTTATATTTAAAAAGTTACCAGAATTCAGGAAATAAATGCTATGACATGACTGCTATGTTTTGATTAACCAAGGATTACTTACAAAGACTATTACAAGTATTAGTGGAACCACTAGCACCAGAATAGCAACATGATTTTAGCATTGAATATGTGATTTTTTTTCATGGCAAGGATTCAAGAAAACACTCTCATTTGCATCTAATATAGCCTTTAGCACAGTACCTTGGGTATAGAAACTATTCCACAAATATTAGTTGACTAAATATTTTGTGGTTGCATTAGGTTTCCATTACTGCATAACAAATTACTATAAAGTTTGGAATTAAAACAACACACATTTATTATCTCATAATTTCTGTGGATTAGGAAGCTGGGTATATAAGCTTATATATATCACCAAAAATCAATCAAGGGGATAGAAAATGGTTCTTATCTGGAGATTTGTCTGGAGAATAATCTATTTGAAAACCATTTTAAGTTGTTGACAGAATTCATTTTCTTGCTTATGTCTAAACTAAAATCTCATTTTTCCCTAACTGTTGCTTTCAGACCCAAGAGGCCACATATAGTTTGGCCCCATATGGGTTTCCCTAGTATACTTGCTTACTTCACCAAGTTTCCAGGAAGTCTTTCAGATGGCCCAGTCCCTATTTTAAGGACATTTGTATGATCAGTCCAGTCCTACACAAAATAATATTTTCAATTAATGCAATATCAACTGACTTAGGACTTCCATTAGATCTCTTAGTCTTTGCTTCATTCTATAAGCTAGTAACAAATCACAGATCCCATCTAGAGTCAAAGAACATGAACAACAGGGAATAAGACAGCTGGAAGCAATCCAGATGTCCAATGACAGGCAAATGATTTAGAAAGTTGTGGTATTTTTTCAAGGTCCATCCAAGATCGGCTGAAAACGGTGAAGTCACCATTTTTTACAGCTGAGTAGTATCCCATTGTGTATATATACCACAACTTGCTCAGCCACTCATCTGTTGTTGGACACCTGGGTTGCTTCCAGGTTTTGGCTATTAAAAATTGTGCTGCCAAGAACATATGTGTACACAGATCTTTTTGGATGGATGTGTTGGGTTCCTTAGGATATAGCCCCAGGAGGTGACTTCACCGTTTTCAGCCGATCTTGGATGGACCTTGAAAAAATCATGTTGAGTGAAATAAGTCAGAAACAGAAGGATGAATACGGGATGATCTCACTGTCAGGCCGAAGTTGAAAAACAAGATTAGAAAAGAAAACACAAGTCGAACCTGAAATGGAATTGGAGTATTACACCAAAGTAAAAGACTCTGGGGTGGGTGGGTGGGTGGGCAGAATACAGGTCCATGAAAAATGATGAATGAAATAGTGGGGGTTGTATTGTTAAATGGGAATCTGGGGAATGTTATGCATGTAAAGAAAAAAAAAAGAAGTAGAAACGCAAAGCAGAAATTGACTGAGTTTGGAGTATGGCACCAAAGTAAGAAAGCAGAAGTACACTAGAGTTTGCAGTGAGTACCTCCCTAATACTTCCTCTCCACTTTTCCAAGCTTTGGGTCCATGATTGCTCAACAATTTGTTTGGCTTTGTATGTTAACTCTCTTTTCAGTCACCAGGTTCCAGGAGTCATCAGGATGCCGGCCAGACTTCCCTGGATTGAAGACCCCACCAATATGTCCTGGAGCTCAGCTTCCCCAAAGACCCACCCTACTAGGGAAAGAGAGAGACAGACTGGGAGTATGGACCGACCAGTCAACGCCCATGTTCAGCAGAGAAGCAATTACAGAAGCCAGACCTTCCACCTTCTGCAACCCACAATGACCCTGGGTCCATGCTCCCAGAGGGATAGAGAATGGGAAAGCTATCGGGGGAGGGGTGGGATATGGAGATTGGGCGGTGGGAATTGTGTGGAGTTGTACCCCTCCTACCCTATGGTTTTGTTAATTAATCCTTTCTTAAATAAAAAAAAAAATAGGAAAAAAATAAAGAAAAAAAATAAAAAAAATAAAAGTACTAAGTTATCACCAAAAAAAAAAAAAAGAAAGTTGTGGTATACAGACAGGATGGAATTCTACTCAGTTATTACAGATAATGAAGCTAGCTCCTTTACTTCATATTGGGTGGAGTTTGAAAAACCATGCTAAATTAGATAATCCCAGAAAAGGATGAGTACCGGAATACCTCACCCATAAGTAGAACTTAATGACAGAAAAGAAAAACACAAAGAGAAACTTGGACCAGGTATGGTATATTGCACAAAGGCAAAAGACCCTAAAAACGAAGGAGGAGGGAGGGGGGTGAGTGAAGGACTTGGAGTCCTGATACTTGATGGAAGAAAAGGACTTAATTTGGGGATGAGAGTGTTTTTCAGATACCTATCATGGGTAGATGAGAAATTGTACCCATATCACAACAACTGTACCGTAAAACATTACCCGCCACTCCCTTACTCCCCAATAAAATGGTGATAAATAAATAAACCTCAGGGGTGGAAAGTGGAAGAATGTGTAGAAGAGAAATCAATATAAGTCAAGTAAAACAAAACAAAATACCCTAAGACAAATGACATCACTATCTTCAGTTGTCTGAAACACACACACACACACACACACACACACACACACACACACACACACACACCAGTCTATGTTAGATAAAGGCCTAAATACAGAAAACCATGTGAAAATCAGCTCAAGACTGTTACAGAACTAGAGTTTTCAAAATGAATCTCTAAAAGATAAAATATCTGAATTAAAGCAAAGTTAATCTTGGGGGGATAAATGATTAGATTTACCCTTGGGGCTGTCTGTGACAGAGATAATCTGATTTACAGAAAGTATCACCCATTTTTTTAGTTAGACATATATGTCCCTCCTATAACTATATGACTTAGAGAAAATCAGCAAACTTCTTTATAAAATTTTCAATTTCCTTATCTGTAAAAGGAAATGATTACAACTACTTTGTATTATTACCAGTATGAATAAAAATTATGAATATATAGGAATTCATAATGGATGCATAGATAAATAAAATTATTCTATCCTCCATAGGGTTCTTCAAACAGAGGCAAATAATCAAACACATATGAAGTAGATTAATATGGGAGGGAAATAAATTTATTAACACCATGTGAGCCTCTTTTAAACATGGGAAAGACTCAGGGATCCTGACAAACTTGTACCACATAGACTTAAAAGTTCTCTAGTGCAGAGGATTTGAGAAAGAAGAAATGAAATCCGAGAAGTTAAATGATGCAAGTTCTTCCTTCTTTATGAAGTAGAAAGAAAATTGTTCTAGGTACATGCCAGGGCTTGGTGAGCTCTGAAGAGATGATTTTGATGTTCTGCCTTGTCCATAGACAGATTTTTCTCTGGCTAATCTTTATTCCAAAATCAGTTTCCACTCTGCCTTAAAAGTCCCATCCAAGTTCCACAAAATCGATGATTAATTGGCAATGAAAGCTTTAAATAAATTTCTTGCTGATTTCCTATATAGAATATATATTTTAAATTTGAAATGATAATTTTTTTTCTCAGAAAGGTTGATATCTTTATTGATTTCCATAAAGAACATTATATTCTTAACATTATGATTATTTTAAAAAATGTTTTTATATTTATTTTTCCTTTTGTTGCCTTTGTTATTTTTCAATGTTATTGTAGTTGTTGTTGTTATTGATGTCGTCGTTGTTAGATAGGACAGAGAGAAATGGAGAGAGGAGGCGAAGACAGAAAGGGGGAGAGAAAGATAGACACCTGCAGACCTCCTTCACTGCCTGTGAAGCAACTCCCCTGCAAGTGGGGAGCCCTGGGCTCAAACCGGGTCCTTGCTCAAACCGGGATCCTTACTCAGGTCCTTGCATTTTGCACCACGTGTGCTTAATCCGCTGTGCTACCTCCGGACTCCCACATTATGATTATTTTATGGTTATAATTCTCCATCTTTTTTGGATGTCTTTTACATTGCTATATAGTTTAGCCTTTCAAGTATCACTTTATAAGAAACTGAAGTAAGTGCAATGTTCTTTGTAAATATTTATTTTAAATGAGTATGGTTTTATAAAGTTTGCTAGCTGAAGACTGAAATTATAAATAAAACATTTCTCTCTATTAAGAGAATGAAAAGACTTACATATATTTTATTTCATATCATTATTTGGGAAGTTACTTCTTTTGATATTTGAAATATAAAAATAAGACTAAGCGTATTCTTTAATTCTTGGTACTTTACCTTTATGTCCTATTTGAAATAAATATCATTGTCATTAACTTTAGGTGGAAATAAGGTTGGATATTGATGGCTGAGTTTTGGCATATTGACTCTAGCCTATCAATAAATGTGTAAATATTGACAAATCAGAGGCCAGGAGGTAGCACACCTGGTTAAGCACAATGTTACAATGCACTCGAGCCCCTGGGTGGAACATGGGGACCATGCATGGAGAAATTTTTGTGAGTGGTGAAGCAGTGTTGCAGGTGTCTGTCTCTCTCCCTCTCTATTACCCTTTTCCCTCTTGATTTCTGGCCATCTCTATCAAATAAATAAAGATGATTTTTAAAAAATTTAAATTAATTAATGATAAATGATTTTATTCTCATCTAAATATTGATACTGCTTCCATATTTGAACTTTCATGGAGAATAGATCACAAAAGATTACAACATAAAAAAAGTGTCTAACTCTATCTGTTAAAAAAATTAATGTGGTGGTTATTCTGTTATACATACCAAGTCATTATGTTTATACTTGAAATTAATCTAATGTTATATATCAGTTTCATAGCAATAAAGTTAATATATTAAGAAAGGATTTAACTTTGCTTATCTTTCAAACAGCTGTAAATAAGTGAAAAAAATCAGTGTGGAAAAACTTTGGAAGGAGACTTGGAAATCTCCATTTGCCTTGTATTTTCTTTCTGTCTTTTTTTTTTTTTTTTTTTTTTTGTCTTTAGGGTTATCACTTGGAAAACTGGGGATGGTTGTCTGCACTATGAATCCACTGCTCCTGGAGACTATTTTTCTCCCTTTGTGTTGCCCTTGTTGTTTATTGTCGTCATTGTTATTATTGTGGTTATTATTATTGCTGTTGATAGGACAGAGAGAAGACGGAGAAGACAGGGAGGGGGAGAGAAAGATAGACACCTGCAGACCTGCTTCACTGCTTGCCAGGTGACCCCTTTGTAGGTAGGGTGCGGGGGGAGGGGGGGCTCGAACAGGGATCCTTGCTCGGGTCCTTGCACTTCGCACCATGTGTGCTTAACGTGCTATGCTACCACTGGGCCCCTACTTCATATTTTCTAAATGATAAAGTAAAAGCCTGGAGACACTGCAACTTGAATGCATTACCTGAATATTAACTGGCCAGGGAAGCATTCAAGATGGGCTACCTGACTCCTAACTTCAGAATTCTTCCCAAGATTATTTTTCTAACTTCAATCTTACTCCTCAGTTTTATTTATTTTGTATCTTTTGACAATTTTCTGTATATTTCTTTTCAGGGCATATCATCACAGAGGCGTTCATTACAAAATATCTTGATGTTTTATAGTCAGCCTCAAGTATTTAAGACAGATGTGTTTTGTAATGCTTTCTCAGTTTTCCAACAAAGGGAAAAACAGCAGCTGAGGTATGTACCTGTTCTATTAAAAATGGGGCAGCAGGACTATCATGTTTTAAACTACTTTGGGTGGTTTCTATTAGGAAGCTTTGTCAAAATAAGGGGAATTCAAATTGTGATTGATTAGTGTTGTCTGATACAGCATAGTCTGATGCCTTAGACCAAGGGTCTCCAGTTAATGCTATTTGTGTGTTGCTGAAGTCTGTCAAAATATGATCATAAGATTCCTGTTCTGCTGCCTCCATCACAAAAATATGATGAATTTTATAAGAGGTTCTCAGGGCACAAAAACTTTTTAAGAAAGAAAAATGTGTGACCATGACATGCAATATTTCAAGAACACTGTTCATCTACTTCCCTTCTTGAATATCATCTTTTAATATGTTCCTACTAAATCTATTTATCGTTTTCTCTACATCAGCATCCATAAGAATGTGTTGACGTTTTGTAAATGTGCTCTATCATTTCAATTGTCATTTTGCTCCTGGAAAATATCTGATAATGTGGAAAACAAAGCACTGCAATTTTTTGCTCAGCTCTTCTCTTTCTAAACCATTTTTTCTCTTTAAAAGAAAAACTATAAAAACTCCAATAAAGAAAATTTTATTTTTTGCATAGGTTTCAAGATGTAGTTCAGGCACTTCACATGAAATAGTTACCTAATAAATTGCTTATACCTTCTTTTGCTTAATGAGTTTCTGTTTACTTTCTGTTCTCATCTTGAGTTCACAGGGCAGCAAATATCAAAAGGACTAGAAAAAAGAAATTGTTGCTTAGAGTATATTACTTCCCAGATATTTTATCAAAAGCTTGCATTAGGACATTTTGTTACTATGAAAGACTAATAACAGGTTTCTGTAACGGGAATAAATCCAAGAATATTTTCTTTTTTATTACAATAAACAAGAGCAAACTTGGTGTATAGGCTGTTTTGCTTCTGCTATTTGAGAGGCAGTGTACCCTGAGAAGTGAGAGTCTACCTAGCTCTTTCCTCAAGAACTGCTTTACAAGATTATATCACTTCTACTGTGACTATAAGTTAGTGTTATGTTAAATTTTATGGTTATTTTCTATGATTTGGCAGGTTATTTTTTAGAGCTGAAAATGCTAAAATTTTTCCATTTAAATTAGTGATAATTTCATCTTCACTTTATGGCATTTTGACCTGTGAAAGCTTTATTAGAATGTCTCTTTTCAGACAGCAATGGAAACTTGTAATGGTATTGGCCTACTTTCTCAAATCAATTCTATGCAATTATAACCACAGAAAGTATTTGTCTATTATGTTTACAGCAGGTAGATAAAAGATGACTATCTACAAGACAAGGAGGGGACCCAGAAAAATCAACACAGCTGACATCTTGATCTTTTGAATTCTAATCTCCAGAACTAAGAGACAACAACTTTCTGTTGTGGGCTGGGGAGAGAGCATAATGGTTATATAAAGAAATTTTCATGCCTGAGGCACAGAAAGTCCCAAGTTCAATCCCCAACACCACCATAAACCAAAAGTGAGCAGACCTCTGGTTAAAAAAAAAAAAAAATCTGTTTTTTAAAAATAGTATTGCTGTCTGTGGTATACCACATTTCAGTTCAGTAAGGGCATCTGGTTGTTTCAAAACCATCATCATGGCAAGATATCTATCGAGCCCTGAATAAAAAAGGGTTTCAACCAAGGATAATATATCCTGCTAGACTTTCATTCAAACTAGATAGAGGGATCAAAACCTTCTTAGATAAACAAAGGAGGCAACCATCACCAAACCCGCCCTGAAAGAGGTTCTAAAAGACCTCTTATAAACAAGAACATCACTATAATACTGGCAATTTATCAGAGCAAACAAAAAAAAATTTTTTTTGAACAATGGCACTACAATACATTAAATCCATAATATCAATAAATGTCAATGGCTTAAACTCACCCATCAAAAGGCACAGAGTGGGGGGATGGATCAGAAAACATAATCCAACCATATGCTGATTGCAAGAATCCCATCTGTCACAACAAGATAAACATAGACTTAAAGTGAAAGGATGGAAAACTATCATACAGGATAATGGACCACAAAAAAGGGCAGGAACAGCCATTCTCATCTCAGACACGATAGATTTTAAATTAAATAAAGTAATAAAAGATAGGCAAGGACACTACATAATGATTAGAGGATCAATCAGCCAAGAAGACTTAACAATCATTAACATCTATGCACCCAATGAGGGACCATCTAAATACATCAAGCACTTACTAGAAGAATTTCAAAAATACATCAATAGTAATACAATAATAGTGGGAGACTTTAACACCCCACTCTCACACTTAGACAGATCAACAAAGCAGAGAACCAATAAAGATACAAGAGAATTGAATGAAGAGATTGACAGACTAGACCTCTTAGACATTTTCAGAGTCCTTCACTCCAAAAAACTGGAATACACCTTCTTTTCAAATCCACATAACACATAATCAAGGATAGACCACATGTTAGGCCACAAAGACAACATCAATAAATTCAAGAACATTGAAATCATCCAAAGTATCTTCTCAGACCACAGCGGAGTAAAACTAACATTTAACAACAAACAGACAATTATTAAAAGTCACAGAATTTGGAAACTAAACAACATACTCCTTAAGAACCACTGGGTCAGAGATTCACTCAAGCAGGAAATTCAAATGTTCCAGGAAACTAATGAAAATGAAGACACAACCTATCAAAAGATTTGGGACACAGCTAAAGAAGTACTGAGAGGGAAACTTATAGCCATACAATCACATATTAAACACCAAGAAGAAGCTCAAATGAATGACCTTACTGCACACCTCAAGGACTTAGAGGAAGAGGAACAAAGGAACCCTAAAGCATCCAGAAGGACAGAAATCACTAAAGTTCGAGCAGAAATAAACAACATCGAAAATAAAAGAACCATACAAAAGATCAATGAAGCCAAATGTTGGTTCTTTGAAAGATTAAACAAAATTGACAAACCCCTAGCCAGACTCACCAAACAAAAAAGAGAGAAGATTCAAATTAATAGAATTGTAAATGATGGAGGAGATATCACAACTGACACCACAGAAATCCAGAGAATCCTGAGAAACATCTATGAAGAACTATAGTATAGCCACCAAGCTAGAGAATCTGGAAGAAATGGAACAATTCCTAGAAGCATATGCCCTTCCAAAACTGAACCAAGAAGAACTACAAAATCTAAATGCACCAATAACAAAGAAATTGAAACCATTATTAAAAACCTCCCCAACAACAAAAGTCCTGAACCAGATGGCTTCACAAATGAATTCTACAAAACTTTCAGGAAACAGTACCCATACTTCTTAAGCTATTCCATAAGATTGAAGAAACAGGAATACTCCCTTCCACCTTCTATGAAGCCAACATCACCCTTAAACCAAAAGCAGATAGGGACAGAACAAAACAGGAAAACTACAGACCAATATCTCTGATGAACATAGATGCCAAAATATTAAACAAGATCTTGGCCAACTGGATACAGCAACATATCAAAAAGATTGTTCATCATGACCAAGTGGGATTCATCCCAGGAATGCAAGGCTGGTTCAACATCCGTAAGTCAATCAGTGTCATTCACCACATCAATAAAAGCAAAGCCAAAAATCACATGATTATCTCAATAGATACAGAGAAAGCCTTTGACAAAATCCAACACCCATTCATGCTCAAAACTCTACAAATAATGGGAATAGATGGGAAATTCCTCAAGATATTGGAGTCTATATATAGCAAACCTGCAGCCAACATCATACTCAATGGACAGTAGCTGAAAGCATTCCCCCTCAGATTGGGGACTAGACAGGGCTGTCCACTGTCACCTTTACTCTTCAACATAGTATTGGAAGTTCTTGCCATAGCAATCAGGCAAGAAAAGGAATCAAAGGAATACAGATTGGAAGGGAAGAAGTCAAGCTCTCACTATTTGCAGATGATATGATAGTATACATAAAAAAACCTAAAGAATCCAGCAGAAAACTACTGGAAGTTATTAGGCAATATAGCAATGTATCAGGCTACAAAATCAATGTACAAAAATCAGTGGCATTTCTTTATGCAAACACTAAATCTGAAGAAGAAGACATCCAGAAATCACTCCCGTTTACTGTTTCAGCAAAATCAATCAAATACCTAGGAATAAAGTTGACCAAAGAAGTGAAAGACTTGTATGCTGAAAACTATGAGTCGCTACTCAAGGAAATAGAAACTGATACCAAGAAATGGAAAGATATCCCATGCTCATGGATTAGAAGAATAAATATCATCCAAATGAATATTCTCCCCAGAGCCATATACAAATTTAATGCAATACACATCAAAGTTCCACCAAGATTCTTTAAGAGAATAGAACAAACACTACAATCATTTATCTGGAACCTGAAAACACCTAGAATTGCCAAAACCACCTTAGGAAAAGAAACAGAAATGGAGGCATCATACTCCCATACCTTAAACTATATTATAAAGCCATCATCATCAAAACAGCATGGTACTTGAACAAAAATAGGCACACAGACCAGTGGAACAGAATTGAAAGCCCAGAAATAAATCCCTACACCTATGGACATCTAATCTTTGATAAGGGGGCCAAAGGATTAAATGGAAAACGGAGGCTCTCTAATAAATGGTGGTAGGAAAACTGGGTTGTAACATGCAGAAGAATGAAATTGAGCCACTTTATCTCACCAGAAACAAAAATCAACTCCAGATGGATCAAAAACCTAGATGTCAGACCAGAAACAATCAAATACTTAGAGGAAAACATTGGTAAAACACTTTCCCACCTATACCTCAAGGACATCTTTGATGAATCAAACCCAATTGGAAGGAAGACTAAAGCAGAAACAAACCAATGGTACTACATCAAATTGAAAAGCTTCTGCACAGCCAAGGAAACTATTAAACAAACAAAGAGACCCCTCACAGAATGGGAGAAGATCTTCACATGCCATACATAAGACAAGAAACTAATCACCAAAAAATATAAAGAGCTCAGCAAACTTAGCACCAAAAAAGCAAATGACCCCATCCAAAAATGGGCAGAGCATATGAACAAAACATTCACCTCAGAGGAGATCCAAAAGGCTAACAAACATAGGAAAAACTGCTCTAGGTCACTGATTGTCAGAGAAATGCAAATTAAGACAACACTAAGATACCACCTCACTCCTGTAAGAATGGCATACATCAAAAAGGACAGCAGCAACAAATGCTGGAGTGGATGTGGGGACAGAGGCACCCTTTTACATTGCTGGTGGCAATGTAAATTGGTCCAGCCTCTGTGGAGAGCAGTCTGGAAAACTCTCAGAAGGCTAGACATGGACCTTCCATATGATCCAGTAATTCCTCTCCTGGGGTTATACCCCAAGGACTCCATAACACCCAACCAAAAAGAGGTGTGTACTCCTATGTTCATAGCAGCACAATTCATAATAGCTAAAACCTGGAAGCAACCCAGGTGCCCAACAACAGAAGAGTGGCCGAGAAAGCTGTGGTATACATACACAGTGGAATACTATGCAGCTATCCAGAACAATGAACCCACCTTCGCTGACCCATCTTGGACAGAGCTAGAAGGAATTATGTTAAGTGAACTAAGTCAGAAAGATAAAGATGAGTATGGGATGATCCCACTCATCAACAGAAGCTGACTAAGAAGATCTGAAAGGGAAACTAAAAGCAGGACCTGATCAAATTGTAAGTAGGGCACCAAAGTAAAAGCCCTGTGGTGAGGAGTAGACATGCAACTTCCTGGGCTAGTGGGTGGTGGGAGTGGGTGGGAGGGATGGGTCACAGTCTTTTGGTGGTGGGAATGGTGTTTATGTACACTCCTAGTAAAATGTACTCATATAAATCACTAGTTAATTAATATGAGAGGGGGAAAATTAATTGTATGTCTCAAAGTTTTTCAAACCACAGACTGAATCTTTTCTCAATATATGCAGTGTAATTGATATGCAGACTCTCTCAAAAGCCTAGACCAAGTAGAACCGAAGCAACCAATAGCACAGCTATATACAAGATACTGGATACTGTACAGCAAACCCTAACAAAAGGACCTTTCAAAGTTAACCCAATTACCAAATAATGTGATGATAACATTAACTATCGATTGTCTTTTTGAACCCTAAGACAGCAGGAACCTCACATCTCCACTATAGAGCCTCTACTTCCCCCAGTCCTGGAACCCTTGGTTAGGGCCCACTTTCCCTTATGCCTCTCAATCGATATCAAATAATATTGCATCTGCCGATCACAACCTAACTAACGCAACGATTTCCACCTCAACATGCTTCACTTTAGACTGTGTCCAGAGACTTCACGTGTGGAATGACAACCCTCCAACTTTATTACTCGGGTGAGACCTTTCCTTTCATAGTATACTCTAATTTCATCTCAGGTGGTTCACTTTCTAACAAAGTCCCAAAACCTAGATATACACCAGTTTCTGTGAGGTAGAGTATATGTTCACACGTATCCATAAACTACTGCAAAATAAATACCTTAAAGCAGAAGTGCACTAGAGTTTGCAGTGTGTACCCCCCTAACATTTCCTCTCCACTATTCCAAGCTTTGGGTCCATGATTGCTCAACAATTTGTTTGGCTTCGTATGTTAACTCTCTTTTCAGCCACTAGGTTCCAGATGTCATCAGGATGCTGTCCAGGCTTCCCTAGACTGAAGACCCCACCAATGTGTCCTGGAGCTCCGCTTCCCCAGAGACCCACCCTACTAGGGAAAGAGAGAGGCAGACTGGGAGTATGGACCGACCAGTCAACCCCCATATTCAGTGGGGAAGCAATTACAGAAGCCAGACCTTCTACCTTCTGCAACCCACAATGACCTTGGGTCCATGCTCCCAGAGGGATTGAGAATGGGAAAGCTATCAGGGGAGGGGGTGGGAAATGGAGATTGGGTGGTGGGAATTGTATGGAATTGTACCCCTCCTACCCTATGGTTTTGTTAATTGATCCTTTCTTAAATTAAAAAAAAAATCATCATCATATAGATGTGATAGTCTGTGAATCACAGAAACAGAAGTAAATTATATTAAATACCAATATGCTCCATTAATTAAAACTGAACTCATTTTACTATGAGCGAAATGTTATTTTTAAAAGGACAGAACAATGTTAATGCCACTTAAACTACTAAACTTAGTATATTTGTGTAAAGATTTCTTCAAGGTAGAAATGTTGAATATGGAAAAGAATGTATAACCATGCTAAATTTTGTACAACATGCAACCAAGGACTTAACTACACTGTGTTTACAATGATGCATTATTTTTTCTTAATTCCAAGATAGTTTGAAAATTAATTTTTATTTGACTATATTAAACTTGTTCAACTCTCAGTAATCGATATTATATTATAGGGTAAATCAGAATTTTTGCCACTCTTTAAAGAATATTACAGCTAAATTATAGATAATTCATACCAACAGGCATCTCCTTTATCTAACAAAAGTATTTCATTCCTTAATATGCCATATATATATATATATATATATATATATATATATATGATTGACTTAGATCCTGAGTTAACTTCAATAAAAATTAAATCAATTCTGCCTTTGAGTCAAGAAAAGTCTTATTGAATTCTATTCCTAACAATACAGACAATTATCCCTTTAAAATGGTTCATTGCATTTAGAGCAGGTCTAACTCTGACATATAGATCTAGTTTTTCTATGAATAATAACAATAAAGTTAAAATCAAGAAACTAATTATTAAATAATCAATTGTCTCATATACATTTTGTATTTTCTCTGTGATAAAGGCACTTCAATTTCTAATGGCATACAGATTATTATAATTCAAATAAATCACTTCACTCTTTTTTTCCCAAGATAGAGCTTCCTTTTTGGAGTTAGTGATTTTCATCATAATTGATTCACCATAAGATCAACTGCTGTGTTAAGGTAACATTAATTTAAGTAAGATCAGACCTTTTATAGATCCACACATATTCAGTGTGATTTAAAGTTAGGTTTTGTTCCCCAAAAGTAATGATTTCTAAGTAGCTAGCAGACACCTTATAGTTGTTGAAATAAAATATATTCACATAATCACTTTAAGAATAAATAGAAACCCGAGAACTGTAGAAATCTCTTGATGGCAGCAAAGCAATAAAATATATTAAACTGAAATATACCATTGGGAAAAACATATTAGCCAAACCTGAAAGGCTATAAAGTATGTGAACAAGTTTATATGCCTTGTGTTTTACAGGTAGATAAGGGCAAATACTAATGGATAGCTCTAGCAAATTATGATTCAGTATAACTTATAGTAGTGGAATTATGCATATACTAGACACACACTCATTTTTCATTTTTGAAAAAGTCAAACTGTGTAAAAACTTTTCACTGGGTAGCACGGGCCAAATAAAGACAAATAAAGAAAGTTTTCAATCATAAAAAATGGAAGTTAGCATCTCTGAATTAATCCTGATAGTTGGACTCTTGATAATGACTGTCATTTAGAACTTAGAAAGTTACTGATGCAATTTAGTCATTAAAGTGCTCTAAAATTATTCACATTGTTCATCCAGGTTACCAACTCTTTTAAAGTTATTATTGTTTTTATTATTATTGCCAGGGTACTGCTCAACTCGAGTTTATGGTAGTGCTGAGGATTCAACCTTTAGCACCTTAGGCATAAAACTCTTTTTGCATAACCATTCTGCTCTCTCCCTAGCCCACTAAGTCATATTTTAACATAATTTTAATGCTTTCTCTTCATTCTACAGTTATTCATTTTTCCCAGAAGTTGGGTATAATTACATTTATTTTCTTTGTCATTGTATGTGCTGTGCTAGGTCATTCTATGACTTCAAAAATCAGTTAAGACATCTGAAGTATTTAATGAAACTTAGTGATGATTTTTGTGTGTGTGAAATTATAATTGTATTGTTACTTTGTTTTGAAATGGTCTATAGTTTCTTTGTTTATATGCCATATATTTTTCATATATATAAGAAAAATCAATATGTGGGTAGTACACTGGGTTAAGCACACATAGTGCAAAGCAGAGACTAGCATAATGACCACAGTTCAAGCCCCTGGCTCCCCATCTGCAGGGGTCGCTTCACAGTGAAGCAAGTCTGCAGGTATCTATCTTTCTCTCCCCTTCTGTGTCTCTCCCTCCTCTCTCAGTTTCTCTCTGTCCTATTCAACAACAACAACAATAGCTGCAATAACAAAAACAATAACAGCAGCAACAATGACAGTAACGGAAAAATGGATGCCAGGAGCAGTGGATTTGTAACACAGGCACCAAGCCTCAGCAGTAACCCTGGAGACAAAAATTAATTAATTCATTAATAATACTCATAGTGCTTTCAACAGTTTTACCACTTATTGCATATAATTTATTAGATTGACAAGGCCTTTTATGGACCATTTAAAATAATAATGTAGATATCTTCATTCTTTGGATCTAGACCTTATTTGCAACACATTGTCAATATTAATAATTAAGTCTTCCACTCTCTGTATACAGATCCCAAATATTCAGCATGTCGTGACTTGTATTCTGTCAGAATTTCTTAGCATTATCAGGTCCTTGCTTTTGTTGCTATGCCTAAACCCCAAACTTTGATTCCATCTTGTAGGTGCCATTATTCAATCAAACTCAAAATACAAACTCAAAATAACTATAATGATTCCAATTGACCTTTTTTTTCAATTTGAAACAGCAGCCAATGAGAAGAAAATGAACACCAATTAATGAGAACTGTGTTAAGAAATCAGAGCTTGGGAGTCGGGCTGTAGCGCAGTGGGTTAAGCGCAGGTGGCGCAAAGCACAAGGACCGGCATAAGGATCCCGGTTCAAACCCCGGCTCCCCACCTGCAGGGGAGTCCCTTCACAGGTGGTGAAGCAGGTCTGCAGGTGTCTATCTTTCTCTCCTCTCTGTCTACCCCTCCTCTCTCCATTTCTCTCTGTCCTATCCAACAACGACAACAACAATAATAGCTACAACAATAAAACAACAAGGGCAACAAAAGGGAATAAATAAATAAAATAAATATTTTTTTAAAAGTTAAAAAAAAAAGAAATCAGAGCTTTTGCTAGGCTGTCTTCAAACCTTTGATCATTCCCTACTGGCATCTAGTTAGTTCCCCCAATTTTACAAAGATGGGTAAAAGACAGGAAACCCTTAAGTAAGACACAACTAATTTATTATTAATTAAAAATTTCAATATTCAGAACAATAGCAAGAGCTTTCATTCAAATGACATTTTTCCAATTGACACTTTCCATACAACAATATGGAGAAGTTCATACAGTCACCTAACTACCTAGTGGGTTTCATCACCATAGTAAAAGACAAAGTTCATTTTATAGTTGTTTATTTCAATGAGCCTATGCTAGTAACACCCACATACCCTACCTATGATATATATTTTCCCTTATGTGCCCTTTATAAAGTAAGACATGGAAAAATTTGGCCCAAATCAGACCTGGAACTATTTGAAATTCCAAACTTAGACTAAATAAATTAATTTATTCAAACAACTAACCAAATGACATACTAACACCATGAAATTATAAATGAATAAACAAATGAATAAGTATAATTCTGTACTTTATCCTATAAATCTTTATTATCTTTATTTATTGGATAGAGACTGTCAGAAATGGAGAGTGAATGGGGAGATAAAGAGGAAGGTGTCAGAGAGATATCTGCAGCCCTGCTTCACCACTTGCAAAGCTTCCCCCCTGTAGGTGAGGACAGATAGCTCAAACCTGGGCCCTTGTGCACTGTAACATGTGCTCAACCAGGTAGAACACCATCCCAGCCCCCAATTCTGTAAATATTTTATCACAGTTTAGAAGTTATGTTGTGAATCTCTTAATAGTAAAAGATATTTTCAAATGTGTCTTTTCTATCTTAAAAAAAAATCACTTTAAGGGGGTGGCCAGTGACACACCTGGTTGAGTGCAGACACTGCCATGCTCAAGGACCTGGGTTGAAGTCCCCAGCCCCTGCCTGCAAGGGGGAAGTTTCACAAGCACTGAAGTAGTGTTGCAAGTATCTATTTATTTCTCTTCCTCTCCCTCTTAGTTTATCTTTCTCCTGTCAAGTTAGATCAGCAAATATTTCTTTAAAATCACCTTATCGAGGGAAATAATGATTTACGAAACAAGTTGCAATCACATGAACAGTTTCTTTTTTTCTCCTCTACTGGGACCTGTATGTTTTCATTACAGCCAGCAGCATTTGTTGTTGTTCTTTTAATTTGAGGATGAGAGACACTGCTGCACTTCACTTGTGAGGCTTCCTCTTCAGCAACTTTCACATGCACAGTTTTTTTTTTTTTAATAGTTCATTTAATTATTGCATAGTTACAGAGAGAAATCAAGAGGAAGGGGAGGTAGATAAGGGCAGAGACTTTGAGGACTGGGGGCTTGAATCCCAGTCCCTGTACATTGTAACATGTATTCAGCCAGGTGCACCACTGCTCAACCCCCTCATTTATAGTTTACCTCTTCATGATAGGTGTCAGTACCCCACAGCCACCACCAAGCAACAACTTCCTCTATCACAGTGCTTGAGTCCTCAACCCCCTTTCACTCCTTTCCTGCTTCCCCACTTTAGAGTCCTCATATCTGCTGCAAAGGAGCACAGTCAGTCTACACTTCACCCTGTACTTTCCCTTTCTCTTGTCCTTTATTCTCATCTATGAACTAGGTCGGTTTTTAAAATTTATTTATTTATTTATTTTCCCTTTTGTTGCCCTTGTTTTTATTGTTGTTGTTGTTGATGTCGTCGTTATTGGATAGGACAGATAGAAATGAAGAGAGGAGGGGAAGACAGAGAGGGGGAGAGAAAGACACCTGCACACTTGCTTCACCGCCTGTGAAGCGACACCCCACCCCCAGGGAAGCTGGGGGTCTCGAACAGGGATCCTTGCTCCAGTCCTTGTGCTTCACTTCATGTGCGCTTAACCCGCTGCGCCGCCGGACCCCCTGAATTAGGTCATTTTGTATTTATCCTCTTTCTGATTTATCTCACTTGACATAACATTCTCTTATTATGTGCAGTAGGTCTAAAATATTAATATATAAACACACATATATAACTTCAAATTAAATATGTATCACTTATTTACCAGATTAAAAATCATATTTAAATAGTTTCTCATAATTTCTTTGTTCACCAGATGGTTATACTTTGAATGAATTATTAAGGTATATTCAAGTTAAGAGCTTATTACATCAAGAATTTCAAGCTATTTCTTTTCTGTCTTATTTATTTATTTATTTGCTTCCAGGGTTACTACCAGGGCTCGGTGACTGCACTAAGAATCCACTGATCCTGGAGGCTTTTATATTTTTATATTTTTATTTATTTTAAAAAGGAGACATTATCAAAACCACAGTATAAGAGGGGTACAATTCCACACAATTCCCACCACCAGATCTCCGTATCCCATCCCCTACCCTGATAGCTTTCCCATTCTTTATCCCAGCCTGATGGAGGCTATTTTTTCTTTTTTATTGCCCATGCTGTTTATTGTTGTTGTTATTACTATTTTTACTACTATTGTTTTCATCGCCATCGTTGTTGTTGGATAGGACAGAGAGAAATGGAGAGAGGAGGGGTAGACAGATAGGGGGAGAGAAAGATGGACACCTGCAGACCTGCTTCACCGCTTGTGAAACAATCCCCCTGCAGGTGGGGAACAGAGAGCTCAAACCAGGATTATTACACTGGTTCCTGAGCTTTGTGCAATGTGTGCTCAACCCACTGCTACCTACCGACCCTCCCTTTTCTCCTATTTTATCACTGACAATTAATATAAAATCAAGATGCCATTGTTTAAGTTATTTTTTTTTTACTTTCAAAAAGTTTTTATTTATAAAAAGGAAACACTGACAAAAACCATAGGATAAGAGAGGTACAATTCCACACAATTCCTTCCAACAGAACTCCGTATCCCATCCCTTCCCGATAGCTTTCCTATTCTTTTTCAATTTTTTAAAATTTACTTATTTTTTTTATGTAAAAAGGAAACACTGACAAAACCATAGGATAAGAGGGGTACAACTCCACACAGTTCCCACCACTAAAGCTCCTTATCCTAGCCCCTACCCTGAGAGCTTTCCTATTCTTTATCCCTCTGGGAGTATGGACCCAGGGACATTATGGGGTGGAAGGTCTGGCTTCTGTAATTGCTTCCCTGCTGAACATGGGCGTTGACACATCAATCCATAATCCCAGCCTGTCTCTCTCTTTTCCTAGTGGGGTGGGGCTATGGGAAAGCAAGGCTCCAGGACACATTGGTGGGGTCCTCTGCCCAGGAAAGGCCGGTTGTCATCAACGTAGCATCTGGAACCTGGTGGCTAAAAGCTGAGTTAACATATAAAACCAAATTGTTGACTGATCATGAACCTAAAGGATGGAATAGTGCAGATGAAGATTTGGGGATCTCCATTTTGTAGATAGTTAATAGTCCACATTTAGTTATTCCAAAGAGCCCATGACTATACTAGTGTTTTTTTTTTTTTTTGTGGTTTGTTTTTTTTGAGCCTGGCATCTGATATGCAGGTAGACCCAAGTTATTGTCTGGGGATATGATGTCATGGCTGGAAAAAGGACCAGAAAGGTAGAACAGGGGATAGACTAGCTCCCAATATGAGAAAGGTATATGAATATTGTTGACTGTAAACCCCATCAATTTGTTCTGTTTATTTTTTAACATCTCATTTTCAAAGAAAAAATACGTATGTTTGAAATACTCCCAAGATTCTTTTAAAATTTGCTCATAGTGATCTAATCTACACTGTATAATGCCAGTCTTTATTATTGAATGACAGATGCATTTAGAATCTCTATGGTACATTTATGGTACATTTAGGCCTGTAATAAATATATGTTATACACACATTGGGAAAACTTTTAAAATAAATATTTATGCACTATTTGTCATATCATCATATTTTATAGCAGCATTTAATAGAGGCTTTATGGAAGTCATTAATGGCTATAAAAATGTCATTAGTATCATAGGCACTTACAAAGGTGAGATTGTATATTCTGATTGTAAATAGTGCCTTCCATTTTTCCGTATTAGGTATAATGTTTGGCTGTAGATATGACCTTAGTATAAAAATGTTAAATGATGATTCAAATCTTAGTTTCTTGATATTTAGTTTATCAAATCAATTTAGTTTATCTTTTAATCTTGTCTATACCTCAATAATTTCAACAATCATAATTCTCAGGTGTCTACTTACTTTTTATTGATATCTGTGTATACTTTTTATTTCCTACTTGTGGTTTCTGCCAGTCAAGCATTCTTTAAAACAGCTATTTCAAAATGAATTGTTTTCTATTTTAATATGTGCAGTCCAGAAGGGCACAGGGTCTTATCAACAGAGAAATAAAAGGAAAGAAAGCAGCTTACATACACAAACATAGAAATGCAGAGACCGTACTCACCCACGTAAATTGTAAAAATGCAAGACAATATTAAAGTTAAGGAGAAAAATATGTTTTTTCCATCTTCTCTTCTTCAGTATTAAACATTTCACACTTAGCTGTCCTCTTTCCATAAACTAAGTATCATATAGGTAAAATGACTTTTAGACAGTTTGTGTCAGATGGCAAGAAAGATAATGTGACAGTTTCTAAATCAAACAGTGAGCAAAAGCAATGCATATCAGCAGGCCTGAGGCAATAATGAAGAACTCTTAAGCCAGCCTGTATAGACATCCTCATGAAAATGTTATCAGACCTTCTCAAATTATGTCCAGACTGGCCTAACAAATCCCTGCTGTGAAATCACAACCCACACAATCTACAACCACTGCTTACAATGTCTGCCTCATCTGCCTTGTCAGAAAGACAGAACTTCATTGAACACAGACTTACAGTGCTAGACTGTAACACAAAGAGAAGTAAGTCCTTGAACCTGGACTTAAAATCTACAAGGTGGATTTTACAGATCTTTCTACATGCTCCCTTCCTTCAGTCTACATTCTAACTAAATTATAAGTTTCTATCAAGAGAAGACTTTGCCTGCTGTGTCTTCAGACCAGGCATTCAGTATCTGGCTGCATGTTTATTAAAAATTCAGGAAGTTAGTTTCCAGAGACACTCTTGCATAATGGCAATTAAAATGGGTGATAGGAAATAATGCATTTAATGACACATAAGTCCAATTTTTACCTCAATGTCTCTGTTCATGCTGTTCCCCTCCAGGAAACATTTTTTCTTCTCTTTATTCATCAAAGAAGATTTAGTTTCACCTCTTCTCTGAAGTCTTCCAAAATATTTTTAGTGGTATTAATTTTTACTCTCATCCTTGAACTTGGACTTAAAATACACAAGGTGCATATTACCGATCTTTCTACCTGCTCCCTGTCTTAAGTCTACATTTTAACTAAATTATAACTTTCTATGAAGAAAAGAAATAATGTTCACAGATTTTTTTTTTCAAAAAGCAAGTCTTTACTTCAGATACTAGGGAAAGAGGGCTCAAAGAAAAATAAGAACCTAAACTGAACCAAGAAGAACTACAAAATCTAAATGCACCAATCACAGACAAAGAAATTGAAACCATTATTAAGAATCTCCCAACAACAAAAGTCCTGGACCAGATGGCTTCACAAATGAATTCTACAAAACTTTCAGGAAACAGTTAGTACCCATACTTCTGAAGCTATTCCATAAGATTGAAGAAACAGGAATACTCCCTTCCACCTTCTATGAAGCCAACATCACCCTGATACCAAAAGCAGATAGGGACAGAACAAAAAAGGAAAACTACAGACCAATATCTCTGATGAACATAGATGCCAAAATATTAAACAAGATCTTGGCCAACTGGATACAGCAACATATCAAAAAGATTGTTCATCACGACCAAGTGGGATTCATCCCAGGAATGCAAGGCTGGTTCAACATCCGTAAGTCAATCAGTGTCATTCATCACATCAATAAAAGCAAAGCCAAAAACCACATGATTATCTCAATAGATGCAGAGAAAGCCTTTGACAAAATCCAACACCCATTCATGCTCAAAACTCTACAAAAAATGGGAATAGATGGGAAATTCCTCAAGATAGTGGAGTCTATATATAGCAAACCTACAGCCAATATCATACTCAATGGACAGAAGCTGAAAGCATTCCCCCTCAGATTGGGGACTAGACAGGGCTGTCCACTGTCACCTTTACTCTTCAACATAGTATTGGAAGTTCTTGCCATAGCAATCAGGCAAGAGAAAGAAATCAAAGGAATACAGATTGGAAGGGAAGAAGTTAAGCTCTCACTATTTGCAGATGATATGATAGTATATATAGAAAAACCTAAAGAATCCAGCAGAAAACTACTGGAAGTTATTAGGCAATATAGCAAGGTATCAGGCTACAAAATCAATGTACAAAAATCAGTGGCATTTCTTTATGCAAACACTAAATCTGAAGAAGAAGACATACAGAAATCACTCCCATTTACTGTTTCAGCAAAATCAATCAAATACCTAGGAATAAAGTTGACCAAAGAAGTGAAAGACTTATATACTGAAAACTATGAGTCACTACTCAAGGAAATAGACACTGATACCAAGAAATGGAAAGATATCCCATGCTCATGGATTGGAAGAATAAATATCATCCAAATGAATATTCTCCCCAGAGCCATATACAAATTTAATGCAATACACATCAAAGTTCCACCAAGCTTCTTTAAGAGAATAGAATAAACACTACAATCATTTATCTGGTACATGAAAACACCTAGAATTGCCAAAACCATCTTAAGGAAAAGAAACAGAAATGGAGGCATCATACTCCCATACCTTAAACTATATTATAAAGCCATCATCATCAAAACAGCATGGTACTTGAACAAAAATAGGCACACAGACCAGGGGAACAGAATTGAAAACCCAGAAATAAATCCCTACACCTATGGACATCTAATCTTTGATAAGGGGGCCAAAGGATTAAATTTAAAATGGAGGCTTTCTTCAATAAATGGTGCTGGGAAAACAGGGTTGCAACATGCAGAAGAATGAATTGAACCACTTTATCTCACCAGAAACAAAAATCAACTCCAAATGGATCAAAGACCTAGATGTCAGACCAGAAACAATCAAATACTTAGAGGAAAACATTGGTAAAACACTTTCCCACATATACCTCAAGGACATCTTTGATGAATCAAACCCAATTGCAAGGAAGACTAAAGCAGAAACAAACCAATGGGACTACATCAAATGGAAAAGCTTCTGCACATCCAAAGAAACTATCACACAAACAAAGAGACCCCTCACAGAATGGGAGAAGATCTTCACATGCCAGACATCAGACAAGAAACTAATCACCAAAATATATAAAGAGCTCAGCAAACTTTGCACCAAAAAAGGAAATGACCCCATCCAAAAATGGGAAGAGGATATGAACAAAACATACACTACAGAGGAGATCCAAACATATGAAAAACTGCTCTAGGTCACTGATTGTCAGAGAAATGCAAATTAAGACAACACTAAGATACCACCTCACTCCTGTAAGAATGGCATACATCAAAAAGGACAGCAGCAACAAATGCTGGAGAGGTTGTGGGGACAGAGGCACCCTTTTACATTGCTGGTGGCAATGTAAATTGGTCCAACCTCTGTGGAGAGCAGTCTGGAAAACTCTCAGAAGGCTAGACATGGAGATTCCATATGATCCAGTAATTCCTCTCCTGGGGTTATACCCCAAGGACTCCATAACACCCAACCAAAAAGAGGTGTGTACTCCTATGTTCATAGCAGCACAATTCATAATAGCTAAAACCTGGAAGCAACCCAGGTGCCCAACAACAGATGAGTGGCTGAGAAAGCTGTGGTATATATACACAATGGAATACTATGCAGCTATCCAGAACAATGAACCCACCTTCGCTGACCCATCTTGGACTGAGCTAGAAGGAATTATGTTAAGTGAGCTAAGTCAGAAAGATAAAGATGAGTATGGGATGATCCCACTCATCAACAGAAGTTGAGTAAGAAGATCTGAAAGGGAAACTAAAAGCAGGACCTGACTAAATTGTAAGTAGGGCACCAAAGTAAAAGCCCTGTGGTGAGGAGTAGACATGCAGCTTCCTGGGCCAGTGGGTGGTGGGAGTGGGTGGGAGGGATGGGTCACAGTCTTTTGGTGGTGGGAATGGTGTTTATGTACACTCCTAGTAAAATGTAGTCATATAAATCACTAGTTAATTAATATGAGAGGGGAAAAATTAATTGTACGTCTCAAAGTTTCTCAAAACACAAACTGAATCTTTTCAATATATAGGCTGTGTAATTGATATGCAGACTCTCTCAAAAGCCTAGACCAAGTAGAACCAAAGCAACCAATAGCACAGCTATATACAAGATACTGGATACTGTACAGCAAACCCTAACAAAAGGACCTTTCAAAGTTAACCCAGTTACCAAATAATGTGATGATAACATTAACTATCGATTGTCTTTTGGACAGTCAAAAGACAGCAGGAACCTCACATTTCCACTATACAGCCTCTACTTCCCTCAGTCCTGGAACCATTGGATAGGGCCCATTTTCCAGTATGCCTCTCCCAATCCATATCAAATAATATTGCATCTGTCGATCACAACCTAATCAACACAATGATTGCCACCTCAACATGCTTCCCTTCAGACTGTGTCCAGAGACTTCACGTGTGGAATGACAACCCTTTAGCTTCATTACTTGGGTGAGACCTTTCCTTTCATAGTATACTCTAATTCCATCTCAGGTGGTTCACTTTCTAACAAAGTCCCTAAACCTAGATATACACCAGTTTCTGTGAGAGAGAGCATATGTTCACACGTATCCATAAACTACTGCAAAATATATACCTTAAAGCAGAAGTACACTAGAGTTTGCAGTGAGTACCCCCCTAACACTTCCTCTCCACTATTCCAAGCTTTGGGTCCATGATTGCTCAACAATTTGTTTGGCTTCGAATGTTAACTCTCTTTTTAGTCACCAGGTTCCAGATGTCATCAAGATGCCGACCAGGCTTCCCTGGACTGAAGACCCCACAAATGTGTCCTTGAGCTCAGCTTCCCCAGAGACCCACCCTACTAGGGAAAGAGAGAGGCAGACTGGGAGTATGGACCGACCAGTCAACACCCATGTTCAGCGGGGAAGCAATTACAGAAGCCAGACCTTCTACCTTCTGCAACCCACAATGACCCTGGGTCCATGCTCCCAGAGGGATAGAGAATGGGAAAGCTATCAGGGGAGGGGGTGGGATATGGAGATTGGGTGGTGGGAATTGTGTGGAATTGTACCCCTCCTACCCTATGGTTTAGTTAATTAATACTTTCTTAAATAAAAAAGAAAAAGAAAAATAATAACCTTAAACATATAGAGATTACTTTTCTTTTTCAGAGATTTAATAATGTTCAACAAGATTTTGAGATAAGAGGGTTACAATTCCATGCAATTCCCACCACCAGAGTTTCATATACCATCCCCTGCATTGGAAGGTTCCCTATTTTTTATTCTTCTGGGAGTATGGACCAAAGACCTTTATGGGGAGGGGGGGGGGTTCCAGCTTCTATAATTTCTTCTCCTCTGGACATGGTTTTTGACAGGTTAATCCATACTCACAGCCTATTTCTATCTTTCCCTGTGGGGTAGGTCTCTGGGGAGGTAGGGTTCCAGTATATATTGGTGAGGTTGACTGCCCAGGGAAGTCAGGTTGGCAGCATGGTAGTATCTGCAATTTGGTGGTTGAAAAGCATAAAGATATAAAGCAGAAAAAATTGTTTAATAATCAGGAACCTAACAGTAAGACTATATCAGATGATATTTGGGATCTTCATTTTGGAAGAAGCTAGGAAGTTTATTTTATCATTGTTGTTCTACAATGAAGGCAAGGTCCTATAGAGGCCCACAAAAGGGTTTATGATTTTTTTTCCTGATGGACTTGACCAGTGATGGTGGAGAGAGGGATCTGTTAGAGGTCGGCTATATATGAATCCCAGGATTCCATGGCTAGGGCCCCAGATGATGGGGTAGCCTGGTAGTGACCTAAAGGGCCATCATTAAAGTGTACAGATCTCTTGCCCTAATCCAACTTTTGTAGTCCTTATTTTATCTGACAGGGTTAGACTTAAGAGTGAGTGAAGTGAAATTGGGGGTAGGGGAGGAGGGTATTTAGTTCTAAGTAGAAACTATTTGATTAGGTACTTTATGGTGTCTTTTTTGTTAGGTTTTTCTATTTTCTTGCTGCACTTCTTTAGTCACTGTAGACTATTGTTCTTTTACTTTAAGGTAAATATTTTCTCCTAATTTATGGATACATGTACACATGTGTCCTGTCTCATGGGCCCTGGTCTATATCTAGGTTCTGTAAATTTGTTAGGAGGTGTGGCACATGAAACTCTGGGTTGGGGGATGAGGAGATTTTAAGCTCCACTATAGTGGGTGGGAGTAGGGACATAGACCTTTGGTGACATGAATGGTATTAATATATACTCCTATTAAATTATAGTCTTATAAATCACTATTTAATTAATATGAGAGGGGATATATATTGTCTCAACCTTTTCAGTGCATAGATTTCAGTTCTATGTATATATTCCTTCAATCTAAGCACTTAATGGTTTCAGTGTAGTAAACTGATTGGATTTTAACACTGGGTTTAAATTGTTAATGCATTTCTAATAATAACTATTTTTAAATATTCAGTCACCTATAATCTTAGACCAGCGAGACCAGAAGCAACTAGTCTTGTCAGTATATAAGATACAGGTACTTTTAAATAGCATTAAATGACATAAATCATGGTAAGCGTTAGGATACGCATCAAGAGAAGCATGAATGAAAACTGGATTTTACTTACTCTAGAAAGAAAAATATTTAACTCTACTTTAATACTTTGGTGTCTCCATTAAGCATTTTGTCTCTTTAACCCTACCCCTAGCTCTTAGGTTTATCTTTTTTAACTTCTTCAACTATACTTACACATCTTATTTTCCTCTCATATCAGTGACTTGTCTGCCTTTTTTTTCTCTTTCTAACATTTGAAAAAAATATATGCTTCCATTATTCTGTTCTCTTTTTTCAGTTCTTTCTTTATTCCTTATATTTTCCAAATTATATTTTATCATCTTAAATACTATCTGTTTGATGAATGTTGAATTATATAGTCCTTCTATATAATTCATATTCATAATGCATGTAAGCACATTAAAAGCTCATATTCTCTGAGATGATAAAATTCATTTTTTTTTAATGCAGAACAGTCACAACATTCAGGACCTTGGAATTGTTAGTATGCCAACACCTAACTAAAAGCAATCCAACTGAAAGTTTCACTTGGATACTATTATTAGAAAACTCTAAAGATGATTTACTTATTTAAATATTTGAATAGCATCATGTTATTGCTAAATGTTCTGTAACAGGAAAGTGTGTGTATATGTATGTATAAGTATATTTTAATGGGAACACAAAAACAGATTGATAAATTTTAGCATATGATTTAGCATATGTGTTTTTCATATAAGGTGTCATTCCGTAACATAATAAGGTCATTGAATTATTATTTTTCATTTTTTCATTTAATTGCATAGCATTTGTACTGCTTTTTAGAAAAAGAATGCTTAAATTTTTGTCTTTATTTTTGTGTGAAATCATACATATTTTCCTGCTTGTATTTCTCTATATAAGTGCACATTGAGGTTTATCTATGAAAAAATGGTAGAGATAAAAATACTGCAGTCTGTCTTTATGTATAAAGGCTGTAAAGATCGGAAGAAAACAGGTTTCAGGTTGCTGCTTTGAACCATGGAGATGCTAGTTATATAAATAATGTTGAAAAGACTCTCCTTTTATACAAATGAAAGGATCAGTGATGTAGAACTTTCTGGCACCTGAGCCATAGTATATAGCAAGGCCATGAGTGGTGGATTGATATCAATGGACTTTGACCAATTAAAACTCTAGCAACATGGATGAAGGAGGATCAAAATATGTTATTTCAAAGGGCATTGGTATAAGCTTGGAATGTAAGAACACGAGTCATGAAGATCAAGGCTGCTGCCTTCTGACCAGTCTATCTACTGCTGTCCTTTTGAGGTAGCCCAGATCTGAACAGAACTAAATATCCTCTAGGTGACCTTTCTTATGCGAGTGGGCTAGAGTAGTTATTCAGACTTATCTTAATTTTACCACTTTGCACTAAAGTTGGGTAAATTATATGGGAAACTAACTTATTTAAATGTGTTTTCAGACAAAACTAATGTGCACTACACCTATTTTATGTGCCCAGTCTAACATTTAACAGATCTATCACAATGCAAAAATCACATTTCTTCTCAAGTTCATTATTAGTACTCTCTGACTCACTGGAACAACAATTCATACAGTTTACTCTGAATATATCAAATATTCAGGGACTGGTTTAAAATACAGAGAAAAGAATTTTATAATAACCCATTATGTTATCTTTAGGTGACATACCTCTAGATATGATGCTTCAGTGATATGCTATTGAACAAAAATGAGCTTTCTCTTTATTTAATAGGCATTGATTTCCTTTATTATTGAGTTGTACTTTCTAAGGATTAGAGACCAGAAGTCCTTTTTCAGCATCATTCTGATATGCAATCAATGTCACAGTCAGAGCTATTGTCACCTCAAGGTTCAAGTGGGAAGGATTACTGCTGAGTCCACTCACATTACTGTTAATCCTTGAAAGATCTATGCGTAGACTCAACTCCCTTAGCCAGCTCACTGAGGAAGCATATTCCAAAAAAACTGCATTAGAACATGAAAGTTGACTTTCCCCCTGAATGAGCAATATAATAATGATAGAAGCCATAGCGTTCTTTATGACCTAATCCCAGAAATAACATTCCATTGCTCTTCTTTGTATTTTATTGACCACAAATGATTCAATTTAAGTCCATCTCCACTGACAGGAAAAGGATCATACGAGAAAATGAATGTAAGGAAGTCATGGTCATTGAGGGCCATGGCAGTAAAATAAAAGTAAATTAATTAGGTCCTTAAAAAGTTAACTGAGTTGGGGCCGGGTGGTGGCGCACTTGGTTGAGCACACACATTACAGTACACAAGGACCTGGGTTCGAGTCCCCCCCCCCCCCCGCCATCTCCACCTGCAGGGGGAAAGCTTTGTAAGTGGTAAAGTATGGCTGCAGGTGTCTCTATGTCTCCCTCCCTCTCTATCACCCCCTTCCCTCTTAGTTTCTGGCTGCCTCTATCCAATAGATAAATAAATTTTTTTTTTTAAGTAAAAAGCCCCACCCTACTAGGGAAAGAGAGAGGCAGACTGGGAGTATGGAGAGACCAGTCAACGCCCATGTTCAGTGGGGAAGCAATTACAGAAGCCAAACCTTCCACCTTCTGCAACCCACAACAACCCTGGGTCCACGCTCCCAGAGGGATAGAGAATGGGAAAGCTATTGGGGAGGGGATGGGATATAGAGATTGGGTGGTGGGAATTGTGTGGAGTTGTACCCCTCCTATCCTACGTTTTTGTTAATATCTCCTTTCTTAAATAAATTTTTTTAAAAAGTAAAAAAGTAAAAAAAAAAGTTAACTGAGTTGAACCTATGTAAGAACCTTATGTAGAGACATAAGAACCTATGTCTCCTAATAAGTTTGGATTCAACTATTAATCTTTCAGATAGATAGCAATTTTTGGACTGGATTTTAAAAGTAAATATAAATATGTGAAGAACATGGGAAATTATTTGGCATAGTAAGCACAAGATAGGGTTTTTCTATTTTATTATTGTAAAATTACATAGTTTTCATTTTTTTATTGAGGGAGTACTCATTGACTTTTGTCTCATTGTGCACCAATGAAATTCCCTTCCACTCCTTCTTCCTTCACCTCCCCAAAGTCTTCTGCTTTGATGCAATGCATCTTGTCTAGTCCATGCTTCACTTTGTGTTCTCTCTCCCTGTGCCCCTATACTGAGTCCCCATATATTGAGTCATGCTTATAAGTGAGATAATTTGGAATTTGTCCTTCTCCTTTTGGCCTATCTCCCTTAACATGATACCTTCAATTTCCTTCCAAGATGATGTAAAGCTACTCAGAGAAATAATAGTTTGCCTCCTTTATTTATTTAGAATGTTTTCTTCAATTCAAGATATTCTTTTTTAAAGGGGGTTAATTATATTATTTATTTATCTTAATGGAAGAGAGAGAGATACTAGAGCACTGGTCATCTCAGGCTTATTGTGATGCTGCGAATTGCACATGGAACCTTCAGTGCTTCAGACATGAAAGGCATTGTGCATAACCATTCTGTTGTCTCCTAGCCCCAATTCAAGATATTCTAATGAATGATTTTATATAATCACAGAACTGAAGTGATAAAATGTTCTAAGAATTTTTTTTTGTAGTTAGTGAATATTAAAATTCTTGGTGTCTGCACTAGAGGAAGGATGGGCTACTCATAGCCTCACAAGCTCTAAAATAGAAGAATGATTAGCATGTTTCTTCACACAACAAAGAATCTCAGAGGACAGTTAGAGCAGAGAGAGCAGTAGATTGGAAGGGGATGAGATCAGAGTGATGGTAAGTAAGAAGGAAAGCTCAGGTAGAGCTCTGTGATATGAGGAGTCATGTGGGGCAGGTCATGTAGGGCTTAAATGATATGGGATATCATTGAAGAGTCATGAGCACAGAAGTGACCTGATTTTACTTATCTTTTTCAAAAGATTGTTCCAGCTGCTCTGATGAGAATAGAGTATAAGGGAACAAGGGTAGCAAAAGAGAACCAGTTGGGAGGTTATAGCAATAATACCAGCGAGAAATAATAATGGTTTCGAACATGATGATTAACAGTGTGAATAGTAGAAAATGATCAAGTGTTTTGGGAGTAAAAACAGTAAGACATATAAGATATGGGTTGTGAGGGAAGAAATAGAGGAATAAAGGTGATTCTAATGTCGCTATTTTAGGTGCAAAATCTCTTTTCAACTAAACCATTTGTGATAGGAACAAAGTCAAACTGGTTGAAGCAGGACAGCAAATTCAGATTCTTTACCCAAGTGGCCCCTTTGATTATTTTTTTAATTTTTATTTTAATAATTTATTTATTATTGGATAGAGACAAAAATTGAGAGAGGTGGGAGAGAAAGAGAGGGAAAGAGAGAGAGAGAGAGAGAGTCACCTGAAGACCTGCTCCACCACCCATGAAACTTCCCCCCTGCAGGTGAGGACCATAGGCTTGAACCCCGATTCTTGTGCACTGTAATGTGAGCACTTAACCAAGTGCACCACTGTCTGGCCTCCTTTTGATTCATCTTCTTTTTTTTAAAAAAATTTATTTATTTATTTATTATAGGATAGAGACAGAGATTGAGAGAGGGGAGATAGAGAGGGAGAGAAACAGAGAGACACCTGCAGCACAGCTTCACCACTCATGGAACTTTCCCCCTGCAGGTGGGGACCACGGGCTTGAACCCAGGTCCTTGTGTATCATCATGTGTGTGCTTAACCAGGTGTGCCACTACCTGGTCCCTGCCTCTTTGCTTCTGACATCACTCTGAGGACTCATAGAACTTTGCAGAGAACGTAGGTACATATTTTCAATCTCAGTATGTTTTATATTTATTGTTAAATATAAGTAAACTTAGTTTCAAATTTTCATTCTAAATGTCTTCCAAAAGGCATAATTTCATTCAATCTCTGTAGATAAACAATCACTGCAGATTATCATCAGTCAGCCTAGAATCTTCTACAGCTGTCTTTGGTCAGGGACAGTGCCGAAATGACATCAGTTCAAATAGCTCGTAACATTTGATCACATTGTTTACTGTGCTGCCATTTTATCTACTGCAATGTAAATTTTTATAAGGTCTTAGACTCCTTTCCATTATTTAATTGTCCTAAGTCAAATGTAGTCTACATGAGTATGCCTGTTTCAACTGTTGCATCTCAGATTCACTCAGGCACAATAAAAGGCAGCTACATTCTTATTCCAGTCTAGTGCTCTGGGAAAGTTGGTAGGGCTACTTCAGTTCTTATAACCACTTATAACTAGAGTGATCATGTAATTTATCATCGGAAACTAGGACATGTTGTTGGAGACAAATGTTATTTAAAAGCAGATGTAAATCAGAACTTTTCTGGGCAAACTATTGAATAGACTATGTAATTATCCTGTATACAACTCTGATAACCATCTATCTTCTCTTGTCCTTGTGCCATCATGGCACACTGAACACCCACAAAGCTGCGGTTTTCCAGACAAATTTAGAGAAAATTACTTCTTTAAACTACTAGGTATCCAAACTTGTCAGGCTGTTTTATTGTCCCAAACACAAATTCTAACACTCAAAGGGTTTTAGAATACAGGGCCACTTGCTTCTAGAGTTTACTCTTATGGCCCAGCATTGTCATGTTTAATATTGAGTCCAGGGTTTTAATTGCACCTAGTATGAAAGTAATTGACCCAGTGCTTTAGAGACTAGGCAGGCTATGGCAGATATATTGTTGCTTTATGAACAATAGGGATTTATTTCCCACAGTTCTGAAGGCCACAATGTCTAATGTTAAAGATTCAGTGACCAGTGAGAGTCAGATTCCTGTTTCGCAGATAGTCCCTTCTAGGTTCAATTACACAAGGCAAAGGGACAAGGGTCTTTGGTGTCTCTTTTGTTAGGGTACCAAAACCATTCATGAGTGAGCACAGTCTTCAATCTCATGGGAAAAGTGCTTTTTCATCCAGACTTAGATTTAACTGATGAATAAATTTGGTAGAATACAAATAAATACTCAGTGTACAGCATCTAAGAAGGATTCTTCCAGAAGGTTTAATTTCGCCCATGAACTGTTAATATAAACTCAAATGCCATTAACTTGGTAACAATGACCATGAAAGTAACTTTTCAGTCATTAGTTTGAAAACTATGACCATGAGAGTAACTGAGACACATGACTCAAATGGTTCCATGCCTGAGATTCAAATAGATAGTGGAGTGGATTAAAAACATCACTGTATTTTGTACTTTTATTCACTCAACACTGGTCAAGTAAAATCTTTTATAGATAATATTACTCAAATTTCAGGCCCTATCATTAAAAAATAAAAGAATTAGGATGACAAAACAGTCCTACTAACGCTTCTTTTATTAGACTTAATTCTGTTAAAAGCACTAAACTGTTGTAGTCCTGATCTTGTGTGGCCTCCAAATCCCAGGCAAATAATATTGTCTCAAGGTTTTAAATCTCCCAACTTTACAAATGCATGCAGGTTAAAATAAACTAAAATGTCTGTTTTCTCCCAGTATATAGCTCTTGATTTAATGTACTATATATATTTTTACATTATCTCATAATATTTTAAAGGCTACTATAAAGTATGTATTGAAATTGCTCAGTTAGCTTAAGTGAATTAAGGAAATCTTTATATAAACTAATTTTGCTATAAAGTCAAAGTGATCGCAAAACTACACTCAATTCCAAAAGTCATAAGTGTTTTATAAGTTACTAGGTATAGTAAAATATACCTACCACCTTACACAGAGTTTCAGAAGATTGCAAAAGCAAAAGATTGAAATTCCTTAGATTTATAGCATCTTGGGATAGTTAAAAATTATACTGTTTCATTTGTAAAATGACGGTTAACCAGTTGGGAGCAATTTGAAACATGACATATTTCAAAGTACAGGTAAACTGTTGAATATAAGACTAAAATACTCATGAGACAGGTTATCAACATAAAAAGGAAATAACTCATTATATAAGTATGGGGAAATAATCAAAGTATAAAAGCATCTGAAAACTCCACAGATGCTGAATTCCTTTTTTTTTCTAATTTGTTTATTGGGAATTAATGTTTACATCCGACAGTAAATACAATCGGTTGCACATGTATAATATTTCAAAGTTTTCCATATAACAATACAACCCCCACTAGGTCCCCCGTCATTCTTTTTGGACCTGTATTCTACCCCCCACCCACCACAGATTCTTTTACTTTGCTGCAATACGCCAATTCCAGTTCAGGTTCTACTTGTGTTTTCACTTCTGATCTTGTCTTCCAACTTCTGCCTAAGAGTGAGATCATCCCATATTCATCTTCTGTTTTCGAATTATTTCACTTAACATGATTTTTTCAAGGTCCATCCAAGATCTGATAAAAATGGTGAAGTCATTGTTTTTAATATCTGAGTAGTATTCCATTGTGTATATATACCACAACTTGCTCAGCCACTCATCTGTTGTTGGACACCTGGGTTGCTTCCAGGTTTTGGCTATTACAAATTGTGCTGCCAAGAACATATGTGTACACAGATCTTTTTGGATCGATGTGTTGGGTTCCTTAGGATATATCCCCAGGAGGGGAATTGCAGGGTCATAGGGTAGGCCCATTTCTAGCCTTCTGAGAGCTCTCCAGACTGCTCTCCACAGAGGTTGGACCAATTTACATTCCCACAGCAGTGTAAGAGGGTTCCTTTGACCCCACAACCTCTCCAGCATTTGCTGCTGCTACCTTTTCTGATGTATGACATTCTCACAGGAGTGAAGTGGTATCTCATTGTTGTCTTTATTTGCATTTCTCTGAAAATCTGAGACTTGTAGCTTTTTTTACATGTGTTTCTTGGCCTTTTGGATCTCTTCTGTGGTGAATATTCTGTCCATGTCCTCTCCCCATTTTGGGATGGGATTATTTGTTTTCTTGTGGTTGAGTTTGGTAAGCTCTTTATATATTTTGGTCATTAGCCTCTTGTCTGATGTATGGCATGTAAAGATCTTCTCCCATTCAGTGAGGGGTCTCTTGGTTTGGGTAGTGGTTTCTTCTGTTGTGCAGAAGCTTTTTAATTTGATGTAGTCCCATAGGTTTATAGTTGCCTTAGTCTTCTTTGTAATTGGATTTGTTTCATTGAAGATGTCTTTAAAATGTATGCGGAAAAGAGTTCTGCCAATATTTTCCTCTAAGTATCTGATAGTTTGTGGTCTAACATCCAAGTCCTTGATCCACTTGGAATTTATTTTTGTGTTTGGTTAAATACAGTGGTTCATTTTCATTCTTCTGCATATTTCAACCTATTTTTTCCAACACCACTTGTTGAAGAGACACTGCTTCCCCCATTTAATAGTCTGGACACCTTTGTCAAAGACTAGATGTCCATAGGTGTGGGGGCTTACTTCTGGGTTCTCAATTCTTTTTTTTTTTTAATTTAAGAAAGTATTAAAAAAACCATAGGGTAGGAGGGGTACAATTCCACACAATTCCCACCACCCAATCTCCATATCCCACCCCCTCCCCTGATAGTTTTCCCATTCTCTATCCCTCAGGGAGCATGGACCCAGGGTCATTGTGGGTTGCAGAAGGTAGAAGGTCTGGCTTCTGTAACTGCTTCCCTGCTGAACATGGGTGTTGACTGGTCGGTCCATACTCCCAGTCTGCCTCTCTCTTTCCCTAGTAGGGTGGGTCTCTGGGGAAGCGGTTCTATTCCACTAGTCAGTATGTCTATTCATGTTCCAGTACCAAGAAGTAAATAATAAATATAATGAATAAAAATAAAATTAAAATATTTTAAAAACAAAAAATCCTATGTAAATATCATATAAGTTATTATCTTTATTTGAGCAGATGTCAGGTTTTTGCTGTGTTAATACATATATATATATATACATATATAGTTGTGTATATATGTTAATACAGATATACATAGATATATATATATATAGGTATTAAGTCAAGATATGAGGTAATATTTTTTAAATCTGCCTGTGATAATTTTTTACTAATAACCATTTTGCTAACTTACAGATGAATAATTTTTATTTAAGTTTTAATTTTTTAATTTTTTTAGTTTTGTGAATTAACTCTACTATTCTGGCCCTAAAATAAGCTCAGGTTTTGTTGTTGTTGTTTGTTTGTTTGTTTAAATTTAAAAATGACTTTTAAAACACATAACTTTCCTAGCTTCCAAAAAGGCTTCCTTATAAAAGCTACAAAGGACTCTCACACTTCAAATAGTTCCCTCGGACATTTCGATAAGTGTATATGAATTTTTTAATCTTCTGGCAGATTCAAAATGTCCTGCAGATGTGTCCCTGGCTAAGAAAATCACAGAGACGTCTGTAAGAGGAATGCTGTCCACTAACAGCTGCTATATTGCATCCAGCGCCTAAAGTGCTGCTCCCAGCTGCCATTTCATTCTTCCTAGAGGGCTTTTATGTTGCAAACTTCAAGTCAGGAGAGGTTCTCTTATTATATCAGTTCAGTGTCTTCTCTCTGACAAACTCTACTGCTTACAGCTTGAGAGGAATAAGAAAACAGTCTGCATTTCTTTAAAGATAACCTGTCAAGAAGAGTTTAGCTGGGAGGAGGGGTAGGCAAAGCAGTAGAGACTTAGAAAGATTGAAGGAAAGTCGAAAAGAGAGTGAGAAGGAAGTATAGAAAGGAAGAAAATGAGAGAGGTTTACATGAAAGCAACTTATTTAAGTGTTTTAGGTAATAACATAGCTTTTCATCCAGAGTGTCTTTGATTCTAAGGGAATAATACTGAGGCAAGTTCTTCAGTTACATCTGCTATGAGGAGCCCAAAGTTTGGTTGAAAATGGAAAAAATCAATTACCCAAGTACAACTCAAAATTTTTCATCCACATATGACACCCTCCCATAAACAGAATTTATACACTATCGGGTATTTTAACTTAACTCAAAGAAATGTCCAATACTAGAGTTATGTGAAATAAAATAAATTTTCATATAGCAAGAAAATATTTTGAGTATGAAACTTGCATTTTGTGCTGCCACTGTTAATCCCTGTCCCTCTCTTTCTTTTTCTAATGACCCATGGTTTGAAAAATGGTACTTATATATATTACCTGGTTTTATTTTGTCAAGCAACTGGCATTTTATTTTAGTTCTTAGCTTTCAATTTCTTTTTCTCATTATGAAATGTATTCATTTTAAAGATCTTCTGGTATAACAGGTATTCACTTCAGACAGCTTTTCTGGAATGGATTTTCTACCAGGAAAGTAATTTATCATATTCAGGACTGTCTCTCAAGCTAAAAAGGAAATTGGTAGATAATAAACATTCTCAATGCACCCATAGTATTTGCAAGCACGATCTTTAAAATAAGACGGATGTGGTTTAAGCAGTTTAAACAATGTGTGGTGCAGTACCTAACATGTGTGCATAGTTAGTCCAAAGTATGTTTTGAAATTGACTGTCTTTCTTGGCACACTATAGCAAAGGATTTGTAAAGTTTGAAACTTAGCCATGCTTTAAGATAACCAGAAGTGCTACTTTTATTTTAAAACAAGCACACCTAAAAAATGCCACATTGTATTTTAAGAAGTCCTTCTTTTTTTTTTAAATTTTTTATTTAAGAATGGATTAACGAACAAAACTATAAGGTAGGAGGGGTACAACTCCACACAATTCCCACCACCACCCAATCTCCTTAACCCACCCCCTCCCATGATAGCTTTCCCATTCTCTAGCCCTCTGGGAGCATGGACCCAAGGTCATTGAGGGTTGCAGAAGGTAGAAGGTCTGGCTTCTGTAATTGCTTCCCTGCTGAACATGGGCGTTGACTGGTCGATCCATACTCCCAGTCTGCCTCTCTCTTTCCCTAGTAGGGTGTGTCTCTGGGGAAGCTGAGCTCCAGGACACATTGGTGGGGACTTCAATCCAGGGAAGCCTGGCCGGCATCCTGGTGGCATCTGGAACCTGGTGATTGAAAAGAGAGTTAACATACGAAGCCAAACAAATTGTTGAGCAATCATGGATCCCAAGCTTGGAATAGTGGAGAGGAAGTGTTAGGGAGGTACTCACTGCAAACTCTAGTGTAGTCCTGCTTTCAGGTATATATTTTGCAGTAGTTTATGGATACGTGTGAACATATGCTCTCTCTCACAGAAACTGGTGTATATCTAGGTTATGGGACTCTGTTAGAAGGTGAACCACCTGAGATGAAATTAGAGTGTACTATAAAAGGAAAGGTCTCACCCAAGTAATGAAGCTGAAGGGTTGTCATTCCACACGTGAAGTCTCTGGACACAGTCTAAGGTGAAGTATGTTGAGGTGGCAATCGTTGCATTGGTTAGGTTGTGATCGGTGGATGCAATATTATTTAGTATGGATTGGGAGACGCATACGGGAAAGTGGGCCCTATCCAAGGGTTCCAGGACTGGGGGAAGTAGGGGCTCTATAGTGGAGATGTGAGGTTCCTGCTGTCTTAGGGTTCCAAAAGACAATCGATAGTTAATGTTATCATCACATTATTTGGTAATTGGGTTAACATTGAAAAGTCCTTTTGTTATGGTTTCCTGTACAGTATCCAGTATCTTGTATATCGCTGTGCTATTGGATGCTTCTAATCTACTTGGTCTAGGCTTTTAAGAGAGAGTCCGCATATCAAATACACAGCCTATATATTAAAAAGATTCAGTTAGTGTTTTGAGAAACTTTGAGACGTACAACTGATTTTCCCCCTCTCATATTATTAACTACTGATTTATATGTCTACATTTTGCTAGGAGTGTACATAAACACCATACCCACCACCAAATGACTGTGACCCATCCCTCCCACCCACTCCCACCACCCACTGGCCCAGGAAGCTGCCCCTCACCACATGGTTTTTACTTTGGTGCCCTACTTATAATTTGATCAGGTCCTGCTTTTAGTTTCCCTTTCAGATCTTCTTCCTCATATTCTGTTGATGAGTGGGATCATCCCATACTCATCTTTATCTTTCTGACTTAGCTCACTTAACATAATTCCTTCTAGCTCTGTCCAAGATGGGTCAGAGAAGGTGGGTTCATTGTTCTTGATAGCTGCTTAGTATTCCATGTGTATATATACCACAGCTTTCTCAGCCACTCATCTGTTGTTGGGCACCTGGGTTGCTTCCAGGTTTTAGCTATTATGAATTGTGCTGCTATGAACATAGGAGTCCATACCTCTTTTTGGTTAGGTGTTATGGAGTCCTTGGGGTATAACCCCAGGAAAGGAATTACTGGATCATATGGAAGGTCCATGTCTAGCCTTCTGAGAGTTTTCCAGACTGCTCTCCACAGAGGCTGGACCAATTTACATTCCCACCAGCAATGTAAAAGGGTTCCTCTGTCCCCACATCCTCTCCAGCATTTGTTGCTACTGTCCTTTTTGATGTATGGCATTCTTACAGGAGTGAGGTGGTATCTTAGTGTTGTCTTAATTTGCATTTCTCTGACAATCAGTGACCTAGAGCAGGTTTTCATATGTTTGTTAGGCTTTTGGCTCTCTCTGTGGTGAATGTTTTGTTCATTTCCTCTGCCCATTTTTGGATGGGGTCATTTACTTTTTTAGTGCAAAGTTTGCTGAGCTCTTTATATATTTTGGTGATTAGTTTCTTGTCTGATGTATGGCATGTGAAGATCTTCTCCCATTCTGTGAGGGGTCTCTCTGTTTGTTTAATAGTTTCTTTGGATGTGCAGAAGCTTTTCCATTTGATGTAGTACCATTGGTTTGTTTCTGCTTTAGTCTTCCTTGCAATTGGGTTTGATTCATCAAAGATGTCCTTGAGGTGTATGTGGGAAAGTGTTTTACCAATGTTTTCCTCTAAGTATTTGATTGTTTCTGGTCTGACATCTAGGTCTTTGATCCATTTGGAGTTGATTTTTGTTTCTGGTGAGATAAAGTGTTCAATTTCATTCTTCTGCATGTTACAACCCAGTTTTCCCAGCACCATTTATTGAAGAGAGCCTCCTTTTTCCATTTAATCCTTTGGACCCTCTTATCAAAGATTAGATGCCCATAGGTGTTGGGATTAACTTCTGGTCTTCCAATTCTGTTCCACTGGTCTGTGTGCCTATTTTTGGTCCAGTACCATGCTGTTTTGATGACAATGGCTTTATAATATAGTTTAAGGTCTGGGAGTGTGATGCATCCATTTCTGTTTCTTTTCCTCAAGATGGTTTTGGTAATTCTAGGTGTTTTCAGGTTCCAGATAAATGATTGTAGTGTTTGTTCTATTCTCTTAAAGAAGCTTGGTGGAACTTTGATGGGTATTGCATTAAATTTGTATATGGCTCTGGGTAGAATATTCATTTTGATGATATTTATTCTTCCAATCCATGAGCATGGGTTATCTTTCCATTTCTTGGTATCAGTTTCTATTTCCTTGAGTAGCGACTCATAGTTTTCAGCATACAAGTCTTTCACTTCTTTGGTCAACTTTATTCCTAGGTATTTGATTGATTTTGCTGAAACAGTAAATGGGAGTGATTTCTGGATGTCTTCTTCTTCAGATTTAGTGTTTGCATAAAGAAATGCCACTGATTTTTGTACATTGATTTTGTAGCCTGATACCTTGCTATATTGCCTAATAACTTCCAGTAAATTTCTACTGGATTCTTTAGGTCTTTCTATGTATACTATCATATCATCTGCAAATAGTAGAGCTTGACTTCTTCCCTTCCTGTATTCCTTTGATATCTTTCTCTTGCCTGATTGCTATGGCAAGAACTTCCAATACTATGTTGCAGAGTAACGGTGACAGTGGACAGCCCTGTCTAGTCCCCAATCTGAGGGGGAATGCTTTCAGCTTCTGTCCATTGAGTATGATGTTGGCTGTAGGTTTGCTATATATAGACTCCACTATCTTGAGGAATTTCCCATCTATTCCCATTATTTGTAGAATTTTGAGCATGAATGGGTGTTGGATTTTGTCAAAGGCTTTCTCTGCATCTATTGAGATAATCATGTGGTTATTGGCTTTGCTTTTATTGATGTGGTGAATACATTGATTGACTTATAGATGTTGAAACAGCCTTGCATTCCTGGGATGAATCCCACTTGGTCATGATGAACAATCTTTTTGATGTGTTGCTGTATCCAGTTGGCCAAGATCTTGTTTAATATTTTGGCATCTATGTTCATCAGAGATATTGGTCTGTAGTTTTCCTTTTTTGTTCTGTCCCTATCAGCTTTTGGTATCAGGGTGATGTTGGCTTCATAAAAGGTGGAAGTAAGTATTCCTATTTCTTCAATCTTATGGAATAACTTAAGAAGTATGGGTATTAACTGTTTCCTGAAAGTTTTGTAGAATTCGTTTGTGAAGCCATCTGGTCCAGGACTTTTGTTGTTGGGGAGATTCTTAATAACGGTTTCAATTTCTTTGTCTGTAATTGGTGCATTTAGATTTTGTAGATCTTCTTGGTTCAGTTTTGGAAGTGCATAGGTTTCTAGGAATTGTTCCCTTTCTTCCAGATTCTCTAGCTTGGTGGCATATAGTTCTTTATAGAAGTTTTGCAGGATTGTCTGGATTTCTGTGGTGTCAGTTGTGATATCTCCTCCATCGTTTACAATTCTATTAATTTGAATCTTCTCTCTTTTTTGTTTGGTGAGTCTGGTTAGGGGTTTGTCAATTTTGTTTAATCTTTCAAAGAACCAACATTTGGCTTCATTGATCTTTTGTATGGTTCTTTTATTTTCGATGTTGTTTATTTCTGCTCGAACTTTAGTGATTTCTGTCCTTCTGGATGCTTTAGGGTTCCTTTGTTCCTCTTCCTCTAAGTCCTTGAGGTGTGCAGTAAGGTCATTCATTTGAGCTTCTTCTTGGTGTTTAATATGTGATTGTATGGCTATCAGTTTCCCTCTCAGTACTTCTTTAGCTGTGTCCCAAATCTTTTGATAGGTTGTGTCTTCATTTTCATTAGTTTCCAGGAACATTTGAATTTCCTGCTTGAGTGAGTCTCTGACCCAGGGGTTCTTAAGAAGTATGTTGTTTAGTTTCCAAATTCTGTGACTTTTAATAATTGTCTGTTTGTTGTTAAATGTTAGTTTTACTCCACTGTGGTCTGAGAAGATACTTGGGATGATTTCAATGCTCTTGAATTTATTGATGCTGTCTTTGTGGCCTAACATGTGGTCTATCCTTGAGTATGTGTTATGTGGATTTGAAAAGAATGTGTATTCCAGTTTTTTGGGGGTGGAGGAGTCTAAAAATGTCCAAGAGGTCTAGTCTGTCGATCTCTTCATTCAATTCTCTTGTATCTTTATTGGTTCTCTGCTTTGTTGATCTGTCTAAGTGTGAGAGTGGGCTATTGAAGTCTCCCACTATTATTGTATTACTATTGATGTATTTTTGAAATTCTTTCAGTTGATGCTTAATGTATTTAGATGGTCCCTCGTTGGGTGCATAGATGTTAATAATTGTTAAGTCTTCTTGGCTGATTGATCCTCTAATCATTATGTAATGTCCTTGCCTTTTATTACTTCATTTAATTTAAAATCTATCGTGTCTGAGATGAGAATGGCTGTTCCTGCCCTTTTTTGTGGTCCATTAGCTTGTATGATAGTTTTCCATCCTTTCACTTTAAGTCTGTGTTTATCTTGTTGTGACAGATGGGATTCTTGCAAGCAGCATATGGTTGGGTTATGTTTTCTGATCCATCCCCCCACTCTGTGCCTTTTGATTGGTGAGTTTAAGCCATTGACATTTATTGATATTATGGATTTAATGTATTGTAGTGCCATTGTTCTAAAAAAAAATTTATTTGCTCTGATATATTGCAAGTATTATAGTGATGTTCTTGTTTATAAGAGGTCTTTTAGTACCTCTTTCAGGGCCGTCTTGGTGATGGTTGCCTCCTTTTACTGTTGTTTATCTAAGAAGGTTTTGATACCTCCATCTAGTTTGAATGAAAGTCTAGCAGGATATATTATCCTTGGTTGAAATCCTTTTTCATTCAGGGCTCGATAGATATCTTGCCACTCCCTTCTGGCTTTTAGAGTTTGAGTGGAGAAGTCTGCAGATAATCTTATGGGTTTTCCCCTGTATGTGACTTTTTGTTTCTCTCTTGCAGCCTTTAGGATCCTTTCTTTATCCTTACTTCTTCTCATTGTGACTATGATGTGTCTTGGTGTCTTCAGGTCTGGGTTGATTATGGCTGGTACTCTCTGGGCCTCTTGAACCTTGATATTCTTTCTGTTATTCAGGTCTGGGTAGTTTTCTTCTATTATTTCCTCTAGAATGTTTGCTTCCCCTTCCTCTCTTTCTTCCTCTGGCAGGCCAAATATACGAATGTTACTTCTTTTGAGATCATCCCATATGTCTCTGTTGTTGTTTTCAGTGTCTCTCAATCTCTTTTTAAGCTCTTTCTCCTCTTTCTTTGTTTTCTCTAACTCATCCTCTGTCTGACTAATTCTGTTTTCTGCTTCTGCTAGTCTGCTTTCCCTTGCCTCAGCTTCTTTCTTCATTTCAGCAATTTCAGCTTTCAGTTCTCTAATTGCCTCAAGATAATCAGTATTTTCCTTGGGGGTCTCAACTGCTGTTTCCCTAATACTGCCATTCCTTTCCTCCAATGTTGTTTTCATTTCTGTGATTAATAAGTTTATTATTGCTTGTATACTTTTCTTATCTATGGTTACTTCTGGATGATTTGTAGTTTCTTCTGGGCTCTTGTCTTCATTCATTGCAGTAGCAGTTTTATTTGTTTGTGATCTACCCATTTTTTTGATTTATGTGTTTCTTTTTTTTATGCTCTGTTGTTCCTCAGTTGTTGTGTCTTGAGTACAAGTAACACTGTACTAAATACCTTTATGACAATTGCACTCACCAATCTCAGGAATTACAGTAGCAACTGAAGTAAGTTTGAAGTAGTTTAATCCTTACCATCTAGCCAAACAATTTCTCCAATCCGTGAAAAAATAGTAACCAAATCCCAGTGAGGATAGAGAAAAGAAAGGATAGCAAGAATAGACAGTTATGCAAATCTACTATCCACTGTATATTCTAGGGTGTAACAAGAGCGGAAAGGGAACTAGAGCAGAGATACACACATAGAGAGTCCACTCTGAGTCAGATTTCTTCCCCAAAATAATTCACAAATTCAGAAAGGCAAAGAAGAAGGAAGAAGTGTATGACAAGATTTAAAAAAAAAAGAGAGAGAGACAAGAGAGAGAAAAGGGAGAAGATAAGAAAAAGAGTTGTAATTAAAGATCAGTGAAAGGAAATTCCCAAATGTGTATCAGTGAATTCAAAAAAGCACACTGTTTGGTGGTGTGGGGGATCCTGCTAGGAGCTGGTCCCCAGGGACTGCTTGGGGGGGAGCAGGAAGGAGGTATGCTTGAAAATTAAAAGGAAGAAAAAAAAAGTCTTTTTTTCCCTTTTTTCCCTACTCTAATTCTTAACCCAAATTAAGTTATAGTCACCTCCTGGTGTCACCGCTAGGACCCCTTATTGGCTGTCCTGCTAAAGGCAGAAAATCCTACCGTTTCCAGATGTGGTTGGAGCTCAGCTGCTAGCAGCTTTTCAGTCCGCCATCTTCCGGGAACCCCCCCCCCCCCAAGACTTTTTTAAAGGATTTCTCGAAAATGAAAACTAGCTCCAAGTCCTTTGATCCAATGAGAGCTATACTCAAGAAGTCTTCGGATCCGCCCTCAGGGTCGCGGTGGTCCCCGGAGACTCCCAAGAGAAAGCCCCCGAGCTATAGTGCTCCCTCCCGGTCCTCTGCCAGCCACCCAGAAGCACTCTGCAACCGGCGGAGGAGCCGCCTTCCTGGGTGGAGGACAGTGCTGGCGCACCCGCCTTGCCCTCCGCCACCTGGGAAGTCTGTAGCAGCCGCTCGCTAGTCCGTGCCACCTTTACTCTAATTCTTAACCCAAATTAAGTTATAGTCACCTCCTTGGTGTTACCGCTGGGACACCTTATTGGCTGAACTGCTAAAGGCAGAAAATCCTACCGTTTCCAGGAGATGTGGTTGGAGCTTAGCTGCTAGCAGCTTCTCAGTCCACCATCTTCCTCTATTCCTCAAGAAGCCCTTCTATAAAGACACAAGTTTCCAAATATCTATATAATTTCATGAGATGATAGAAAATAATATGAGGAGTCTTAGCCAATCTTATTATCATTTGAAAGTTTTTAAAATAAAAATGATTTTATAATCAAGTTTTTAAAATATATTCATTTTCAAGAGAAGAATACTAAGGAGTTATCTGATATGCAAATTCATAGGAAAATTAGCAAGCATCTTTCAATATTGAAATTTTAATTGAGGGGAAATTCTGCATCTTATTCTGCATCTAAATGCCAAATTGTATTTCATAAACATGTATTTAGTGGGCGACTGAACAAAACATTTTCTAATGTGATTTGATTAGCTTTCCAAGTCATCTCCACCTCTCTGCTTCTACAGAAACTCTTCTGTTATCATATGTTGAACTTCCAAGTTCTCTTCAGAACTTCATTCATTCGTGTAGCCCAAACTCACCATGCACTTCCACTGGACATTCACTTATGTTACTGTAATATAGCAGTTAACAGAAGCAGATTTTCTCTTATGAAATTTAATTCTACCAGGACTATTCTTCTTCTTATTGTTGTTATTATTGTTATTGGACCCAGGTATCATGAATGCACAACTTTACCTCTCTAAGTCAGTTTGTCATTCAGATGAAAACAAAGGAAGATACACAGAGAGGAAAAGACACTATAATGCCAGAGCTTTCTCCAGTGACACAGCATCTCCTTTGTAATGTCAGGGCTTCAACCTGGTTGGTAGGCACAGCAAGGTGCACACTCCACCCAGTGAGATAGCTCTGCAGCCCATAATTTGTCTTAATGTAAAAAGATTATTTCAAAGGGATTGTATTGTAAAGGGATAAGAATCAAAGATGGTTTAGGCATGCAGAGTTGGAAGTGACTGTCAAATCACAGTCAAGGAAATTTCTAATATCTAGGGACATATGAACAGAGGACATCATAGGCAGAAGAAAGGCAGAGATCTGCAAGAGTTCTCTTCCAGCAAGTTGAGTAGAATACTGAAAGAAGAGGTCACAAGAGATCAGAAATTTGGACCATGTCAGCTAGAACCTTATGAAACATGTTTTTTAATTTTAGATAATTCTAGGTGTAAATGAAAAAATGTCTTTAAGAAAGGAAGCATCCTATCAAGAAAAATTGTGAGGATATCAACAAGATATATGGCAAGAATAACTCATAGAATCTTTATTTTTATATCCCTATTTCCAGCACAGTCCTAGTATCATAACAACTATTTAATAAAGGTGTGCTTAATTGCTATTTCGTAATAAATATGGGAAAAATACACACAAGGAAATTTTAAAGTCTACCCTGGTGATGTTCTAGCTCTTTGAGGAAGATTTTAATCTATTTGTTTACTATTTCTAACGGGATAAACCTATATTCTAATCATCTATTTTCTTTCTTACACATAAATATATATATATATTAATCTAGCTATAGCTGGTGAAATAGTTCACTTGGATAGTTTGCTGCTTTTCCATATGTTCAATCCAGGTTCACGACCAACCCCGCTGCATTCAGGAATGCCTTGGTGCTGTGGTCTCTTTCATGCATGTGCTCTCTCCTTTTATATTTTTCTCTCTCTCACACATGCACTTTTAAATTTTATTTATTTATTTATTTATTTATTTATTGGATAAAGACAGCCAGAAATTGAGAGGAAAGGGGGAGGTAGAGAGGGAGAGAGAAAGAGAGATACCTGCAGCCATGCTTTACCACTTGTGAAGCTTGGCCCCTATAGGTGGGGACCAGGGACTGGTCCTTGTGCACTGTAATGTGTGTGTGCACTTATCCAGGTGCACCACCACCAGGACCCTATTTCTCTCTCTCTCTCTCTCTCTGTCATCCTCTAAAAAACTAAATCTATCCTAAATAAATAAAATAAATAACAAATCAGCTTTATGAAAATGCAAGTTTCTAGCGGTTTCACTTGTTATGCTCAGTAGGCATTTTGATAGCAATCTGCCATCAAGTACTTGTTATGTCAATAGATACTTTAGTTTAAGGAAAGTAATAGCAATACATTATAAAGAATTTTAAAGAACTGAACACACATGGTCCGGGAAGTGGCACAGCAGATAAAGTATTGGACTCTCAAGCATGAGGTCCTGAGTTCAATCCCCAGCAGCACATGTACCAGAGTGATATCTGGTCCTTCGCTCTCTCTTCCTTTCTTCTTCTTCTTTAAGTTTACTGAAAAACGCAATACAAGAAGCAAGACCAAATATATAACTAAACACTAAAACAACTTTTACTACAAAAGGCCAGGAAGGCGGACCTAATTATTGCCCATTCAGTCTAAGAATTTTGCCAGTTTGATTCTGCTGCCATAGTTCCTATTTTGTCAGGAAATGTAAACAACTACTTGATATGATCATAATTTTTTTTTTTAATTACAAAGCTCCTTCATTTTTGTCACCAAGATAATACATTTCAGAGACACTTGTAAAAACCAGCCGGGATCTGAGTTCCTGGACAGAGAATTCCTATGAGGGATCTTTGGTGTTGGTCAGACTGTAACTCTGCCTCTTTCCCTAGTGGGTTGTCCTCTCCCCCTCTACTTCCTGCAGAACACATGGCCAGACCTGGAGTGAAGGGCAGAGGTGAAAGGTTCTTGATCCCAGGTTCTGTGGGCCCTCAGCTTAGAAATTCAGTTCCTGCTTTGTGGGTAGGTAGGTGAGTGGGTGGCTGGGTGGCAGAGACTTCATGTGGCTTGGTATATTCTTCATGAATAAATAAATAAAATCTTTTTTTAAAAAAGAATTGAACACAGATGAGACATGAGAATCAAAGACTACAAGAATTTCTTATAGTAATCAGATAATCAAAGCTTCTATCTAAAAGTAAAGGATAATTTTATTTTTAAACATATTATTTGACTAATGTTTACCAACTTCATTCCAATTCCCAGTGAGACCAATAGCATATATTTAGAAATGACTTTTTTTTTTTTTAAGAGCACAGTCTTTACACAGGCTTTCTTTCTTCCTAGTGTTTTGTATGTGAGTGCCTTTTTCATGCTTCACTCACTTTCAATCACAGTGCAATTTCATTGTTTGGAGCACAAAGCTCTAATTCATTGCTACATACAATTTGCAACATTGATGTTTGGGTGGACAGTTTTTCCCTTTACCTTAAAATGCACATGCACACACTGCTGCAGAGACTACATTTTTTAAAAGCAATATAAAAATGATAGCAACCAGCTCTGCTATCAGAAACTTGATAGCAGCAGCCTCAGCTGCCCTAAAATATGCCCTCTTTCTCTCAGCTAATTTGGTCACCAGGCTCCAGAATTTCAATTCATTTAAGTTGTCATTTTACACTATATATATGCAGTTTTCAAGCTGTACTTTGTGTCATGCAAGATGAAAATAGTATACATGTTATGAACTGATTGTGGCGTTCAAAATATATTGGGTTGTTGGAAAAGTCATGACACATTTTTTTTCATAGAAAAATAAAAAATACATCATAACTTTCCCAACAACCTAACAGAAAACTGTCCAGTGTAGAACATGATAGACAAAATGAAAATACTGGAGACAGCAAAAGAAAACAAATGAAGAAACCTGCTAATTTTAGACTAGTTATCTTATCTACTATTGACAAAATGATATGTAAAAGTAGAACTTGTACAAGTAGGTTTTTTCTTCAGTGACTTCTTTCCTGATAAATGCCTGCCATGTATCAGGCTCAGTACTAATTCTGGGGTAAGAGAAGTGAATAAGATAAGAATTTTTTATTACCCCACCTGCAGGGGAGTCGCTTCACAGGCGGTGAAGCAGGTCTGCAGGTGTCTATCTTTCTCTCCTCCTCTCTGTCTTCCCCTCCTCTCACCATTTCTCTCTGTCCTATCCAACAACAACAACAACAATAATAACTACAACAATAAAACAACAAGGGCAACAAAAGGGAATAAATAAATAAATAATAAATAAATAAATATTTTTTAAAAAGAATTTTTGATTAAGAAGTTTACATTTTAATAGCTGATACACACTAGTAAAATTTAATTTCTTTTTTGGTAAAAATTAAGTTCAATGTAATGAGAAATATTATAAAGGGAGAAAAGTATGAATTAATTAATTAATTATCACACATATAATTCTCAGTAGCAAACTTGAAAGAGAACTTCATTCAAATTTGAGAGTCAGTAAAGGCTACCTGAACAAAGTGACAGTTAACTTAAAACTATATGTATATAAAATTATTGGCAGAGAGGACTCTGGACTAAATTTTTCACTTATACAAACTACCAGAGGCAAGAGGAAACTTTTTTTTTTCCAGGAAAATGCAAGCTTAGACTGGTTGATTCAAAAAATATCAAAGGTGAGCCAGACATAGCACTGAAGTTGACAGAGGTCAAGATGTAGAATTGACAAAAGCTATATTAAAATTACTTCTTAAATTTTACTCACTCTTGGGAAAACATAAGCTTCCAAAGAGTTAATGTAAAGATTATTCTCAGGTTGAATTGGTAATGAATAGGCAGGACTTAAAACTGACAGAATGGCAGAAATACTATCAAGGAAGTTTCCATAGTAATCTAGTGAAGAGATAAATTAACACTCATATTGAAACAGTAGAACAGTTGATGGATTGGACAGATATTTAGGAGAGAACAAATTTTATTCACCCAGGTAATTCATTAAATATATGAAAAGTGAAGAATGATTCCCAGATTCTTGACACAAGCAACTGCTGCTATCCCTGATAAGTAACACAAGTAGTCAGTGCTTATCAGACAAAGCCACATTTTCTTTTTTTTTTTTAATTTAAGAAAGGATTAATTAACAAAACCATAAGGTAGGAGGGGTACAACTCCACACAATTCCCACCACCCAATCTCCATAACCCCCCCCTCCCCTGATAGCTTTCCCATTCTCTATCCCTCTGGGAACATGGACCCAGGGTCATTGAGGGTTGCAGAAAGTAGAAGATCTAAAGCCACATTTTCTATCTTATCTCCCCAATTACACAAGGTATATTTTGGAGATTCTAGTTCAACAAATCAAAGCCCCTGTAATCCCTGTTAATTTCTTTTTTTTTTTTTTTTAATTCACTTCACTTCAGACTGTGTCCAGAGACTTCACATGTGGAATGACAACCCTTTAGCTTCATTACTCAGGTGAGACCTTTCCTTTCATAGTATACTCTAATTTCATCTCAGGTGGTTCACTTTCTAACAAAGTCCCAAAACCTAGATATACACCAGTTTCTGTGAGAGAGAGCATATGTTCACACATATCCATAAACTACTGCAAAATATATACCTTAAAGCAGAAGTACACTAGAGTTTGCAGTGAGTACTTCCCTAACACATCCTCTCCACTATTCCAAGCTTTGGATCCATGATTGCTCAACAATTTGTTTGGCTTCGTATGTTAATTCTCTTTTCAGTCACCAGGTTCCAGATGCCATCAGGATGCCCGCCAGGCTTCCCTGGATTGAAGGCCCCACCAATGTGTCCTGGAGCTCAGCTTCCCCAGAGACCCACCCTACTAGGGAAAGAGAGAGGCAGACTGGGAGTATGGACTGACCAGTCAACGCCCATGTTCAGCAGGGAAGCAATTACAGAAGCCAGACCTTCTACCTTCTGTAACCCACAATGACCCTGGGTCCATGTTCCCAGAGGGATAGAGAATGGGAAAGCTATCAGGGGAGGGGGTGGGATATGGAGATTGGGTGGTGGGGATTGTGTGGAGTTGTACCCCTCCTACCCTATGGTTTTGTTAATTAATACTTTCTTTTTTTTTAAAAAATATTTTATTTTATTTATTTATTCCCTTTTGTTGCCCTTGTTGTTTTATTGTTGTAGTTATTATTGTTGTTGTCGTCGTTGTTGGATAGGACAGAGAGAAATGGAGAGAGGAAGGGAAGACAGAGAGGGGGAGAGAAAGATAGACACCTGCAGACCTGCTTCACCGCCTGTGAAGGGACTCCCCTGCAGGTGGGGAGCCGGGGTTCGAACCGGGATTCTTATGCTGGTCCTTGTGCTTTGCGCCACCTGCGCTTAACCCGCTGCGCTACAGCCCGACTCCCCAATTAATACTTTCTTAAATAAAAAAAAAAAGGAAAAATAAATCCTACTGAAGAAACCATAACCCCAATGAGAGACCTTTTTGGATGTAGGTGATTTAAACAGATAATGGTAGTTAAATGAGGGTATAGTTGGGATCCTAGTCTAATGAATGAGCATTTCTGGAAGGAGATTGGGGCCTATGTGTAGACATCAGAGAAAAGGTCATAAGAGAGTTCAGAAAGAAGAGATGGTCATGTGCATGTCAGGTCAAGAGGTCCTCAGGAGGAAACAAACTTATTGACATTTTTATATTGGATCCAATACACATACACTTAAGATTCTGGGTCTATAGAGCTAGGCAGCAAGGCCTCTTATTGTGATTTAGTACTACTGTAGTGTAGCACAAAGTCACTCCCAGAACCCTGGTGTCCCCTCACTACAACCAGACCTGCTTCCTTGACATCTTACCCCAACAGAGAGTGAGTTTAGTAAAGAACTATCTTGAATTATTTTCTTATCTTGTTCCTTTGGCTTCTTAATTCATTATTTCTTAAATGTCATTTTCTCAGGATTTGCTTCTGTTTGTTTCCCTTGTCATCCCTTCCCTGTGTGTCTCTAACTCATTTATCTTCTCTCTCTCTCTTCTTTTAATTTCAAATTTTCTGTGTTCATTTGAGCTTATTCCCCATCCACTCCCATATACCAAATTTGGGTTTGAGTATATTTAATGAGAACAAAACAACAGTCACATACCATTAAGAATGCTTCAGAGAAAAACAAAATTTAAAAAAAAGGTTCATTCAAAAGAGCAGTCAAAAATCAAAATTTCTTGGAAAAATTATTAAAAATCTGTTAAGGCTGAAAATGGTGAGATCATCATTTTTAGTATCTGAGTAGTGTTCCATTGTGTATATATGCCACACTATTTTCAGCCCCTCTTAGATGGAGCTTGAAGAAATCACGTTAAGTAAGATAAATCAGAAACAGAAGGATGAATATGGGATGATCTCACTCACAGACAAAAGTTGAAAAACAAGATCAGAAGAGAAAACACTAAGCAGAACTTAAACTGGAGTTGGAGTACTGCACCAAAGCAAAAGTGGAGTGGGTGGTGGGAGAGGGTTCTGATCCTGGAACATGATGCCAGAGGGCCTAGTGGGGGTTGTATTGTTGTGTGGAAAACTAAGAAATGTTATGCATGTGCAAACGGTTGTATTTATTGTTGACTGTAAAACATTAATCCTCCAATAAAGAAATAAAAAAGTAAAATAAAAAAAAATTTAGTAGATAATATCCTATCAAATAAAGGGGAAAATAAATATTGACAATAAAATCAATCCTAAAAAAAAAAAAAGTCTGTTAAGGAAGGTTACAGAAAATATATTACAAAAATATTTTTATCAGTTTATGCTATTTTTTTTAGGCAAATGGAAACTTTCCCAAGAAGCTAATCATAAAAATTTTGGATATTTAACACAGTAAAACCATTCAGCTAACAATGTCACACAGTGGCTATGACATGGGCTGGCTTGAAAATAGTATTCCCACTCTTCATTTTCATCAGACAACTAGCTGCTACAAGGTATCTAAACTATTAAAAATAATGACAATGGGCTTCCTATGTACACACTGCCACAAAATGTGTTTACTAAATCATCTTCCAGCCAGATTTTTAGTCTTCAGACTCTTCTTTTCAAAACTTCTAGGATCACTGAATGAATCATCCACAGACATCTAATGTTTCCTCGGCTTCCTAGGACTTACAGAAGTTTCAAATCTGTTGGGTTTCTGAAATTAAACATATTGCCCAGTATTTTATGCTTCATTCAACAGAAATATTTGACACCAGTAATTTCTTTTTTTTTTTTTAGCATTTCTACATCTTTTTTTTTTTTTTACATGCATAACATTCCCCAGATTCCCATTTAACAATACAACCTCCACTATTTCATTCATCATTTTTCATGGACCTGTATTCTCCCCACCCACCCACCCACCCCAGAGTCTTTTACTTTGGTGTAATACTCCAATTCCATTTCATGTTCGACTTGTGTTTTCTTTTCTAATCTTGTTTTTCAACTTCGGCCTGAGAGTGAGATCATCCCGTATTCATCCTTCTGTTTCTGACTTATTTCACTCAACATGATTTTTTTCAAGGTCCATCCAAGATCGGCTGAAAATGGTGAAGTCACCATTTTTTACAGCTGAGTAGTATTCCATTGTGTATATATACCACAGCTTGCTCAGCCACTCATCTGTTGTTGGACACCTGGGTTGCTTCCAGGTTTTGGCTATTACAAATTGTGCTGCCAAGAACATATGTGTACACAGATCTTTTTGGATGGATGTGTTGGGTTCCTTAGGATATATCCCCAGGAGGGGAATTGCAGGGTCATAGGGTAGGTCCATTTCTAGCCTTCTGAGAGTTCTCCAGACTGTTCTCCACAGAGGTTGGACCAATTGACATTCCCACCAGCAGTGCAGGAGGGTTCCTTTGACCCCACACCCTCTCCAGCATTTGCTGCTGTTACCTTTTCTGATGTGTGACATTCTCACAGGAGTGAAGTGATATCTCATTGTTGTCTTGATTTACATTTCTCTGACAATCAGAGACTTGGAGCATTTTTTCATGTGTTTCTCGGCCTTTTGGATCTCTTCTGTGGTGAATATTCTGTCCAAGTCCTCACCCCATTTTTGGATGGGGTTATTTGTTGTCTTGTTGTTGAGTCTGGCAAGCTCTTTATATATGTTGGTTATTAAACTCTTATCTGATGTATGGCATGTAAAGATCTTCTCCCATTCTGTGAGGGGTCTCTTGATTTGGGTAGTGGTTTCTTTTGCTGTGAAGAAGCTTTTTAATTTGATGTAGTCCCATAGGTTTATACTTGCCTTAGTCTTCCTTGTAATTGGATTCGTTTCATTGAAAATGTCTTTAAAATTTATGCGGAAAAAAGTTCTGCCAATATTTTCCTCTAAGTATCTGATAGTTTCTGGTCTAACATCCAAGTCCTTGATCCACTTGGAATTTGCTTTTGTATTTGGTGAAATACAGTGATTCAGTTTCATTCTTCTGCATGTTTCAACCCATTGTTTCCAACACCATTTGTTGAAGAGACTCTGCTTCCCCCATATAATAGTCTGGGCCCCTTTGTCAAAGATTAGATGTCCATACGTGTGGGGCCTCATTTCTGGGCTCTCAATTCTATTCCACTGGTCAGTGTGTCTGTTCATGTTCCAGTACCAAGCAGTTTTGATGACAATGGCCCTATAATATAGTTTGAGATCTGGCAGTGTGATGCCTCCGGTTCTGTTCTTTTTTCTCAAGATTGTTTTGGCAATTCTAGGTCTTTTCTGGTTCCAGATAAACATTTGTAGCATTTTTTCTATTCTCCTAAAAAATGTGCTTGGGATCTTGATGGGGATAGCATTAAATTTGTAGATGGCTCTGGGTAATATATTCATTTTGATGATGTTAATTCTTCCAACCCATGAACATGGAAAAGAAAACTACAGACCAATATCTCTGATGAACATAGATGCGAAAATATTGAACAAAATTCTAGCCAACCGGATACAGCAGTATATCAAAAAAATTGTTCATCATGACCAAGTGGGGTTTATCCCAGGCATGCAAGGTTGGTTTAATATACGTAAATCAATCAATGTGATCCACCACATCAACAAAAGCAAGACCAAAAACCACATGGTCATATCAATAGATGCAGAGAAAGCCTTTGACCAAATACAACATCCCTTTATGATCAAAACACTACAAAAAATAGGAATAGATGGAAATTTCCTGAAGATAGTGGAGTCTATATATAGCAAACCTACAGCCAACATCATACTCAATGGTGAAAAACTGGAAGCATTTCCCCTCAGATCAGGTACTAGACAGGGCTGCCCACTATCACCATTACTATTCAACATAGTGTTGGAAGTTCTTGCCATAGCAATCAGGCAGGAGCAAGGAATTAAAGGCATACAGATTGGAAGAGAAGAAGTCAAACTCTCCTTATTTGAAGATGACATGATAGTATACATGGAAAAACCTAAGGAATCCAGCAAGAAGCTTTTGGAAATCATCAGGCAATACAGTAATGTGTCAGGCTATAAAATTAACATTCAAAAGTCAGTGGCATTCCTCTATGCAAACACTAAGTTAGAAGAAATTGAAATCCAGAAATCAGTTCCTTTTTCTATAGCAACAAAAACAATAAAATATCTAGGAATAAACCTAACCAAAGAAGTAAAAGACTTGTATACTGAAAATTATGAGTCACTACTCAAAGAAATTGAAAAAGACACAAAGAAGTGGAAAGATATTCCATGACACCAGTAATTTCTACCTACATAAATTCATAACAATTTTTGTGTGATTAAAATTTACATGTGTGAGGGGCCAGGTAGTGATGCACCTGGTTAAACATACATATTATAGTACATAAGAACCTGGCCTCAACGCCCTGGTCCCCATCTGGGAAGGGGGAATCCTTCAGAAGTGGTGAAGTAGGGCTACAGGTGTGTCTCCCTGTCTCTTTCCTTTTCTAGCTCCCCATCCCTTCTCAATTTTTCTGTTTCTAGCCAATGAAATTCACGTGTTGGAATACTTTCTTCCAAGAGTTACATACATTATCAGGATTTTCTACAATGTTTGTATCACTTGCTAAAATCCAGAAAAAGGAGAAAAGTACACTCTCAGGTCAGAAATACTGAATTTCCAGATAGATTTCCTCCAAAAATATTTTGAAAATAAGAATGTGGTAACTCAGTAAAATTTGAGAGGCTCCCCCCCCCCCCATCTACTGCTTTGTGCTTGCATGATTCTCCCATTTCCAGTGAGATTTCTTTTTTCTTTCCATTTTAAGTAGAAAGTGACTGAGGTGGAGAGAGCAAAAGAGAGAAACAGAAGTAGAGACACAGAGTATCAGTCCACTCCTCATGGAGCCTCCTCTTGTTCCAGTGCATTGTGCATTTATGTCATTCTGGTCGATTTTTGTTTGGCAAAGTGTGCACCCTATCAGTTGAGCTATCGCCTGGCCCTTGGAGAGGGTATTTAAAAATAAATTGCTAATGAAAACCTCAATTATTGTAGGGTTATTTTTGTATGAATATATGGAAACAGATAGTCAAAATTTTTAAAAAGTTCTTCACTCTATACCCTACAATATATTTTAGCATATATATACATATGCATACACACACACATATATATATATATTTGCCTCCAGGGTTATCACTGGGGCTTGGTGCCTGCACTGTAAATCCATTGCTCCTGGCGGCCATCTATTTCCATTGTTGTTGTTGCTGCTGCTGTTATTATTGCTGTTGTATAGGACAGAGAGAGGAAGGGAAGATAGAGTGGGAGAGAAAGACATTTGCAGAACTGCTTCACCACTTGTGAAGCACCCCCCCACTGCAGGTGGGAAGCTGGGGTCTTGAACAGAGACTGTGCTTTGCACTATGTGTGTTTAACCCAGTGCGCTACCTCCTGCTCCCCATATCTTAACATTTTAATACATTTCTTATTTTTAATTTTAATGTAGATACAATTTTCTTATAATTCCTAATATAATTTAATAATTGGGGGGGAGAATAAATTCTTTTTCCATGTAGACTACTCCAAAAGACCTATAACTATATGTTCTCAACTGAGTAAAGTGAAATACAACATATATGTATATATATATATATGTAAATAAACTTTTGGTAAGCTGTCTAATAATTTCAGAGACAAAGAGCATTTTTAGTACTATGCCTATACATTCAAAAATTAACTGCATAATCTAAAGAGTCTTCAACATTATTATTAATCGTATCAGACGGCTATTACAAAGAAAGAAACTAACTTTAAATTTCATTGAAGAAAAAACCCACAAGGAGTTTTTATTCTTTTTTAATTATTAGCATCATAAGACTAATTCAGTGGGCAATAATCCAGGCTTGAAAGAAGACATATTACCTTTGGGGAAAAAAACGTTCCTTAGGGAATCATTTTATAAAACTAGTGCAACTGAAAATTTAATAATAGTGTCTAAAGCAAAAAGTAAAATAAAGTAAAATTGCCAGTATAATCTAATATTTTACCAAATTAGTGGCTTAAGAATCTCATAGAAAAATGAATCCATGGCTTCAAACTATTTAATGAGGGTAAGAATTCTGTTCGTTATCTATATTGATTCATAAGGTACTGTTCTCCATTTCTAGTCTACCCAGTCATTTGAGGTATGTGCTGCTGTGTTGTGTGTGTGTTTATGCATGTGCACTATGGCAAAAGGAAGAAAAGTGGGTCACAAGACAAAAATTAAGATATAAAAAAGTATTTTACTGGTAATGTGACAGTTGTATGGCAACATCATCAAAACACAGAATTTATAGACATTTAATATGCAAACCATAACACAAACAGCATGTCAATCAAACCAGGAACTTAAGTGTTTGGGCTGATGGAATTTGCATCCTAAATTATAGAACAGACGCTCAAATTAGCCCCTATACATCCAGATGTCTGGTTTATTTTGTCCTGCATATTCAGTGGAAGGCAGGATAATTCATAAAGTAGAAGAAGATATAGTACTTTCATGAAATGAAGCATCAGAAAGATAATAATAATAAGGCAAAGTAGGACAACTCAAAGATGGAAGCCGCAGATAATATTGAGGGCTTTTAATGAGAGAAAAAAAGAGGCGGAGTGAGCTATTATTAAAGAATACATGCAAAAGAAGTGTTACTAGGTATCAGGAAATGAAAAACCAAAATGGAGATTATAGAACTTCGGAGATGGCTCAAGGACAGCTGGCTACTGAGCAGAGTATGTGTGCTATCAAATATCTAATTTCTCTTGCTTCTAGAAATATGGACATATTTTCTAATATTTTAATTTTAAACCATTTAATATAGTAATTCATAGAAGTTTTCTACTGATGTGAAATAAATCTGCAGATCTGCAGTTCTTATAATACATTGATAAGCTCAGATATTATAGAGTACATAAGATTTTTCCTATCTATACTATACTTGTTTTTTTCTCTGATTTTCTTTTTTTTAATTTTTTACTTATAAAAAGGAAAAATTGACTAAACTATAGGATAAGAGGGGTACAACTCTGCACAATTCCCACCACCAGAACTCTGTATCCCATCCCCTCCCCTGATAGCTTTCCTATTCTTTAACCCTCTGGGAGTATGGACCCAAGGTCATTGTGGGATGCAGAAGGTGGAAGGTCTGGCTTCTGTAATTGCTTCCCCACTGAACATAGACGTTGACAGGTCAATCCATACACCCAGCCTGTCTCTCTCTTCCCCTAGTGGGGCAGGGCTCTGGGGAGGCAGAGCTCCAGGACATATTGGTGGGGTTGTCTGTCCAGGGAAGTCTGGTCAGCATCATGCTAGCATCTGGAACCTGGTGCTTGACAAGAGAGTTAACATACAAAGCCAAACAAATTGTTGACCAATCATGGACCTAAAAGCTGGAATAGTGCAGATGAAGTGTTGGGGTGGGGTCCTCCATTTTGTAGATAGCTAGTAGGCATATTTTAGTTAAATTCCAAGGGCCTGTGGCTATACTAGGTTTTTTGTGTTTTTTTTTTTTTTTTCTTTTTTCTTTTTGCCCCTGAGCCTGAAATCTGATATGCCAGTGGATCCAAGTTATTGTCTGGGGAAGATGATGACCACAGAATGTGAGCTCAGATCTACAGGGATGCAGAGGTCACATAATCTCCTAAGCTAATTATGAGCCTCAGACCACATCAAATTGATGGGGTTTATAGTCAACAATATTTATACCCCTTTCCCATATTAGGGAGCTACTCTCTTCCTTGATCCAGCTTTCTGGTCCTTTCTCCATCCATGACATCATCTCCTCAGACAATAACTATACTTGTTTTTTATAGGTAGTAGCACACAGACAAATGACAATGAATAACAATTTCCCAAGAAGATAGTGCTCCAAAATAAGAGTTTAAGAGATAACCACTTAACCATCACCTCGGTATTTGGGATAAGTGAGCAGAATATATTCATGAAAGAAGAAAGAAAGGAAGGAAGGAAGGAAGGAAGGAAGGAAGGAAGGAAGGAAGGAAAGAAGGGAGGGAGGAAAAAAGGAAGGAAGGGAGGGAGGGAGGAAGGGAGAGAGAAAACTAAATGGCAGAACTTTGTTCTTTTTTAAATTTACATATGTTCCTTTTAAGACGAAGTATTTGACTATTGGATTCTTCATTAATTCAACTAAAACATAATCTGAAGTAACGGAAATGTATCAAGTTTCTAAATTAAGATTTTTTAATAGAGTGTAATCCTTGAACTATAAAATTTCTTTATTTTTGGCTATCACACAGCTGTACAATTGGCATAGATTCTTCTCAATGAAATGTAGCATCATCACAGATGGAAGAGTTTAGGGTTTGCTTTGCACAGAGAGTAGGTGTTAGGATCACAATGCCACAACATTTCCGCTAAGCAGCATGACACGTCTCCTTCTTGCAAACAAACCAGGTAATAATTTGAAAATTTTGTACCTATCTTGACACCTGCAACAATATTTGTCACAAAGTTTAAATAACAATATGTTCCCAGTTTATAATTCTCTAGCTCGCATGTAATGCTTGTGCCTACGGTACCTCCTAGATTAATAACAAAATTGATACCAGACCCAGTACACAAACACACATGCACTGATACACATTACATTCAAAGGAATACTTGTGCTTTCTAAAGCAGATGCTAAGTGTGAACAATATTTTTATCTTTCTTAGTAGATATATGCCTGGCTTATTTTCACTATTTAATTAGATATTTTCTCAAAGATTTGCAAAGGAAATTTAAGAATTCTACCAGACGTTTGAAAACTATTCAGAGCTTTTTACTTCATAAGAAAATTTCAAACTTGGAGTTGGCTTCCTAAATAATCGTAACTTGAGTTTTACTTTATATATTTGGAATTTTTTTCCAAATTTGCTATTTTAAGTTAGAAAAAACTACAGAATTTGTATAATAGAATGTATCACTATAGTTTGAATTCTAGAATAGAGAGAAAGTATTCATTCTTATTCCTTTTTTTTTACAGTGATAAAATAATTATTTATTTACTTTTTAAAGTCATTTTTAAATGTGTAATTAGTAGTGATTTACAAGATTGTAAGGTTACAGAATATATACTTCCATACTGCACATGCCACCAAAGTTCGGTGCCCCCACCCTCCTAATGATAACCACTATAGTTAATGAGCAAGTATTTAAACATTCATGTTGTAAAATCACTAGTGCATGTGTTTATTTACCTGTTTAGATCATAATACTTTATTGACTTCCAATTTACATATCGTAAATGCACAGATCTATTAATAAGCTTTATTGCCTGGGGGAATATATATATATGTATCAGATGCTCAAGGTATAACACATTTCTTTTTTTTAATTTTTTTTTATTTAAGAAAGGATTAATTAACAAAACCATAGGGTAGGAGGGGTACAACTCCACACAATTCCCACCACCCAATCTCCATATCCCTAACCAACCAACGCAACGATTGCCACCTCAACATGCTTCACCTCAGACTGTGTCCAGAGACTTCACGTGTGGAATGACAACCCTTTAGCTTCATTACTCGGGTGAGACCTTTCCTTTTATAGTATACTCTAATTTCACCTCAGGTGGTTCACTTTCTAACAAAGTCCCAAAACCTAGATATACACCAGTTTCTGTGAGAGAGAGCATATGTTCACACGTATCCATAAACTACTGCAAAATATATACCTGAAAGCAGAAGTACACTAGAGTTTGCAGTGAGTACCCCCCTAACACTTCCTCTCCTCTATTCCAAGCTTTGGGTCCATGATTGCTCAACAATTTGTTTGGCTTTGTATGTTAACTCTCTTTTCAATCACCAGGTTCCAGATGCCATCAGGATGCTAGCCAGGCTTCCCTGGATTGAAGACCCCACCAATGTGTCCTGGAGCTCAGCTTCCCCAGAGACACACCCTACTAGGGAAAGAGAGAGACAGACTGGGAGTATGGACAGACCAGTCATTGCCCATGTTCAGTGGGGAAGCAATTACAGAAGCCACACCTTCTACCTTCTGCAACCCTCAATGACCCTGGGTCCATGCTCCCAGAGGGATAGAGAATGGGAAAGCTATCGGGGGAGGGAGTGGGATATGGAGATTGGGTGGTGGAAATTGTGTGGAGTTGTACCCCTCTTATTCCTTTTTATGATAGAATAATATACAACAGCACTGTCATTTTATAAGATACTTCCACTCATAACATTAACACACTAAATCAAATAGTTATACAATTTCTGTGATTTAATAAGTTACAAACATTTAAAGATAGCAACATATATATTACATATTTAATATATAATAAATTTATACAGAGAGAAGTATCTGACATATCATGTCAGTCCTTTGCTCTGCCTACTGAGTCAACTCTTCACAATAAACTACTTTTTTTATTACACCATTACCTATCACCATAAATGAAAAAGTTCCACACTGATTTAAATTAAAATTATCTTCATCAACCCCCAAGTAATCTTTCATTATTCTTCAGCAACCTTGCCTGCTTCACTAAACAGTTTTAACTTGGTTTTCTTAAAGTAAGTTCCCTTCTACCTCTGACCTTGACCAGTGTTCCACTTAACTTTGGGAATGTAGTAACTATACAAACATCAAACTTGATAATCTACATGTATAAGTAAAATGCTTTTTCAGTGAGTATAACTTAGTATAACAAGGTATATTATCAGTTTTAAATATTGTAATTATCTTTTTCTACTACACTCTATAAAACTAAGTAAAATTGTGTGATATTCAAAGCTTCTTAAAGAAACAGTTTAATAAAAATCGCTAGTATTTTATTATAATCTCAATCTGTGTTACAAAGTATGAAAGCACAATTAACTCATCTTTAAAACAAAGCAGTGGGTAAACTGAAAGGGTACAGACATACCCATGTATCAGTTGTCATTATGGTAATTTAAACTGATAGCTGCTCCAGGCTCAGTTGTTCCTTTAGACTTCAGTTCAGTAAGCCCAAGGCACTCCAGGAAGAAGAATCCTAACTCTGATGAAGCTAGACTCAGTAGATTTCCAAGTGTCTTGACATGTTTATGTAGTCTAAGAGAAGTGCATAGGGATATATATAATATATGTCATAGAGACAGAGATAAATCAAGAGGAAAGTAGGAGAAAGAAGTGGGGGAGAGACACATGCAGCACTGCTTTACTTGTGAAGTTTCTTTCTTGTAGATGGGCACCTGGGGTTGGAACTCTGGTACTTGAGCAGTGTAATGTGTGCAATCAACCATGTGCGCCACCATCTGGCCTCGTAGGAAATTTCCTAAGAAATGTTTTGCAGAAGATTTTCCCCTTTTATTTAAATCTCACTTTTCCACTTCCTCAGATGAAAGATAGAGTTGGAGAGTTGGTCCAGTTGCCAGACAGAGGAAATAACATGAATGAAATGAGTGGGAAAGAACTTGCCAAAATTGACTGGAAATGAGTGATAAGGCATTTTGCCATGAGAATATCATGTCTCAGGAATGAGAAAGTCAGAAAGTATCAGAGACAAAACTGCTAGCATATTTTCTAAAGCAATGATTTATTTTGCACTTAAATTGTATCATAATGTTGCTGTTAGTAAGATGAATTTGTTCTAACAATTACTTCTTCATAAAGAATCCTCATATTTGAATAAGAAAGGGAAAACGTATAATTTGTCCTCACTTTGAAAAGAGGGCACCTTGATGAGACATTTTTTTCAAAGTTACTCTCTTTTAGGGGGTGTGAATGAAATTTTTTTTATTTATAAATAGGAAACATTGACAAAACCATAGGATAAGAGGGATACAACTCCACACAATTCCCACCACCAGATCTCCGTATCACATCCCCTCCCCTGATAGTTTTCCTATTCTTTATCCCTCTGGGAGTATGGACCCAAGGTCATTGTGGGATGCAGAAGGTGAATGAAATTTTTAGCAAGTAGCCAAGCTGGAGGTTAACAAACCCCTATTTCAAAGATTCTGAATACAGTCAAATGTCTGATAAGTCTGTAAATGTTTAATTCCACTAATTAACAACAACAAGAACAAGAAACTTACACAGAATCATTCTATGTCAGAATCTGTGGTAGATGCAGGAGGAACATTATTGTAACTAACTCATGATAAAAGAGGCACTGTGGAACATCCTTTCTTAAGTTCTTTGTATTTCTCTTCTATTGTTCCCAAGTCTTCAGTAAAATCTTGTTAAACATTACAACCTGTTCTTAGCAAGTTCTGTGGGGAACTGAAAAACTGGCTCTCAGCCCACTGAAAATGAAGCAATTTGGACCAGCAATAGCCACTTGAGACAAGTTTTTCTTGAGACAAAGGATGAAATGTTATGCCTCAGAGAGTACGGTAAACTGTGAACAAGTGTAGGATTCTTGAGCTACATGGTTACTATGACCAGAAAGATATATATATATATATATATATATATATGCAGCACCTGAAAATTGGCAAAAGTTCTGAAATATGGTGGCCTGGTAAATGCCTAGATATGATGTGATATTCTCCCCAAACAAAAGCAACCAATAATTTTACCAACAAAAGCTGTTTATTAGGAAACAGGAAAAAGGCAAATTTACTATTGTGGAAAACAGAAATGTTATGCAAGTACAAACTATTGTATTTACTGTTTAATGTAAAACATTAGTCCCCCAATAAAGAAATTTTTTAAAAAGGCAAATTTACTGCTGTTGTTTAAGCCTTACTTATCTATTTTAATGATAGAAAACAGATCACAGCTCAGCTCTGCTTTATAATAGAAGTAGACTTAATAGGGTTCTCTGAGTCTCAGGCATGAAAAGTCTGTTACACAATTACTGTACTAACTCTTCAGCCTCCAAAAGGCTATTTAAAAAGTATGATCTCAGGTGGGGGTAGATAGCATAAGGATTATGCAAATAAATTTTCATGTCTGAGGCTCCAAGGTCCCAGGTTCAATCCTTTGCACCACCATAAACCAGAGTTGAGCAATGCTCTGGTTAAAAAAAAAAAAAAGTATGATCTCATGCCAAGGCCCATGCATTTGTGAAAAAATGAATTTGTCTTTGCTTTTAAAAAGACTTATTTTAATGTGTAAGTGTGTGTATGAAAACATCACTCAGTTCTAATTTATAGTGGAGTGGGTGATTGAACCTGAGGCCTCTAGGGCCCAAGGCATAAAGGACAACTTGCATTTAGTTACCTGTGACACACCTGGACACATACACTGTTTTAGCACAAAACCCAAGCTAACATAAGTAGATTTTGTATATCATTTTTTGGTAATGTAGACAAAGGATTCTTTGAAGGAATTATGAATTTGATGTATTAAATTCTTATTTGTTTATAACATTTTCTCAATGGCTAAAGTATTGCTAGACAAAGAATAAATCCTTTTCCCTTCACTGAGGTAGAGAAGCTGTATCTCTTATTAGAGATGCAAGGTATCAGCATAAAATTCTTGTAATTTTATGATATGTATGTGTGAGTGTTGTTAAATAGGATTTTTGCATATTATTTTTTACAGCAGTTAGATGGAATTTAGCTACATGCCACATTAAATAGAAAAAGCATATGAATGAGATATTTGGCTAGCATTACTACTAAATTTATAGCTATAAAGATAATAATTACATTTAATAAATATGTGTTAACTTGTTATTTAAGAATAAATTATCCAAGATTTTTTTGAACACTTTAACAACTTATGTCACTTTAAAAATTAAAAGATATAATTCTCAAATTATTAATATCACCTATTTATTCTTTTAAGTTTAAAAAAATATGTTATGTATTTACTATATATACTGGATAGAGACAGACAGAAACTAAGAGCAAGGAGAGAGAGAGAGAGAGAGAGAGAGATACCTGCAGCTCTACTTCACCACTTAGCTTTTTCTCTGCTCTGGGGACCACAAACTTGACCCTGGGCCCTTGAGTATTGTAGCATATGCACGCAACCTTACCTCATTCCAATCCCAGTCTCATCTCTCACCTATCCCAATTAATGAATTTCTGCAACTCAAAACTATCACATTTCTCAGGTGTGTGTGTGTTTGTGTGAATATGAGCCCCAGATCAAATCAAATCATTGGGGTTTACAGTCAACAATATTTATACCCCTTCCCCATATTAGGGAGCTACTCTGTTCCCTGATCCAGCTTTCTGATCCTTTTTCCATTCATGACATCATCTCCCCAGACGATAACTTGGATCTACCTGCATATCAGATTTCAGGCTTAGGGGAAAAAAGAAACAGAAAAAAAAAAAAAACTATTATAGCCACTTGCCCTTTGTAATATAACTAAAATATACCTACTAGTTATCTACAAAATAGAGGAACCCCCTAACTCTTTATCTGCACTATTCCAGCCTTTAGGTCCATGATTGGTCAACAATTTGTTTGACTTTGTATGTTAACTCTCTTGTCAACCACCAGGTTCCAGCATGATGCCAACCAGACTTCCCTGGACAGACAACCCCACCAATGTGTCCTGGAGCTCTTCTTCCCCAGAGCCCTTCCCCACTAGAGAAAGAGAGAGAGAGAGAGACAGGCTGGGAGTATGGATCAACCTGTCAATGCCCATGTTCAGCGGGGAAGCAATTACGGAAGACAGACCTTCCACCTTCTGCAACCCACAATGACCCTGGGCCCATACTCCCAGAGAGTTAAAGAGTAAGAAAGCTATCAGGAGGAGATGGGATATAGAGTTCTGGTGGTGGTAATTGTGTGGAGTTGTACCCCTCTTATCCTATGGTTTAGTCAATGTTTCCTTTTTATAAATATTTTTATTTTAAAAAAAGATAGACAACAGATAGTAGATCACATAACTAAAACTTCCCCCAGTACTGATGGACTCCCTTAAGTTATACCATTGTTCACACCTGTGTCTTCTACATGGCAAAGCGGTACCCTCGCAAGTGAAATACCTTATTGACCTCAGAAAAAATCATTTGAAATAAAATGATTATTTCCAAAATGCCTAAATGATCTCCTATAGCTGGCTTACTCAGTGGCAGAGATTGATACAATTCTGAAACTGAAATTAACTGAATTAACTAAATAGAAACTGAAAATGAAATTAACACTCGTTCTTAAGCTATATGTAAACCAATGCTGTGAATAGGCCAGCAAATGAGGGAAGGAGGTAAGAAACAGAGAAAATAAACTAAAGGGCCTGAATGATAATGAAAACAGACTATAATATCTCCCATTTTTCTTTCACTTCATTTTAGATACAGTGCAATGCTAGGCACATTGTTGGCATTAATGACTCTACTCTAGACACTCCTGCAGATTATTATGAACAGAAGAAATAAGTTACATATTATATATACATCTCTTTAAAAATAAATTATATTTAGTCTGATGTATTTATCATATACATTGTTTCAGAAGGAACTGAGCTTCAAAAATGATCTTTTAAAAATTATATTTAAGGGTGTCCGGTGGTAGAGCAGCAGGTTAAGCATACATGGCGCGAAGCACATGGACTGGAGTAAGGACCCTGGTTAGAGCCTCTGGCTCCCCACCTGCAGGGAGAGGGTCACTTCACAGGCTGTGAAGCAGGTCTTCAGTTGTTTATCTTTCTCTCCCCCTCTCTGTATTCCCCTCCTCTCTCGATTTCTCTCTGTCCTATCCAACAACATCAACAGCAATAAAAACAACAACAATAACAGCAACAACGATAAACAACAAAGGCAACAAAAGAAAAAAAAAGCCTCTGGGAGCAGTGGATTTTTGGTAGTGCAGGTACTGAGCCCCACTGATAACCCTAGAGGCAAAATATATATATATATATTTCAGAAAATTTGATATGCTAAATCCTTATCTAAGATGTTGATGGTAAGGACTGAAATGCCATCTAAATTTTTCCAATTAGCTATATAATAAACTTAAGACATGGAGGGCGTATGAACAAGAAAATATTGTTATAATGTATCCTTATCCCACACACATATGTTTACTAATTTTATATCTCAAGAGACATTTTCTTCTTTTATGTTTTAGGCATTTTACAAGTCAAAAAGTCTAGAAAATAAATACTGAGAGATATTGTGTTTGTTAAATGAAAATGTCTTTTAATTATAATTATTAATACAAATAAGGGTTACTTCACAGGTGCTAATAATAAAAAGTTCTAGTGACTATTTTAGTAATCCTGTAGTTGTTACAATGTGTGTAAGGAGATCTATTATGACAGATTTGTTATTTTAATTTAGCAGGTTTATATTATTTTGACTCAGCATAATAGCTCTATATGTTGGTAGGAGCATGAATTTTATTCTAGCTAAACTTCTAAAATTACATGCAATTGAAACTTTTGTGAGTACTAGTACACATTGTAAAGTTTTTAAGGTTTTGAAACTCAAATTTAAGTCTCAAACTTCTTTTCTTTCAATTTTTCTCAGTAAACCACAACATAAGTACATTTTCTTTCACTTACAGTGATAGAATCCTTTCAGAAACGTGTATAAACTGGATTAAAAATACATGATTTCAGCAATTATGGAGAATGAATGAATGCTATTATTTTCATTAGGTAGTATGTTTGGTAAATAGATATATAGCAGACTATGTTGTTTTATTTTTGGGGGCGGAGGCTGGTAATGGTGTAAAGTACAGTTATTGACACATGATTCTACTTCTCATCTCACCATTATAGGTGTCTACAAAACACTCTCATCCCCAGCCTAGGTCTTTTTCCATCATCTTTCATGCAGAACCTCAAAGCCTCCCTCCTCTAAGTCTTCTCCATTTTTTGTCTTATTTCATGTCACTTAAAATTTCACTTTATTTATGACCACAGAATGTGAGCTTAGACCTACAGGGATGCAGAGGTTACATAGGCTCCTAAGCTGAATATGGGCCCCAGATCAAATCTATGGGGTTTATAGTCAACAATATTTATACACCTTGCCCATCTTTGGGAGCTACTCTCTTCCCTGATCCAGCTTTCTAGTCCTTTTTCCAGCCATGACATCATCTCTTCAGACAACAACTGGGGTCCACCTGCATGTTAGCTGTCAGGCTCAGGAAAAAATAGTATATTCATGGGCCCTTTGGAATATAACTAAAATAGGTCTACTAACTATATTCAAAATGGAGACCTTAAATCTTCACCTGCAATAGTCCAGCCTTTAGGTTCATGATTAGTCAACAATTTGTCTTTATATGTTAACTCTTTTTTCAGCCACCAGGTTCCATATGCTAACCTGATTTCCCTGGGCAGATGACCCCACCAATGTGTCCTGGAGGCCCACCTCCCCAGAGCCCTGCCTCACTAGGGAAAGAGAGAGACAGGCTGGGAGTATGGATCAACCTGTCAACACTCATGCTCAGTGGAGAAGCAATTACATAAGGCAGACCTTCCACCTTCTACATCTCATAATGATCCCTGGTCCATGCTCACAGAGGGATAAAGAATAAGGAAAGTTTTCAAGGAGGGGATAGGATAGGGAGTCCTGGTGCTAGGAATTATGTGGAATTGTACCCCTCTTATCCTATGGTCTTGCCAATATTTCCATTTTATAAATAAAAATTAAAAAAAGAAGTCAATCCCTCCCAATACTCATTAAGAAAAAAGAATTCAAGTTTTGGTACCTCAGGCATGAACATCATTTTTTGGATAATCATTAAGCTATCTTCCCACAAATAAACTCAAGCTTCACACACACACAGCTGCAGTTCAATGCCTGCATCACTATAAGCTAGAGCTGAGCAATGCTCTGGTAAAAACAAGCAAACAAACAAACAAACAAAACATTTAAATATATTTGTTGCTCTAATTATATTATTTCAAATATATAATTTCACAAACAAAAAAGAACAAATGTTAATTTCACAGTGTACATTCTACTCTATCATTTAAAAGTATCTTGTTGGCTCCTTATAGTTATGCTTATAAGTACGTCTTTTATTGTTGTTGTTGTCCAACCTACAAATATTAAAAATATTAGCTACATGTTCCATTAGGTAAAAAAGAAAACACTATTATTTCCAATGTCCCTTACTTACACAAAGGTTCTTATATTGAATTTGATGTTTCAAATAACACACTTGACAGTTTTATTGTTGTCAGTGATAAGAGTGCATCTCAAACAAAACAAATGTCCTTTGCTGTCAAAGACAAGGATATCTCATGTCTTGAATGCCATCACAGACAGGAAATTGCTTGCACTGGCTTGAAACAGAGATTTTTAGGAAGGAAAATGGAATGATTTCTTGACAAACTACATTCTTTAAAAATTGTCCATCAATCAAAGGAAGAAAATATTCTTTGATTAGACATTCATGCTTGCAACAGATGTATATGGTTATGCCAAGTACTGTCTATGCAATAGAAGGTCAGGAGCCGTATTAATCCACAGGGTCTATTCTGAAAGCCCTAATGAGTTTCATTCTTTTGTCAAAATATTGTGAACTGCATTTCATGTAATTAAATGAAACTATATGGAAGCATGTCTGGTAACTTTAGTCTTAAATCATGTTAAATGCAAAGGCAAAATGTATGAAAACCATGAATATAAATAAGCTTTGACTGGTCTAATTTCTAACACAATCACAATTTATGACATGTATGTTTAAAGGAAAAAAGTTTATAACAGATGAACAATCCAAGTATTTTAAGGATCAGAAATTAGGGCAATAGCTTTCAGTATATTCTTTGCACACTTAGTGTTATTAACGTTTTTCTTTTATTTATGACAAAATCTCAATTACCTATCAACTATCAAAACACTTTTGCTTCCAGAGCAACATGACATTTTTTTTTGCAATTTTTTCCCTTTATAATTTACTGTAGTCTTTTTTTGAAGGTGTGCCTATATATCTGCTTAGCATATTTCAAAGAAAGAAGAAAAGTCTTCAATTATCGTTGGTATGTGGTACCATATCAAATGCAATGAAAAATAAATGTATCACATACTATTGGTTAGGAGACTTCAGTGCCATTTTTTTTTACATTTCTCAAACTTTTGCTACATGTCACAAAAGGAAATCTGATTCATAAAAAACAAACAAATGAAAAATCTAGCTTATGAAATACAGGGTCAAAGAGTGGTTGCTTAGAAATGAGAAGGATTGGCGGTTCCCAGAAGATGGCGGACTGAGAAGCTGTTAGCGGCGTGAGCTCTGAACACATCTTCTGGAAACGGTAGGATTTTCTGCCTTTAGGAGGCCAGTCAATAAGGGGTCCTAGCAGTTACACCAAGGAGGTGACTATAACTTAATTTGGGTTAAGAATTATAGTAAAGGTGGCACGAACTAGCGGGTGGCTGCTCCAGATTTCCCAGGCGGCGCCGGGCAAGGCGGGTGCGCCAGGCATTGTCCTCCGCCCGGGAAGGTGGCTCCTCCGCCGGTTGCAGAGCTCTGCTGGGCAGCCGGCAGAGGACCCAGAGGGAGCACTATAGCTCGGGGGCTTTCTCTTAGGAGTCTCCAGGGACCACCATGACACTGAGGGAGGATCCAAAGACTTCTTAAGTATAGCTCTCATTGGATCAAAGGACTTGGAGCTAGTTTTCATTTTCGAGAAATCCTTTAAAAAAGTCTGGAGGGGGGGGTTTCCAGGAAGATGGCGGACTGAGAAGCTGCTAGCCACTGAGCTCTGAACACATCTCCTGGAAACAGTAGGATTTTCTGCCTTTAGCAGGCCAGCCAATAAGGGGCCATAGCGGTGACACCAAGAGAGTGACTATAACTTAATTTGGGTTAAGAATTAGAGTAGGGAAAAAAGGGGAAAAAAAAAACTTTTTTTTTCTTCCTTTTAATTTTCAAGCATACCCCCTTCCCAACCCCCCATAAGCAGTCCCTGGGGACCAGCTCCTAGCAGGATCCCCCACAACCACCAAACAGGGTGCTTTTTTGAATTCACTGATACACATTTGGGAATTTCCTTTCACTGCTCTTTAATTACAACTCTTTTTCTTATCTTCTCCCTTTTCTCTCTCTTGTCTCTCTCTCTTTCTCTTTTTTTTTTTAATCTTGTCATACACTCTTCCTTCTTTGCCTTTCTGATTTGTGAATTATTTAGGGGAAGAAATCTGACTCAGAGTGGACTCTCTATGTGTGTATCTCTGCTCTAGGTCCCTTTCCCCTCTTGTTACCCCTAGAATATACAGTGGATAGTAGATTTGCATAACTGTCTATCCTTGCTATCCTCTCTTTCTTTTCTCTTTCTTCACCGGGATTTGGCTACTATTATTTCATGGACTGGAGAAATTGTTTGCTAACTGGTAAGGATTAAACTGCTTCAGTACTTGCTTCAGTTGCTACTGTAGTTCCTGAGGTTGGTGAGTGCAATTGTCATAAAGGTATTTAGGACAGTGTTACTTGTACTCAAGACACAACAACTGAGGAACAACACAGCATAAAAAAAAAGAAACACATGAATAAAAAAAATGTGTAGATCAAAAACAAATAAAACTGCTACCCAATGAATGAAAATAAGAGCCCAGAAGAAACTACAAATCAACCAGAAGTAACCATAGATAAGAAAAGTATGCAAGCAATAATAAACTTATTAATCACAGAAATGAAAACAACATTGGAGGAAAGGAATGGCAGTATTAGGGAAACAACAGTTGAGACCCCCAAGGAAAATACTGATTATCTTGAGGCAATTAGAGAACTAAAAGCTGAAATAGCTGGAATGAAGAAAGAAGCTGAGGCAAGGAAAAGCAGACTAACAGAAGCAGAAAACAGAATTAGTCAGACAGAGGATGAGTTAGAGAAAACAAAGAAAGAGCTTAAAAAGAGATTGAGAGACAATGAAAACAACAACAGAGACATATGGGATGATATCAAAAGAAGTAACATTCATATAATTGGCCTGCCAGAGGAAGAAAGAGAGGAAGGGGAAGCAAACATTCTAGAGGAAATAATAGAAGAAAACTACCCAGACCTGAATAACAGGAAGAATATCAAGGTTCAAGAGGCCCAGAGAGTACCAGCCATCATCAACCCAGACCTGAAGACACCAAGACACATCATAGTCACAATGAGAAGAAGTAAGGATAAAGAAAGGATCGTAAAGGCTGCAAGAGAGAAACAAAAAGTCACATACAAGGGCAAACCCATAAGATTATCTGCAGACTTCTCCACTCAAACTCTAAAAGCCAGAATGGAATGGCAAGATATCTATCAAGCCCTGAATGAAAAAGGGTTTCAACCAAGGATAATATATCCTGCTAGACTTTCATTCAAACTAGATGGAGGGATCAAAACCTTCTTAGATAAACAACAGTTAAAGGAGGCAACCATCACCAAGAGGGCCGTGAAAGAGGTTCGAAAGACCTCTTATAAACAAGAACATCACTATAATACTTGCAATATATCAGAGCAAACAAAAATTTTTTTAGAACAATGGCACTACAATACATTAAATCCATAATGTCAATAAATGTCAATGGCTTAAACTTACCCATCAAAAGGCACAGGGTGGGGGGATGGATCAGAAAACATAACCCAACCATATGCTGCTTGCAAGAATCCCATCTGTCACAACAAGATAAACACAGACTTAAAGTGAAAGGATGGAAAACTATCATACAGGCTAACGGTCCACAAAAAAGGGCAGGAACAGCCATTCTCATCTCAGACATGATAGATTTTAAATTAAATAAAGTAATAAAAGACAGGCAAGGACATTACATAATGATTAGAGGATCAATCAGCCAAGAAGACTTAACAATTATTAACATCTATGCACCCAATGAGGGACCATCTAAATACATTAAGCAACTACTGAAAGAATTTCAAAAATACATCAATAGTAATACAATAATAGTGGGAAACTTCAATATCCCACTCTCACACTTAGACAGATCAACAAAGCATAGAACCAATAAAGATACAAGAGAATTGAATGAAGAGATCGACAGACTAGACCTCTTAGAAATTTTCAGACTCCTCCAATCCAAAAAACTGGAATAAACCTTCTTTTCATATCCACATAACACATACTCAAGGATAGACCACATGTTAGGCCACAAAGACAGCATCAAAAAATTCAAGAGCATTGAAATCATCCCAAGTATCTTCTCAGACCACAGTGGAGTAAAACTAACATTTAACAACAAACAGAAAATTATTAAAAGACACAGAATTTGGAAACTAAACAACATACTCCTTAAGAACCACTGGGTCAGAGACTCACTCAAGCAGGAAATTCAAATGTTCCTGGAAACTAATGAAAATGAAGACACAACCTATCAAAAGATTTGGGACACAGCTAAAGAAGTACTGAGAGGGAAACTGATAGCCATACAATCACATATTAAACACCAAGAAGAAGCTCAAATGAATGACCTTACTGCACACCTCAAGGACTTAGAGGAAGAGGAACAAAGGAACCCTAAAGCAACCAGAAGGACAGAAATCACTAAAGTTCGAGCAGAAATAAACAACATCGAAAATAAAAGAACCATACAAAAGATCAATGAAGCCAAATGTTGGTTCTTTGAAAGATTAAACAAAATTGACAACCCCCTAGCCAGACTTACCAAACAAAAAAGAGAGAAGACTCAAATTAATAGGATTGTAAACGATTGAGGAGATATCACAACTGACACCACAGAAATCCAGAGAATCCTGTGAAATTTCTATAAAGAACTATATGCCACCAAGCTAGAGAATCTGGAAGAAATGGAACAATTCCTAGAGGCATATGCCCTTCCAAAACTGAACCAAGAAGAACTACAAAATCTAAATGCACCAATCACAGACAAAGAAATTGAAACCGTTATTAAGAATCTCCCCAACAACAAAAGTCCTGGACCGGATGGCTTCACAAACGAATTCTACAAAACTTTCAGGAAACAATTAGTACCCATACTTCTGAAGCTTTTCCATAAGATTGAAGAAACAGGAATACTTCCGTCCACCTTTTATGAAGCCAACATCACCCTGATACTAAAAGCTGATAGGGACAGAACAAAAAAGGAAAACTACAGACCAATATCTCTGATGAACATAGATGCCAAAATATTAAACAAGATCTTGGCCAACTGGATACAACAACACATCAAAAAGATTGTTCATCATGACCAAGTGGGATTCATCCCAGGAATGCAAGGCTGGTTCAACATCCGTAAGTCAATCAATGTCATTCACCACATCAATAAAAGCAAAGCCAAAAACCACATGATTATCTCAATAGATGCAGAGAAAGCCTTTGACAAAATCCAATACCCATTCATGCTCAAAACTCTACAAATAATGGGAATAGATGGGAAATTCCTCAAGATAGTGGAGTCTATATATAGCAAACCTACAGCCAACATCATACTCAATGGACAGAAGATGAAAGCATTCCCCCTCAAATTGGGGACTAGACAGGGCTGTCCACTGTCACCGTTACTCTGCAACAAAGTATTGGAAGTTCTTGCCATAGCAATCAGGCAAGAGAAAGAAATCAAAGGAATACAGATTGGAAGGGAAGAAGTCAAGCTCTCACTCTTTGCAGATGATATGATAGTATACATAGAAAGACCTAAAGAATCCAGTAGAAAATTACTGGAAGTTCTTAGGCAATATAGCAAGGAATCAGGCTACATAATCAATGTACAAAATCAGTGGCATTTCTTTATGCAAACACTAAATCTGAAGAAGAAGACATCCAGAAATCACTCCCATTTACTGTTTCAGCAAAATCAATCAAATACCTAGGAATAAAGTTGACCAAAGAAGTAAAAGACTTGTATACTGAAAACTATGAGTCACTACTCAAGGAAATAGACACTGATACCAAGAAATGGAAAGATATCCCATGCTCATGGATTGGAAGAATAAATATCATCCAAATGAATATTCTCCCCAGAGCCATATACAAGTTTAATGCAATGCCCATCAAAGTTCCACCAAGCTTCTTTAAGAGAATAGAACTAACAATACAATCATTTATCTGGAACCTGAAAACACCTAGAATTGCCAAAACCATCTTGAGGAAAAGAAACAGAAATGGAGGCATCACACTCCCAGACCTTAAACTATATTATAAAGCCATTGTCATCAAAACAGCATGGTACTGGAACAAAAATAGGCACACAGACCAGGGGAACAGAACTGAAAGCCCAGAAGTAAATCCCAATACCTATGGACATCTAATCTTTGATAAGGGGGCCCAAAGGATTAAATGGAAAAAGGAGGTTCTCTTCAATAAATGGTGCTGGGAAAACTGGGTTGAAAGATGCAGAAGAATGAAATTGAACCACATATCTCACCAGAAACAAAAATCAACTCCAAATGGATCAAAGACCTAGATGTCAGACCAAACAATCAAATACTTAGAGGAAAACATTGATAAAACACTTTCCCACCTACACCTCAAAGGCATCTTTGATGAATCAAACCCAATTGCAAGGAAGACTAAAGCAGAAACAAACCAATAGGACTACATCAAATTGGAAAGCCTCTGCACATCCAAAGAAACTATTAAACAAACAGAGAGACCCCTAACATAATGGGATAAGATCTTCACATGCCAGACATCAGACAAGAAACTAATCACCAAAATATATAAAGAGCTCAGCAAACTTAGCACCAAAAAAGCAAATGACCCCATCCAAAAATGGGCAGAGGATATGAACAAATCATTCACCTCAGAGGAGGTCCAAAAGGCTAACAAACATATGAAAAACTGCTCTAGGTCACTGATTGTCAGAGAAATGCAAATTAAGACAACACTAAGATACCAGCTCCTTCCTGTAAGAATGGCATACATCAAAAAGGACAGCAGCAACAAATGCTGGAGAGGATGTGGGGACAGAGGAACCCTTTTACATTGCTGGTGGGAATGTAAATTGGTCCAGCCTCTGTGGAGAGCAGTCTGGAAAACTCTCAGAAGGCTAGACATGGACCTTCCATATGACCCAGTAATTCCTCTCCTGGGGTTATACCCCAAGGACTCCATAACACCCAACCAAAAAGAGGTGTGTACTCCTATGTTCATAGCAGCACAATTCATAATAGCTAAAACCTGGAAGCAACCCAGGTGCCCAACAACAGATGAGTGGCTGAAAAACCTGTGGTATATATACACAATGGAATACTATGCAGCTATCAAGAACAATGAACCCACCTTCTCTGACCCATCTTGGACAGAGCTAGAAGGAATTATGTAAAGTGAGCTAAGTCAGAAAGATAAGGATGAGTATGGGATGATCCCACTCATCAACAAAAGTTGAGTAAGGAGATCTGAAAGGGAAACTAAAAGCAGGACCTGATCAAATTGTAAGTAGGGCACCAAAGTAAAAACCCTGTTGTGAGGGGTAGACATGCATCTTCCTGGGCCAGTGGGTGGTGGGAGTGGGTGGGAGGGATGGGTCACAGTCTTTTGATGGTGGGACTGGTGTTTATGTACACTCCTAGCAAAATGTAGACATATAAATCAGTAGTTAATTAATATGAGAGGGGGAAAATCAGTTGTATGTCTCAAAGTTTCTCAAAACACAAAATGAATCTTTTTAATATATAGGCTGTGTATTTGATATGCGGACTCTCTCAAAAGCCTAGACCAAGTAGATTAGAAGCATCCAATAGCACAGCTATATACAAGATACTGGATACTGTACAGCAAACCATAACAAAAGGACTTTTCAAAGTTAACCCAATTACCAAATAATGTGATGATAACATTAACTATCGATTGTCTTTTTGAACCCTAAGACAGCAGGAACCTCACATCTCCACTATAGAGCCCCTACTTCCCCCAGTCCTGGAACCCTTGGACAGGGACCACTTTCCCGTATGTTTCTCCCATTCCAAACCAAATAATATTGCATCCGCCGATCACAACCTAACCAACGCAACGATTGCCACCTCAACATGCTTCACCTCAGACTGTGTCCAGAGACTTCACGTGTGGAATGACAACCCTTCAGCTTCATTACTCGGGTGAGACCTTTCCTTTTATAGTACACTCTAATTTCATCTCAGGTAGTTTACTTTCTAACAAAGTCCCAAAACCTAGATATACACCAGTTTCTCTGAGAGAGAGCTTATGTTCACACATATCCATAAACTACTGCAAAATATATACCTGAAAGCAGAAGTACATTAGAGTTTGCAGTGAGTACCTCCCTAACACTTCCTCTCCACTATTCCAAGCTTGGGATCCATGATTGCTCAACAAATTGTTTGGTTTCGTATGTTAATTCTCTTTTCAATCACCAGGTTCCAGATGCCACCAGGATGCTGGCCAGGCTTCCCTGGATTGAAAACCCCACCAATGTGTCCTGGAGCTCAGCTTCCCCAGAGACACACCTTACTAGGGAAAGAGAGAGGCACACTGGGAGTAAGGACCGACCAGTCAACGCCCATGTTCAGCGGGGAAGCAATTACAGAAGCCAGACCTTCTACCTTCTGCAACCCTCAATGACCCTCCGTCCATGTTCCCAGATGGCTAGAGAATGGGAAAGCTATCATGGGAGGGGGTAGGTTATGGAGATTGGGTGGTGGGAATTGTGTGGAGTTGTACCCCTCCTACCTTATGTTTTTGTTCATTAATCCTTTCTTAAATAAAAATTAAAAAAAAAGAAAAGAAAGCAATCTGGTGAAGAAAAAAAAAAATCAGAAGGATTTAATCTTGGCAGCATAGCCTCTCAGTAAGTTATTGCAGAACTCATATTTATTTCATGATCAAAAGATATAACTTAAAAGGAAGACTATCTACTTATTCCAGAAATTAATAGGATTAATTAATTATTGCAGAAATTAATAGGCTGACAAGTTAAAGATTTGGGAGGCATTTGTATGTTTCTGGCTCTCTGTGAGAGAGGTGTGAGAGGAATTGGCTAACAAACAGCCTTTGCTTAAACCTGTAACTGAACTGGAAAAATATTGTCACTAATGGAAAAAGGGGCAGAGTCTTTACATCTTTCCTATATTCTATCTTGCTGGGAACTCAATGGGGCGAGAAATATAGGCAAGTACAGAACAAAGATTCATAACTGAGAACTCACTCAGAAACAGTTTAACATCTTTAAAAGAACAGAGAATTCATTCATAGTCATTAATTATAGAAAACTGAGAATGAAAACCATTGCACTGAGCCTGTTATCTACCAAACTGGTAGTATTTAGCTAGAGGCTATGTTATATTTGCCTCTAAGCTGGTATGTGGGTGTCAGACAACTTGGGGTCTGTTTCTGGCTGTGTCACCCTGATGTTTTGTAACCTCTACAGGCCCAGTTAATCTTTCTTTGCTTTCATTTCCTTATATTGACAAATGGAATTAATAACTACTGTTGTGAAGTACACATATGGCTGCAGGTCAATTTCTTCTGCTTTGGACATTGTACTGATGAACCTGGTGTATTGACTTACAGTAACTTCTTGCAAGTCACCAAAATGGATTAAAATTATCATGGCACTCCATTCATTACTGATAGCCTTAAGATCTCAAAATAAAGATCTGGTCAAAGTGATGACTTTAAAAGTTTTACAGAATATTAGACTGCACATGTTTGCCAGCTTCTCAATGTAAATGATAGAAGATCCATTATCTGGTGACACAGAAACTAGTCTGCTGGCCACACTAAGTGGTCAAGGTTAAATTGTCCACAGAACTTGACAGAGGCACTTTGTTTTATATAAAAATAAAAATATTTGACTGGTACAGAGTAGAATCTCTAACTCCATTGTGCTGATAAAATCCTATGTAAAAATTTTTACTATTCACATGAAAAATATTTCTTATGAAAACAGCCCTCATTTGACACTTAGAATGTATGTTTGATTGTTGCAAGGAAGGGCTAAGGATCTTTCATGACTGTTTAATTAATTATAAAATTAAAGCCAAGAGAAAAATCTGAATGCAATATCAAAATATATCCTGTTGTCAATTACTGAAAAATTGAAGATGAAAACTTACATTCCTGTAGCCATGCCTATTGTAATAAATACTATTCTACTCTATAGCTCTCACATACACTGGTCTTCTTCTATTCTTCAGTGACATTAGACATGTACTTACTTCCTTGTCTCTGCATTTGCAATTTGTTTTTCTTTTTCATTTCTTTCTTTTTTTTTTTTTTAAGAAAGTATTAATTAACAAAACCATAGGGTAGGAGGGGTACAATTCCACACAATTCCCACCACCCAGTCTCCATATCCCACCCCCTCCCCTGATAGCTTTCCCATTCTCTATTCCTCTGGTAGCATGGACCCAGGGTCATTGTGGGTTGCAGAAGGTAGAAGGTCTGGCTTCTGTAATTGCTTCCCCGCTATCGTGGGCGTTGACTTGTCAGTCCATGGTCCCAGTCTGCCTCTCTCTTTCCCTAGTAGGGTGGGTCTCTGGGGAAGCTGAGCTCAAGGACACATTGTTGGGGTCTTCAGTCTAGGGAAGCCTGGCTGGCATCCTGATGACATCAGGAACCTGGAGACTGAAAAGAGAGTTAACATACAAAACCAAACAAATTGTTGAGTAATCATGGACCCAAAGCTTGGAATAGTGAAGAGGAAGTGTTAGGGGGGTACTCACTGCAAACTCTAGTGTACTTCTGCTTTAAGGTATATATTTTGCAGTAGTTTATGAATACGTGTGAACATATGCGCTCTCTCACAGAAACTGGTGTATATCTAGGTTTTGGGACGTTGTTAGAAAGTGAACCACCTGAGATGGAATTAGAGTATACTATGAAAGGAAAGGTCTCACCCAAGTAATGAAGCTGAAGGGTTGTCATTACACATGTGAAGTCTCTGAACACAGTCTGAAGTGAAGCATGTTGAGGTGGCAATCATTGTGTTGTTTAGGTTGTGATCGACAGATGCAATATTATTTGATATGGATTGGGAGAGGCATGCGGGAAAGTGGGCCCTATCCAATGGTTCCAGGACTGGGAGAAGTAGAGGCTCTATAGTGGAGATGTGAGGTTCCTGCTGTCTTAGGGTTCCAAAAGACAATCGATAGTTAATGTTATCATCACATTATTTGGTAACTGGGTTAACTTTGAAAAGTCCTTTTGTTAGGGTTTGCTGTACAGTACCCAGTATCTTGTATATAGCTGTGCTAGTGGTTGCTTCTGATCTACTTGGTCTAGGCTTTTGAGAGAGTCTGCATATCAATTACACAGCCTATATATTGAAAAGATTCAGTTTGTGTTTTGAAAAACTTTGAGACATACAATTAATTTTCCCCTCTCATATTAATTAATTACTGGATCATATGGAATGTCCATGTCTAGCCTTCTGAGAGTTTTCCAGACTGCTCTCCACAGAGGCTGGACCAATTTACATTCCCACCAGCAATGTAAAAGGGTTCCTCTGTCCCCAAATCCTCTCCAGCATTTGTTGCTGCTGTCCTTTTTGATGTATGCCATTCTTACAGGAAGGAGGTGGAATCTTAGTGTTGTCTTAATTTGCATTTCTCTGACAATCAGTGACCTAGAGCAGTTTTTCATATGTTTTTTAGCCTTTTGGATATCCTCTGAGGTGAATGTTTTGTTCATATCCTCTGCCCATTTTTGGATGGTATCATTTGCTTTTCTGGTGCTAAGTTTGCTGAGCTCTTTATATATTTTGGTGATTAGTTTCTTGTCTGATGTATGGCATGAGAAGATCTTCTCCCATTCTGTGAGGGGTCTCTTTGTTTGTTTAATAGTTTCTATGGATGTGCATAAGCTTTTCCATTTGATGTAGTCCCATTGGTTTGTTTCTGCTTTAGTATTCCTTGCAATTGGGTTTGATTTATCAAATATGTCCTTGAGGTATAGGTGGGAAAGTGTTTTACCAATGTTTTCCTCTAAGTATTTGATTGTTTCTGGTCTGACATCTAGGTCTTTGATCCATTTGGAGTTGATTTTTGTTTCTGGTGAGATAAAGTGGTTCAATTTCATTCTTCTGCATGTTACAACCCAGTTTTCCCAGCACCATTTATTGAAGAGAGCCTCCTTTTTCCATTTAATCCTTTGGGCCCCCTTATCACAGATTAGATGCCCATAGGTGTGGGGATTTATTTCTGGGCTTTCAATTCTTTTCCTCTGGTCTGTGTGCCTATTTTTGTTCCAGTACCATGCTGTTTTGATGACAATGGCTTTACAATATAGTTTAAGGTCTGGGAGTGTGATGCCTCCATTTCTGTTTCTTTTCCTTAAGATGGTTTTGGCAATTCTAGGTGTTTTCATGTACCAGATAAATGATTGTATTGTTAGTTCTATTCTCTTAAAGAAGCTTGGTGGAACTTTGATGGGTATTGCATTAAATTTGTATATGGCACTGGGAAGAATATTCATTTTGATGATATTTATTCTTCCAATCCATGAGCATGGGATATCTTTCCATTTCTTGGTATCAGTGTCTATTTCCTTGAGTAGCGACTCATAGTTTTCAGTATATAAGTCTTTTACTTCTTTGGTCAACTTTATTCCTAGGTATTTGATTGATTTTGCTGAAACAGTAAATGGGAGTGATTTCTGTATGTCTTCTTCTTCAGATTTAGTGTTTGCATAAAGAAATGCCACTGATTTTTGTACATTGATTTTGTAGCCCAATTCCTTGCTATATTGCCTAAGAACTTCCGGTAGTTTTCTGCTGGATTCTTTAGGTTTTTCTATGTATACTATCATATCATCTGCAAATAGTGAGAGCTTGACTTCTTCCCTTCCAATCTGTATTCCTTTGATTTCTTTCTCTTGCCTGATTGCTATGGCAAGAACTTCCAGTACTATGTTCAAGAGTAACGGTGACAGTGGATAGCCCTGTCTAGTCCCCAATCTGAGGGGGAATGCTTTCAGCTTCTGTCCATTGAGTATGATGTTGGCTGTAGGTTTGCTATATATAGACTCCACTATCTTGAGGAATTTCCCATCTATTCCCATTATTTGTAGAGTTTTGAGCATGAATGGGTATTGGATTTTGTCAAAGGCTTTCTCTGCATCTATTGAGATAATCATGTGGTTTTTGGCTTTGCTTTTATTGATGTGGTGAATGACATTGATTGACTTACGGATGTTGAACAAGCCTTGCATTCCTGGGATGAATCCCACTTGGTCGTGATGAACAATCTTTTTGATATGTTGCTGTATCCGGTTGGCTAAGATCTTGTTTAATATTTTGGCATCTATGTTCATCAGAGATATTGGTCTGTATTTTTCCTTTTTTGTTGTGTCCCTATCAGCTTTTGGAATAAGGGTGATGTTGGCTTCATAGAAGGTGGAAGGGAGTATTCCTGTTTCTTCAATCTTATGGAAAAGCTTCAGAAGTATGGGTACTAATTGTTTCCTGAAAGTTTTGTAGAATTCATTTGTGAAGCCATCTGGTCCAGGACTTTTGTTTTTTGGGGAGATTCTTAATAACTGTTTCAATTTCTTTGTCTGTGATTGGTGCATTTAAATTTTGTAGTTCTTCATGGTTCAGTTTTGGAAGGGCATATGCTTCTAGGAATTGTTCCATTTCTTCCAGATTCTCTTGCTTGGTGGTGTATAGTTCGTCATAGAAGTTTTGCAGGATTCTCTGGATTTCTGTGGTGTCAGTTTTGATATCTCCTCCATCGTTTACAATTCTATTAATTTGAGTCTTCTCTCTTTTTTGTTTGGTGAGTCTGGCTAGGGGGTTTGTCAATTTTGTTTAATCTTTCAAAGAACCAACATTTGGCTTCACTGATCTTTGTTTATTTCTGCTCCAACATTAGTGATTTCTGTCCTTCTGGATGCTTTACGGTTCCTTTGTTCCTCTTCCTCTAAGTCCTTGAGGTGTGCAGCAAGGTCATTCATTTGAGCTTCTTCCCACTATTATTGTATTACTATTGATATATTTTTGAAATTCTTTCACTAGATGCTTCACGTATTTAGATGGTCCCTCATTGGGTGCATAGATGTTAATGATTTTTAAGTCTTCTTGGCTGATTGATCCTCTAATCATTATGTAATGTCCTTGCCTATCTTTTATTACTTTATTTAATTTAAAGTCTATCGTGTCTGAGATGAGAATGGCTGTTCCTGCCCTTTTTTGTGGTCCGTTATCCTGTATGATAGTTTTCCATCCTTTCACTTTAAGTCTGTGTTTATCTTGTTGTGACAGATGGGATTCTTGTAAGCAGCATATGGTTGGATTATGTTTTCTGATCCATCCGCAAACTCTGTGCCTTTTGATGGATGAGTTTAAGCCATTGACATTTATTGACATTATGGATTTAATGTATTGTAGTGCCATTGTTCAAAATAAAATTTTTTTGTTTGCTCTGATATATTGCCAGTATTATAGTGATGTTCTTGTTTATAAGAGGTCTTTTAGATCCTCTTTCAGGGCTGGTTTGGTTATGGTTGCCTCCTTTAACTGTTGTTTATCTAAGAAGGTTTTGATCCCTCCATCTAGTTTGAATGAAAGTCTAGCAGGATATATTATCCTTGGTTGAAACCCTTTTTCATTCAGGGCTCGATAGATATCTTGACATTCCCTTCTGGCTTTTAGAGTTTGAGTGGAGAAGTCTGCAGATAATCTTATGGGTTTTCCCTTGTATGTGACTTTTTGTTTCTCTCTTGCAGCCTTCAGGATCTTTTCTTTATCCTTACTTCTTCTCATTGTGACTATGATGTGTCTTGGTGTCTTCAAGTCTGGGTTGATTCTGGCTGTTACTCTCTGGGCCTCTTGAATCTTGATGTCTTTTCTGTTATTCAGGTCTGGGTAGTTTTCTTCTATTATTTTCTCTAGAATGTTTGCTTCCCCTTCCTCTCTTTCTTCCTCTGGCAGGCCAAATATACGAATGTTACTTCTTTTGAGATCATCCCATATGTCTCTGTTGTTGTTTTCAGTGTCTCTCAATCTCTTTCTAAGCTCTTTCACCTCTTTCTTTGTTTTCTCTAACTCATCCTCTGTCTGACTAATTCTGTTTTCTGCTTCTGTTAGTCTGCTTTTCCTTGCCTCAGCTTCTTTCTTCATTTCAGCTATTTCAGCTTTCAGTTCTCTAATTGCCTCAAGATAATCAGTATTTTCCTTGTGGGTCTCAACTGTTGTTTCCCTAATACTGCCATTCTTTTCCTCCAATGTTGTTTTCATTTCTGTGATTAATAAGTTTATTATTGCTTGCATACTTTTCTTATCTATGGTTACTTCTGGATGATTTGTAGTTTCTTCTGGGCTCTTGTCTTCATTCATTGCAGTAGAAGTTTTATTTGTTTTTGATCTACCCATTTTTTGATTTATGTGTTTCTTTTTTTATGCTCTGTTGTTCCTCAGCTGTTGTGTCTTGAGTACAAGCAACACTGTACTAAATACTTTATGACAATTGTACTCACCAACCTCAGGAATTACAGTAGCAACTGAAGCAAGTATTGAAGCAGTTTAATCACTACCAGTTAGCCAAACAATTTATCCAGTCCGTGAAAGAATAGTAACCAAATCCCAGTGAAGAAGAAAGAGAAAAGAAAGAAGGGATAGCAAGAATAGACAGTTATGCAAATCTACTATCCACTGTATATTCCAGGGGTAACAAGAGGGGAAAGGGAACTAGAGCAGAGATACACACATAGAGAGTCCACTCTGAGTCAGATTTCTTTCCCAAAATAATTCACAAATTCAGAAAGGCAAAGAAGGAAGAAGTATATGACAAGATATATTAAAAAAAAAAAAAAGAAAGAAAAAAGAGACTAGTGAGAGAACAGGGAAAAGATAAGAAAAAGAGCTGTAATTAAAGAGCAGTGAAAGGAAAGATTTTTTTATTAGTTTATTTTTAATTTAATTTAAGTTTTTTTTAATTAGCTAGGAGGAGGAGGAAGGAGAGAGTCTGTAGAGGAGGTAGGAGCAAGGAGATAAGTTCCTCCCACAATAGATAAGATGCCCACTACCCTAGCAATGAAAGATACCCTAAGAGTTAATTCTGATCAACCTAAAGGGTGGGAAGATATATGTCTTTATATAATACTAATAATAAAATACAGCATGGTAAAAAAAAAAAAAAACCCTGTCCCAGATTACCTCAAACCTCGTGATCAGAGGCAGCTGATTGTTAAGAATGAGAAAAAAGGGGGCCAGGTGGTGGTGCACCTGGTTGAGCGTACATGTTACAGTGTGCAAGGTCCCAGGTTCAAGCCCCTGGTTCCCACCTGCAGGGGGAAAGCTTCATGTGTGGTGAAGCAGGGCTGCAGGTGTTTCTCTGTCTCTCTCCCTCTCTCTCTCCCCCTTCCCTCTTGATTTCTGGCTGTCTCTATCCAATAAATAAAGATAATTTAAAAAATATTTTAAAAAAAAGAATGAGAGAAAAAAAACCTCAGGACTAGTCAAGGATAGCTGAAATAGTCAGTTATGCAAATCTACTATCCACTGTATATTCTAGGGGTGGCTAAAGGAGGAAGGGAAGTTGAGCAGAGACACTCGCAGTGGGAGTCCATACTGAGTCAGAATTCTTCCCCAAAATAATTCCCAAATGTGTATCAGTGAATTCAAAAAATCACACTGTTTGGTGGTGTGGGGGCTGGGGCCCGTGGCTTTGGAAGCTGTTGGATTAAGGAAGAAAGTGTGACAAGAATGATAAAAAGAATTAAAAAATGAGAGAGAGAAAAAAGAAAAAGAACAGTCATAAAAGAGCAGTGAAAGGAAAGAGTTTTTTTAATTATTTATTTATTTTTATTTATTTAATTAGCTATGGGGATGAGGTGGGGGGGGGGGTTGGCTACTTAGAAAGAAAAAAGGCCAGAGGTTTCAGAAGGGTATAGACTTAGAATGAATGATACTCCCTGGTGGGACAGGAATTTGGTAAAGACAGAAGCTCAGCAGGGGAGCCTGCTAGGATCTGGTCCCTAGGGACTGATTATGGGGGGGGGAAGGGAGCGGCAGTGTGCTTAATAATTAAAAGGAAAAAAAATTTTTTGTTCCCTTTTTTTCTACTCTATTTCTTAAACCCAAATGAAGTTATAGTCACCTCCTTGGTGTCACCTCTAGGACCCCTTATTGACTGGCCTACTAAAGGCAGAAAATCCTACCATTTCCAGAAGATGTGGTCAGAGCTCAAGCCACTAGCAGCTTCTCAGTCCACCATATTCCGGGAACCCCCCTTTTCTTTCTTTCTTTCTTTCTTTCTTTCTTTCTTTCTTTCTTTCTTTCTTTCTTTTCTTCCCTCCTTTCTTTCTTTTTGCCTCCAAGGTTACCTGCACCCTGGAGGTTATTTTTTTTCCTTTTCCCTTTTGTTGCCCTTGTTCATTTGTTTTGTGGTGCTTATTATTGTTGTTGTTATTGTTGTTGGATAGGACAGAAGAAATCGAGAGAGGAGGGGAGACAGAGAGGGGAGGAAAGATAGATGCTTGCAGACTTGCTTCACAACTCATGAAGCGACCCCCTACAGGTGGGGAGCCTGGGGATATGGAACCGGATCCTTATGCTGGTCCTTGCACTTCATGCCATGTTCACGTAACCTGCTGCACTACCTCACGACCCTTTGCACTTGCTATCTGTGGATAGTATGCTCTTCTTGTCAATGTCCAGGTATCTACTGACCTAAATGTCATCATTTAGGTCTTTAATTATTTAAATAGTTTTACCAGACTTTTGATTACCACCCTACCCAAAAACTCTGCACCAGTTACATCCCATCATGACAATATTTATGTCTCTCACAGATTTATTGTTTCAGAAAGTACTTTTGTTAGGTTCAGGAAGGTGACTCCGTTATAAAGAACAGTTAAGTGCTAGTGAAGTCTTGGGTTTGATCCCTAGCTTTACATAACAAGAAAGACAAAACAAAATATAACATCATAAATGGCAATGTTCTGAATTTTGCTATTTCCCTGTGTATGTATGTATGCATGTATGTATCTATCTATCTATCTACCTATCATCTATCTCATACAATAAAAAAAATATATTACCTTTTTTTTTTTGCCTCCAGGGTCATTACTGTGGCTCGGTGCCTGCGATACAATTCTACTGCTCCTGGTGGCCATTTATTCCATTTTATTTGATAGGATAGAGAGAAATTGAGAGGCAAAAGAGGGAGAGAGACATCTGCAGACCTGCTTCACCACTTGTGGGGTCTTCAATCTGGATCTTTGAGTGAGCCCTTGTGTCCAAAAATTGCCTTTCTTAAATCACTAGTTACATAATTATGTGTCTCTGGTATAGTGTAGCCAATATAAAAGATAGGCCAAGAGTTTATAATATCCAGAGTTTAGAGTTAGAAGATTCAAAGCATTTGAAGATAACAATCAAATGAACAAATTTCACGTTTATAAAGTAAATTAATCATTATTTCTTTAAAAACATAGGGAGAGTTAAAATTGGGAGATTCCACTAAAATCAATAATAAGTTACTACAATTCTAGTTCATGTAAGAGCGAATAAACATAAGTAAATATGAAAATTAAATTAAATAACCATTTTTACAAATGATGTAATATACCACTTAGAAAATAAACATATAAACTGATTTATATGAGAGTAGTTATTATTGCATTTTTTTTTTACTAATCAGCTATAAAAACCAAAGTTCATTTTATAATCAACATCAAACAGATGGGGGAAAAGTTTGTTTGGTTGTTTTCCGTCTATCCTAACATGTAAAAAGCAAAACAGATTACAAAGTCAAGAACTCTTTAAGAATACATAAAAAAGAATGGTGGACTCAGGAAAGTCTGTGGCCACAGACTGAAGAAACAAAGTCAAATACAGGAAATGATGCCTTCTCCTGCACAGTCTCACACTGTGGGTACCAGTGCCAGGCTAGGAAAAGCTAAGTTGATGAAACACTAAAACGTGTTGTGGTAACTCTGACAGCCAAAATTTCCCAAGGGACACAGTTATAGATAATGCCCATATGTGCTTCCTGGAGATTAAGCACGTTCCACAGTATGTAGGTATATAGAAAAATACACTCAGGTAGGAGATGACAGAAAGGAATGACTTTTTTAAACTCTTCAGAGTACTATTTTCATGTTAACAAGGCCAAACCACAAGGCAACTGATATACCAGAGTCTAACTGACTTGGAAAAGATATTAATAAATTCCTAACATCATTTCCATAGGAGAGTAGGGAAATACACAACTACAACCACTTCTAGTTATCCTGTCTCACTTTAGGGAGGAGGAATCGTAAAGAAAATAAAAAAGATATTTTTTTGTAACTAATAGTCAGAAGTTCACTAAAAATCTGACAGCTAATTATAGGATATAGAAATTTCTTTCTTCCACATCACCATTATATTAGTTAACATCAGTAAAGGCCTTTTTAGCCAGTATATCATACCTGGATATCCAAAAAAAAAAAAAAAAAAAAAAGAATTACAAGATACTATAGCACAGAGGCAGAATGTGAGAGAGAGACAGCGTGCTTGAAAGACTGAACAAGCATCTGGAATAGACATAGCAATGGCTTTGAAATGATCAAATCAAGAATTTAAAACTATGATTAATATGCTAAGGCCGTAGTAGATAAAGCAGACAACATGCAAGAACAAATGGGCAATGCAAAGGAATAAAAAACAAAAAGAAATATTAAAGATTAAGAACAACAAATCACTGTAACAGAAATGAAAGACTTATTAGTAAATTGATCACAACTGAGGTAAGCTTCTAAGAGCTTGAAGATATATAGCACTAGAAATGCTTAAATAAAGCTAAGAGAAAAAAAGAATATATTAGGCAGAACAGAAAAAAATGGCTATAAAGCTATCAAATCAATACGTACATCTTCAACTCACAAATGCTATATATCACTTATATATCAATAAAAAGGTAGACTTTTAAAATGTAAAATTTCTAGGAATAAAACCAATATGAACCTTACAAAGTTAAAATGTAAAATAATAAAGATGCTATAAAATATACTGAAGGTATCACTCACATTCCCTCCTAAACAAAAATACAACTGTTATTCCAAGACAAATCAGAATAAATAAAACAATTTTTTTTTTAACAAAAGGAGTGAAACACACTTTTTATTATAGCATACCATGGGAAGTTACTGATTTGGAGGTAACAGAGAATGATAAAAGAACCTACACATATCTTAATTATAATGTCTGCAGATACTGCTGTTTCACATTTTAAAATAATGATTAGAGAACAACAGCCATAAATGACATCTGTAGCTAGTAACTAATTTTTCCCCATTTTATTAGGAGGTTAATTGTTTACAGCACCATTGTCTACATATGGGTTCTGTTTCCCAGCTCTACATCATGGGTGTCTGCAAAATGCTCTCACCCTAAGCTTAGGACCCCAACCCCACCACCAAGCCCACCTTTTCTATTCCTTCCTATTTCCTTGCTTTGGCATAGCACCCACCTCCAGTTCAAGTTTCATTCAGTGCTCTCCCTTCTTACTCTGTCTCCCAAGTTTTACCTTCATGTGCAGTCAACCAGCAATCCTCTTTCTCTTCCTGACTTACTCACCCACCTTTCCTTTAGGGTCCAACAAAGTTGAGGCAAAACTGGGATTTTAGAGTTTCTGGTCTAGTATTTGGACTTTTTATATTAGGTTTTGGTTCACAAAATATTTACTATCTGCCTACCACAGGCACCAGTATAAGAAATGTTGAAATGTTTCACTTTTTCAAATTCCAATAACTATATTGTGTAACTATTACTACTACTACTGCTACTACTACTACTACTTCTACTGGCTTTAAAGAAAAAGAAATTCCTAAACTACTGAGATATGTGACTAGCTTTTGTCAGAGCTCAGATTTAAAAAATAAGTTGTATTTCCCAGGCAAAGATTTTTATTAGTGATATAATATTGATCTATAAAATTATGAGATAACGGGTATAATTCCAAACCATTCCCACCACCAGAGCCACCATTCCCTACGCTGGAATGCAGTTTCTCTCCCAAAGCCACAGACCTGGATTGACTATTATTTCTACAAATATATATCCCCATTTTTCCCACGGCCCTGCCTTCTAAGCTTCCTTTCTAAGTCACACCTACACCTGTTACTACTTCCAAATGTCTTTATTTTTTCCTTTTCTCTCTTTGGGTCCGGATGGAATCTGAGTTCAGAACCATCTGGTTATCTTCCCCTAACATTTCTTCCCCTCTGGGAGTATGAACACCAAACTTCTTTTTGGGGTGCAGAGGTGGGAGGTTTGGCTTCTGTAATTGCTTCTCTCCTGGATATGTACATTGACAAGTCAATCCATGTCCCTAGCATGTTTCTGTCTTTCCCCAGTGGGTTAGGGCTCTGGAGAGGTGAGGTTCCAGGGTATATTGGTGAAGTCATCTGCCCAGAGAGGTCAGGATGGAATCATAGTAGGATATGCAACTTGGTGGTTGAAAAGTAGTAAGATATAAAGAGGGGAAAATGTTTAATAACTAGGAACCAAAAGTAGGAATCAAGCAGATGAGAATAGGAATCTTAGGTATTCAGATTGATTTTTTCATTGCTTTATCTGGTTGTTTCTGAGCAAGACTTTTCAGTAGGTGTTACTAGATGACTATGCCCCGAGAACTGGAAAATAAAAATTCTTCCCATGTAGACAGATAGTTGTAGAAATGATGGTTGGCCTCTGTCTACACCCTTGAGGGAACTGTGGTGGCTTGCAGTGGGGAGACTGAAGATTCAGAACTCTAGTGATGGGAATAGAATGAATTTATACCCCTGTTGACACGCAATTTTGTAAAATAAATAAAATTTAAAAATTATTTCCAAATTCATGTACAAATGAAATAAAATCCCAACTAAAATGCTAACTTTATTATTATTATTAACCATAGCACTGCTCAGTTCTAATTTACGGTAATGCTGGGGATTGAACCTGGGCCGTTTTGGTGCTTGAAATATTAGTCTTTTTGTAAAACCACTATGTTATCTCACCAGCCCACCAAAATTACTAACTTTTAAATGGATTTTAGAAAGTTGATTCTAATGAATAAATTAACTTTACAGAGAAGAAATTGATAAAAAATAAAAAACTGGCAAACTAATGTATAGTAGAACTGAATGTGTGGTACATGCTCAGGTGAAAATAGTTATAACAAAATAAAATAAGTATTATGGCAGATTTAGAGAAATGGAAAAAAGAAGTAGAAAAGAATTCAGAAAGAAACTCATGTTGAACGTAATGAGAAATTTAGACATTGTTATGTTGACCTTTGAAATCAGAAAAAAAAAAAGCGCTCAGTTAAGTATACTAAAGATGTTTGTGTAGAATTGGCAACAAAAAATATAAAGTCATTACTTCAGATGATGCCTAGCAAAAATTTTAGTGGTTGAAGAAAATGACTATTCAAACTACAGAAGACTTTATTACTAGTTGATACTTTTTTAATAGTTGATTTATAGTTTTTTATAGTTTGGTTTATAGTGGTGTTGGGGATTGAACCTGGGAGCTTAGAGCCTCAGGCATGAAAATTATTTACATAAGCATTCTGCTGTTTCCCCAGTCAAGATGACTTATTTTTATAATAGTTGGGAAGTATTTCTCTGTAAACTTAACACAAAGCTCAGAAGTCATTAAAAAATAATAAATCATTGGTCTAGTGAAATACATAATGACACAAAACTTCTGAACATGAAAAAGTATCATTAAAAGACCAATGTCAAAATAACAAAAATATTTTAATTTATATAGCATGTAAAAAGATAATATTCTTAATGTTTAATTTACTTATAAAAATAAAGGAAAAAGTAAACTCTTCTTTTTTTTTTGTAGGTAATTTTTTTTTATTTTTATTTAAGAAAGGATTAATTAACAAAACCATAAGGTTTCTCTAATTGCCTCAAGATAATCAGTATTTTCCTTGGGGGTCTCAACTGTTGTTTCCCTAATACTGCCATTCCTTTCCTCCAATGTTGTTTTCATTTCTGTGAGTAATAAGTTTACTATTGTTGCATACTTTTCTTATCTATGGTTACTTCTGGATGATTTGTAGTTTCTTCTGGGCTCTTTTCTTCTGGCTCTTTTCTTCTCTTTTTCTTTTGGAGTAGCAGTTTTATTTGTTTTTGATCTACCCATTTTTTTTATTTATGTGTTTTCTTTTTTTTATTCTCTGTTGTTCCTCAGTTGTTTGTCTTGAGTACAAGTAACACTGTACTAAATACCTTTATGACAATTGCACTCACCAACCTCAGGAATTACAATAGCAACTGAAGCAAGTATTGAAGCAGTTTAATCCTTACCAGTTAGCCAAACAATTTCTCCAATCTGTGAAAAAATAGTAACCAAATCCCAGTGAAGAAGAAAGAGAAAAGAAAGAAGGGGTAGCAAGAATAGACAGTTATGCAAATCTACTATCCACTGTATATTCTAGGGGTAACAAGAGGGGAAAGGGAACTAGAGCAGAGATACACACATAGAGAGTCCACTCTGAGTCAGATTTCTTCCCCAAAATAATTCACAAATTCAGAAAGGCAAAGAAGAAGGAAGAAGTGTATGACAAGATTTAAAAAAAATAGAGAGAGAGAGACGAGAGAGAGAAAAGGGAAAAGATAAGAAAAAGAACTGTAATTAAAGAGCAGTGCAAGGAAATTCCAAATGTGTATCAAAAAAGCACATTGAATTCAAAAAAGTGAATTCAAAAAAGCACAATGTGGTGTGGGGGCTGGTGGCTGTAACTTTGGAAGCTGTAGGATTAAGGAAGAAGGGATGACAAGAATGAGATAAAAAAAGAAAGAGAGAGAGAGAAAAAAGAAAAAGATAAGAAAAAGAACAGTCATAAAAGGGCAGGGAAAGGAGAGGGGTTTTTTTTTGTATTTATTTTTAATTATTTAATTAGCTATGCGGGGTGAGGTGGAGGGGGTTGGCTACTTAGAAAGAAAAAAGGCCAGAGGTTTCAGAAGGGTATAGACTTAGAATTAATGATACTCCCTGGTGGGGCAGGAATTTAGTAAAGAAAAGGAGCTCCCCTCCCCTGCTAGGAGCTGGTCCCCAGGGACTGGTTATGGGGGGGGGGCGAGAAGGAGGTATGCTTGAAAATTAAAAGGAAGAAAAAAATTTTTTTTTCCCCTTTTTTCCCTACTCTAATTCTTAACCCAAATTAAGTTATAGTCACCTCCTTGGTGTCACCGCTAGGACCCCTTATTGGCTGGCCTGCTAAAGGCAGAAAATCCTACCGTTTCCAGGAGATGTGTTCAGAGCTCAGCCACTAGCAGCTTCTCAGTCCGCCATCTTCCGGGAAGCCCCCCCCCCCCCCCGGGAAACTTTTTTAAAGGATTTCTCAAAAATGAAAACTAGCTCCAAGTCCTTTTGATCCAATGAGAGCTGTACTCAAGGATGTCCTCGGATCAGCCCTCAGGGTCGCTGTGGTCCCCAGAGACTCCCAAGAGAAAGCACCTGAGCTACAGTTCTCCCTCCCTGTCCTCTGCCGGCCTCCCAGTAGTGCTCTGCAACTGGCGTAGGAGCCACCTTCCCGGGCTGAGGACAGTGCCCGGTGCACCCGCCTTGCCCGCCGCCGCCTGGGAGGTCTGGAGCAGCCTGCCTGCTAGTCCGCGCCACCTCTACTCTAATTGTTAACCCAAATTAAGTTATAGTCACCTCCTTGGTGTCACCGCTAGGACCCCTTATTGACTGGCCTGCTAAAGGCAGAAAATCCTACCATTTCCAGAAGATGTGATCAGAGCTCAAGCCACTAGCAGCTTCTCAGTCCGCCATCTTCCGGAAACCCCTAGATACACAATATCTTTTAAACATAGGTAAACATTTTCCACTGGGAAAAAATAAGTTAACTTTTAAAATGTATATTTAACATGATAAATTGGTGAATGTATTGGGTAAAAATGTGTAGATGAAAAGAAATTGTTCAGTGTCAGTTACTTCTAGAGATAAAATAGACTAATCTATTTATAGATATGTGGAAGATTATCCATTTGTTTAAATAAATTAGAAACTGTTAGTGCCCACAAAAACATATAGTCACATAAATTATAAATTTCCTGTATTAAGCAACACTATACAATGATTCAATATATATATATATATATATATATATATATATATTTGCTCTGTGTCTGCATGAGGAATTCATTGCTCATAGCAGCTATTCTTTCCTTGTTTTTCCTTTTTTTTTTACTTAATAATAGGACAGGAAGAAATTAAGATGGGTGGGGGGCATAAGAGAGGCATCTGCAGCACTGTTTCACTGCTTATGGTACTTCTCCCTCTGCTGGTGGGGACCAATGGCTTGCATAACAGATCCCTGTACATGGTAATATATGCACTCAGCTGGATGTGCCACCACACAACTGCCTCAAAATAATATTCTTAATACAAATTTCTCTTCATGTATTACCATATATTCATGTATTAAGATCTAAGATTACATAAAAAGATGAAAATTATCTTTAAGCAAAGAAATGTATATTATGCCATGCTCTGTGTGGTTAAAGTAGTTTAATTTTATCTGAAATTCTTAATGAAAGACTTAAAAGTATTGCAGAAAGCATGAAGAAAGTGACAACCTATTTAATTTTTTCATCTATATGTCTTAAAGAGGACAATAAGATGTAATCATGGATTCTTAAGTAATTCAATAAAGTTTATTTTAATATTTGGCAAAGCTACAATCAGAAATCTCAAAGTTTTGTTATATATAAAAGGAATATTTTCAAGATCTAAAAGACCTAGAACCAGGTCAAGATAACTAACAGTGTCTCTATGAAAAATTCAGCAAAAAGTTAAACAAATTCCATTTCATTTATCACATACCCGTGTGACCTTATGGGTCTATGTTTTATACCATGTTATCTACAAAATGATATAAATAAATAAAATTACCCTTACTTTTATGACATTAATTTGTTCTGTAAGATGTTCCCCAGTCTTTTGGAAAACCTGAATAAATCAACCATCAAAAATAATCCATACAGACAGTATTAGTTGTTGCTGAGGAGTTATTCTGATGCAGTCTCCGCCCCCAGGTTTCACTACGCCGCGCGAAACCCTAGCATTGCCCCCTTCAACCAATCCTGGCCCTACACGTCACTCCTGGTTGTCGCCCAATAAAAAGCCCCCTCACTGCCCCCCTGGGCCCTCAGCTCTCCCTCTCTGAGGTCTCGCTCCCTGCTCTCCCCCCGTGGTCAGGTGGTGGGGACAGCCATTGCCGGCTGGCTCCATGTGGTCTGAACCAAACCCCCCCCATCCTATAATAAAGATTTGTGTACTCCTTTGCTCTGGATGTCCGCTCTCTTCTCCGCGGTGCAGCCCGACACCAGACCACCACAACAACATCTGGCGCCCATCGTGTTCCGTACCCACACCACGCCCGGCCTGAGGTCTCCAAAACCACCCAGACACAGGTAAGTGGCATCCGCCCACTTCTGTGGCCCTGAGTTTCCCTCCACCATGGGAAATTTCTCGTTTTATGAGGAGGTGTCCCAGTCATTATCTCTTGGCCTGGGACAGATTCGCGCTGTCATAAACAGTTTAATTTTCGCTACCCCTTGGATTTTTTTTAACTGTGGTCGCCACTTTCAAGATATGTAAAACGTGGTATGCCATAAGCATAAGTGACCTTGAGGCTGAGGTACGAGAGTTAAATCACATGTGCTTAAGACTTAGACGTCCTAAGCGATCAGCGGCTAAACCCAAGAATTCCGTTCCCACAGACACGCACACGTGTTCTGACGCTCCTCCTCTGACCCCACCCCCTTCCGCCCTGGTTTCAGCTCCGCCTTCGGCCCCTGCCGCCATGGTTTCAGCTCCGCCTGAGGTTTCTGCGTCCTTGAAGCCGCCCCCTGCCCCTGCCTCCCCGGTTTCAGCTCTGCCTGCAGCTTCTGCGTTCCTGAACCGCCCCCCCGCCCCTGCCTCCCCGGTTTCAGCTCCGCCTGCAGCTTCTGCGTCCCTGAACCCGCCCCTGGCCCCTGCCGCCCCAGTTTCAGCTCCGCCTGCAGCTTCTGCGCTCCTAACCCTTCCCCCTGCCCCTGCTGCCCCGGTTTCAGCTCTGCCTGCAGCTTCCGTTTTCCCGACCCCTCCCCCGGCCCCTGCCGCCACGGTTTCAGCTCTGCCTGAGGCTTCCTCATCCCTGACCCCGCCCCCTGCTGATACATCACCATTAAGGGACCTAGTGGCTGAGATACGAGAGCTAAAGGATATTTCTTTAGCATTTAATGATTTTAAACCATGTGCAGTCCACCCCGGGAGCTCCGTCCCCGTAGATATACGTTTAGTCTCCCCTGCAGCCACTACAGCAGTTTCTACAGCACTTTCCACTTCTGTAGCTCCTTCTCCCATGCCATCGGACCAAATCCACACATTCCCGGTAAACTTGGCCCCTTCTAAACAAAACCCTCAGCTGTGGCAGCCATATTCCTCTAAATGACTAGGAAATTTAAATTGGCTTAAGCAGTATCTCTATCTGCCCACAAGCTGCCTCCAACCACTGTTTGACCTGTTGAAAGGAAACAAACAGCCCTCTTCAAAACGTAAGTTAACTCCTGAGGCCTCCTTGGCACTGGAAAGGGTTAACCAGACCCTCCAGGACATGCACCTTGTTCGATTCTCCCCCTCCTCTCCAGTAAACCTTCTAATCTTCAACTCCACCCCCACAGTAGTAGGGGCACTGTGGCAAGACCATGGGGTTCTCGAATGGCTTCACATGCCAGTAGGAGGAGCTCCAAGACTCCTCACTGAGATAGACGCATTAGCATTCATGGTTCGCCAAGGGAGAAATAGGTCTGTGCAGGTCTTAGGGAAAGAACCGGATTTAATCATTCTGCCCTTTTCTCTCACAGATACAGAGTGGCTTATACGCCATCATTCCTGCTTTGCCATAAGCTTCGTGGGGTTTCCAGGACAAATAGATAACCATTTTCCTTCTAATAAATTGATAGCTTCTTTACCTCTTCTGCCTCTACTAGCACCTAAACTTTTCTCTCGGGATCCCATTCCCTCTGCTCCTACAATCTTTACTGATGGTGGAAAAAGGGGAGCTGCTGCCCCTATATATTACCCAGACAAACAATCTCCTAAACCTCTCTTTACTGAGCTTCCTGATAATTCCCCTCAGTACAAAGAACTTTATGCTGTTTTTCTTGCACTAAAAGCTGTACCAGAATCCTTCAACCTTTTTTCTGACAGTGTGTATACTGTTAACTTACTTCCATGGCTTGCTCATTCTTATGTGAAAATTGATGACAACCCACTTTCCCCTCTCTTGATTCAAATCACCTCTATGCTCTGTTCTCGAACCCAACCACTGTATATTCAACACCTTCGTTCCCACAGTCCTCTTCCTGGTTCCCTGTCCGAAGGGAATGCCGCAGTTGACCGTCTTGCCTCCACAGGAACTTTCCCAGTCTCTGTCTCTGATCCTGCTAATTTTCTTTTTTATTATTATTATTTTTTATTTAAGAAAGGATTAATTAACAAAACCATAGGGTAAGAGGGGTACAACTCCACACAATTCCCACCACCCAATCTCCATATCCCACCCCCTCCCCCGATAGCTTTCCCACTCTCTATCCCTCTGGGAGCATGGACCCAGGGTCATTGTGGGTTGCAGAAGGTAGAAGGTCTGGCTTCTGTAATTGCTTCCCCGCTGAACATGGGCGTTAACTGGTCGGTCCATACTCCCAGTCTGCCTCTCTCTCTCCCTAGTAGGGTGGGTCTCTGGGGAAGCTGAGCTCCAGGACACATTGGTGGGGTCTTCAATGATCCTGCTAATTTTCATTCTCTAACCCATGTTAATCTTAAAGGCCTTCGAGCTCGATTCCCTGATGTTCCTGTACCACAGTTAAAACATATCCTCGCTACATGCTCTTCTTGTGCAAGTCTCATAAAGACACCTGCTATCCAGACCCTTGGGGTTAACCCCCGAGGTTTAAAAGCTAATGCTATTTGGCAAATTGATGTCACCCACATACCAAACTTTGGCAAACAAAAATATGTGTTTGTCTCAATTGATACCTTTTCTAAATTTATGTGGGATACAGCTCAGACAGGAGAAAGTGCTAAAAAGCTTGTAAACCATATGCTCTCTTGTTTTGCCGTTATGGGGGTCCCATTATTTTTGAAAACAGACAATGCACCTATGTTTTCAAGCAAACAATTTAAAGATTTTTGTTCCCTCTGGAATATTACTCATACCACGGGCATTCCCTACAATCCACAGGGACAAGGCATTGTCGAGAGGGCCCATCAAACTCTGAAGGTTCAACTAAATAAAGATAAAGGAGGAACATATCCCCCCAATATCCAGCTAGCAAAAGCCTTAACTACGTTAAATCTCTTTAATATTTACAATAACTCGGCCTTACCCCCTATTATTCTTCACTGGCAAACACCATCTACCCTCCCATCTATTAAGGTCAAATGGAGAGACCCACTCGATAAAATTTGGAAAGGGCCTGACCCATTATTGACCATGGGAAGGGGTTTCGCATGCATTTTCCCTCAAAATTTCTCTAAACCTGTCTGGGTTCCTGCCCGCCATGTCCGACAATACCCGCAGGATGGCGCTGTTATTCCTGAAGAACAAGAAATACTACAAGAGGACCAGATGCAGGATACATCCCAGGACCCGTAATACGACATGGCAGAACCTACAAAATCTGGCTCACAGAGACCTCTCTCCTACCCTTTCCCTGTATGTCTTATGTTATAACTGGCCAGTTGTTTTTGTGAGTGAGTGTGTTGAATGACAAAAAAAAAAATTTTTTTTTGCATGACCCATCTGCTTGGAGTACTCTAAAAGGTAATTGGCTTTATATAAAAATGCTGGACGCAGTCAAAGTTTCTGGAGATGTCCAGAAACATTCCAAAAATTTTTTTCTTTCTCTCTCTTTTGAATTTTATATATAGTTTTGGTATATATGTAAGTGTTTAGTCTTAAACTGTGTGACTAATGACATATTTAAATTTGTTTTTAAATAATGTGTTTTTATAACAAAAGTTCTTTTTCCTCCAGTTTGATATAACTAAATGTTTATGGGTATGTCTCAAGTTTGGTAACACTAACTTAACGGTCAAAAGTGTAACCCTACAGCTACACTTTTACCAGACAAGGTAAAAATTAATTTGTTAAGGTAACTTACTATTTAGGTAAAAGTCTAAATGTTCAACGTGACTATTCATTCCCAAAACTAAACTATATAAATTTTATATACAGGACACCTTTGAAGGGCCCCCAAAGGTGCCCTGTAAACTATCTTGTGGAAATTAATCCACAACAGATCTGGCATCAATCTGGCACTGTAAACGTTGAAATCATTGTCACGAATATGCGTTAACTCTCTAAGCAATTTGAGTCTGTTTAAAATACATATTTTAGCTAAAATTGGTCTCAAGATCCTGCGGTAGAGGCTGCTACAGGAGGTCACATTAGATGACCTTTAAATAAAATCATAAAGAGATTCTAAACCAATTATAATCATCGAGGTATCAACTATAACAAACCTATAACTTGTTACAAGTTCAAATTAACCACGAGAAGCAGATTGTTTGTGTTTCTTTCACAGGAATCCCGGAAAAACCATCTGAACCCCTGCACACCCTGACATCACCCACTAGATGGCATGACTACCGTGGCACATCCCCCGAAACCCTAGATATCACTCAACACGATCTGAAGAACCTGATACACAGACTCCAAGGACAGAACTTTCTTCATGCCTGGTTACTGTTCCTGCTTCTGACCTGCTTGTCACGTGTTGGCAGTTCCAGTTGGCTATCTATAGAAAAGCAACATTCCAGCGGCTGACCTCCCTCATGCAGCGTTGCATCCCCTGCCAATTCTTCCCCTACCCATCTACTTCAGACTGAGACTTGTATCGGACTTTCTGACATACCCTATATACATTTTACACAATTTTGAAGCAGTTTATTTCCCTTCACGCTGCCGGTTTTTCATAGACTGATCCTGAGTAATTCATAGACTTTACAGACTGTTGCCTTGAGGACTATACAATGCCAAAGAGCCCCTCTGTTTGGTGGGTCATGCCTCCCGCCTCCCCCTCATTATGTACCCTTGCTGCTTTCCCCACCCAAGCAGGGAATGTTCCTTTACACACCAATCCTTCCCTTCACACCACACTGGCTTTTACTTCTCCCCTACTTGTCCCTTCCTATTTTGTTATATTATTTAGGCTTATGCCCAAAAGGTTTCTGCCCCATGATAGTCTTTTATAGACTTTGTACATCTTATGTGCAATTACTAGATAGAAAGATAGAAAAGATGTAGAGATATTGTGAAGAGATGGTTGAGCAGGCTGCGCTTAAACCTATGAGATGAGTCTCTCCAGGTAAGTCTCTCTCTCTAAAGAGGGGTTGAGCACAGGAGGACGCATAAATCTCACAAGGTTCACAGCCATTTAAGCCTTCCCTCCTCCACAGAAAGTCCTACATCTTCCCACCTGAGCATGGCATTCCTCTAAAACATTTAAGCCTGCTCCATTCCATTTTTCTTTACTGTGTCCATTTAGATATAAAGGGATAGGAGGAGATGTTGCTGAGGAGTTATTCTGATGCAGTCACCGCCCCCAGGTTTCACTACGCCATGCAAAACCCTAGCATTGCCCCCTTCAACCAATCCTGGCCCTACATGTCACTCCTGGTTGTCGCCCAATAAAAAGCCCCCTCACCCCCCCCCTCTAGGCTCTCAGCTCTCCCTCTCTGAGGTCTCGCTCCCTGCTCTCCCCCCATGGTCAGGTAGTGGGGACGGCCATTGCCGGCTGGCTCCACGTGGTCTGAACCAAACCCCCCCCATCCTATAATAAAGATTTGTGTACCCCTTTGCTCTGGACGTCCGCTCTCTTCTCCGCGGTGCAGCCCGACACCAGATCACCACAACAACAATTAGTAAAAGATATATTAGAATAAAATTGTTTACAAAGAAGCATAGTATAACTTGAGGTAGCATTTTACATTTTCTATAAGTGATACATACATTTTAACTAAAAGTACTGACTTCTCCCTTTTGAGAAAAAAAGGGAACAGTAACTTAGTTTCTTGGAATTGTTGTCACACATCAAAGTATTAAATAGACGCCAATTGATTTTTCCTCACTTCATTGTCTTCACGTCAAGGTAAGTCTAGCCAGCCTCACCTCTAACTTACTCATTCCCCTAAGCTTTAATGAACTGATTCTTCCTAATAGAACAATTATGCCCATGTAGCTAAATCAATCATTCTTTGTGAGGCATGGGCTTGCATTTACTTGTCTGGATCAAAAAGGTTGAGGATAATAGATCATTAAGAAATGTGCATTCCTAGTCACAATATCACAAGGTTTACTGGCAAAGAATAGGGTTTTAGATAAGAATGAAAATCATAAAAGAGTAAATTTGCTTATACTTCACTTGGAAGACTGCCCTTTAAAATTTCACAGTGACAAGAGTTGCTTATTTTTACTTCAGAACAATTATTTTAACTTAGGACCATCACTTGATGGAATCACTGACACTAGAATTCCTTTATGAAAAATAAACAAAGTAATTTCTGACTATAAACCATAACATCAGGTTAATAATGTTTAGCTATTTAGAAAGAAAGTAAATGTGCCTTTGTAAATGTGATATTAAACTTTATCCAATATCTGGAGAAAGGAGTACCTAAATATTTAGAGCAAAATTCTACTTGATTTTTCTCTTTTACAAACTAAACAGCAAATTTGAGTTGATTTGCTAAGCTCAAATTTTTCATCAAGCCTCAGCTTAATCTTATCATTTGCAATATGAAAAATAATGTGACTTTATCATGCTAGAAATAAAGCAAATGCAAAAACGTTTTCCCTCTAAGAGTTTCATGTTTAAGGTCACTGCTAGCTATGAAATATAATAAACAGGGATAGAAAGAAAAGCTTAATTGGATAGTGCAAATATGTTGTCATGCATACAACCCAGGTTTGATGAACACACACACACACACACACACACACACACACACACACACACAAGCAGCGAACTTAAGAAACCAATCCTACTGAAATGTAAAAGTAACTCACTGATTATTATCCAAGGCCAGGCAGTGGCACACCTCACTAATAATAACTAAATGAGTGCTATGAAAATTGACATAATATTCTACAGAAGCACATTAAAAAAATTAAGCACTTTGTTCTTCATATTAACACATAGTCTCAGTTTATAGTGATTGCCTGTTTGGGGAAACCTGATTTCTCTTCAGCTGAAGACTGTTACTACTTTTAAGTAGGAGTGCAATATCTAGAGATTCTCCGACTAGCTATTTATTTATAGAGAGAAAGGCAAATGACACACAGATGGGAACAGTTGGCAGGAGATTTGCATCTCACCTGTGAATATTAGTCGGGTAGAATCAGGACTTCTTGTTTCACAAACTGTCCTACACCTGACAAAGTGACCTGCATTTGGCAATCATTCCTTCAATCCAATTCTTCTAATAAAAAAAGCAAATATTCACTTTGAATATAAGACAGAAAAAAAAGACACCGAAAGGTATCACAAGTCTTACAGTATATTAAAATTTATATACTTAAACATAATCTAGCATAAAACGGATTCTTGTAATTTAGAAGGCATTTTGCTAACACTGGTAAAGGAGATGACCTTTTAAAGAGCTCAAAACTTTTTAATTAATAATGATTCCTTAAAAAAAAAATTAGAAGGGAGTATAGCGGTAGCGCAGTGGGTTAAGTGCACTTGTCTGGAAGCACAAGGACGTTCTTAAGGATCCCGCTTCGAGACCTGGCTCACTACCTGCAGGGGAGTCCCTTCACAGGCAGTGAAGCAGGTCTGCAGATGTCTATCTTTCTTTCCCGCTCTGTCTTCCCCTCCTCTCTCCATTTCTCTCTGTCCTATCTAACAACAATGACATCAATAACAACAATAATAACTGCAACAACAATAAAAAATAAAAAACAAGGGCAACAAAAGGGAAACTAAATTTAAAAAATTTAGATAATAAGTATTCTTTGTCAGAGAGTTGTTACATCTAATTGTAACTTATCAAGAGCTTCATGTCTAAGTCACAAATTCATGGCTTTAAATTATTTTCAAAAATATTTCTTTAGTTTTTTCAATCTCTCTTTTATAATTTCATAAATATAAAGTGACACACAGATGGTAAATACAGGGCTATAATTTTGTGGGTGAGAAAGCTAAATCCTATGTGCAAGTTAGAGATTTTAGAACCCCAATGTTGATTCAGCTGCTACAGCAAAAATCTCCCAAAAGTGGTATTAGTGGCAGCTAATAGGTGCTGAGCTCACTCACCATTTCTGTCTCCAAGAGTGACACGAGGAAACCCTAATTTGATAACTAACATACTTTCTCACAGAGTATTTGTTAGCAATCCATATTTTATCACCTTTCCATGCTTTGGTCTCACTCAAATTCCAGGTCAAATTCAAGGGGAAAACAAAACAACATAAAACAAAAACAAACAAAGAAAAAAAAAAAAACACCACACTTCATATGACTTGTGCTAAAAAATTCTTAACAATAGGTTCATGAAAGAAGAACTTGCCTTTTTTGCCCAATGCTCTATCCCCAGTTTAGGTTAACAATACTTAAAAAATCTGTATTGAATTTGTAAATTAGAATATATAATATTCATTTGAATAAATAGCAAAATATTTTTCATTGCTATTGTCTGTTGGTTTCTCTTTGTAGCAACTTATTTGACCTGCAGAAGTGAAAATCTAGCAAATGACAATTCTTATTCTTTAATATAAAGAGAGGAAAGGAGAAAAATAAAAATATATAAATTATTTGTAGCATTTGAAAATTTCTTCTCTCTCTCTCTTAAAATGATTACTCGTTAATGTAGAAATTAAAGTTGATCATGGGAATGGGAGTAAGCAATTACTACTCCTCTAGAAGTTCTACATTTGGGCTAGAGCTTACATAAAAAATCTCTTTGCATAGAAGTATTTTTTCATTACTAAGAATCAGAATCAAATAAAAAATTTCTTTTGAATATGAGCCCTAGATCAAATTGATGGGGTTTACAATTAACAATATTTATATGCTTTTCCCATATTTGGGAACTACTCTCTTCCCTAGTCCAGCTTTCTAGTCCTACTTCCAACTCTTACACCATCTCCCCAGACAATACCTTTATTCTATCTGCCTGTTAACTGTCAGTCTAAGGCAAACATTAGTAAAGTCATGGGCCCCTTGGAATATACCTAAAATAGACCTACTAGCTTTTTCCAAAATGGAGACCCCCAGATTTCATCTGCTATAGTCGTGCCTTTGTGTTGGGAACATGTGTGAGCCTGATAGAGCTTAGGGAGAACCACCCCCATCTTTGGATGGAGGTCTGAAAAGATAACCTCTTGTTAAGTCTCTCTCAACCGAGGTGAGCATAAGGGGGGGAAACTCAGACTTGGTTCTTTCCTTCTTGACTCTCAGGCCCACAGAAACCCCAGTACTTCCCTCCATTAACTGCAGGCCACATGGCCACAGATTCACTCATTCAAAGTCACCTTCTGATCACAGAAGAACACATCTTATCACACACTTCATCACACACCTCAGACCCCAGACAAGAGAAATTCCAAACTATATGGCCTTTTGATATCCATCTTCTCTCTGTCTCACCCTACGGGTTTAACCCCTATGCTTCTCTCAAATACCTTTGGATAATTAAGTTGCTTGTGTTATGGAAAATAACTGTCTTGTATCTCATCAATTCCTGTCATACCAACCCCCTACCTTAGGGGCATGCTGACTGTTAAGAAACCTGTAATTTCTGTCATATTTCAACAATAATTAACTTCATTGATTTTCTATTTAACTCATGTCCACTTTGCTAATAAACGGACTCTAGGATTCTGGGACTCTAAGGACTCAGATTCTAGATTCACGGTAAGAGTCCCCTGGTGTCTTTTACTTCATGTCACCCCTGTCGTGAGCGAGAAAGAACCAGCCCGTTACCTTTCCCCTGGAGGACACCCTGGCGGAGAAGGAGAGTGACACCCCGAAAGTGCCTTTGGATTCCTTATTATTAAACAATTTGTTCTGCTTTATATCTTAAAGCATTTTAGCCACTAAGTTGCAGATACTATCAAGATGCCAACCTGGGAGTCGGGCTGTAGCGCAGCGGGTTAAGCGCAGGTGGTGCGAAGCACAAGGACCGGCATAAGGATCCAGGTTCGAACCCCGGCTCCCCACCTGCAGGGGAGTCGCTTCACAAGCGGTGAAGCAGGTCTGCAGGTGTCTATCTTTCTCTCCCCCCTCTGTCTTCCCCTCCTCTCTCCATTTCTCTCTGTCCTATCCAACAACGACAACAACAATAATAACTACAACAATAAAACAACAAGGGCAACAAAAGGGAATAAATAAAATAAATATATAAAAAAAAAGATGCCAACCTGACTTCCCTAGGCAGATGACCTCACCAATGTGTCCTGGACCCCCACTTCCCCAGAGCCCTGCCCCACCAGGGAAAAAAAAGAGACAGACTGGGTGGGAGTTTGGATCAAACTGCCAACACCTATGTCCAGAGGGTGAGCAATTACAGAAGCCAGACCTTCCACCTTCTGCATCCCATAATGATCCTCTGTCCATGCTCATATAGTGAAAAAGAATAGGAAAACTTCCAGTGGGAGGATAGGGTATGGAACTCTGGTGGTGGGAATTGTACCTCTCTTATCCTATAGTCTTATTGATCATTATTAAATCAACAACAAAAAAAAAAAGAAAGAAAAATGACTTTTGAATCTATTATTTGAAAGTGTAACATCTTACAGATAGAGAGAGGTATCAGAGCAATGTTCAGGTCTGGCTTCTTGTGATGGGGGTGAATTGAATCTGGGACTTCAGAGCCCCAGGCATGAGAGCGTTTTGCATAACCATTATGCTATCTCTCAAGCCTTCTTTTCTGTTTTGGTTTTTTTTTACTTGTTTTTTATTTATACAAAATAAACACTGGGGAGGGGTTGCGCAGTAGCGCAGCGGGTTAAGCACACTTGGCACAAAGAGCAAGGACCAGCTTAGGGATCCCAGTTCAAGCCCCCAGCTCCCCACCTGCAGGGGAGTTGCTTCACAGGCTGTGAAGGAGGTCTGCAGGTGTCTATCTTTCTCTCCCCCTCTCTGTCTTCCCCTCCTCTCTCCATTTCTCTCTGTCCTATCCAACAACGAACGACATCAACAACAACAATAATAACCACAACAAGGCTACAATAAGAAGGGCAACTTAAGGGGGGGAAATGGCCTCCAGGAGCAGTGGATTCATGGTGCAGGCACCAAGCCCCAGCAATAACCCTGGAGGCAAAAAAATAGGATAAGAGGAGTACAACTCCACACAATTTCCACCACCAGATCTCCATATCCCATCCCGTCCCTTGATAGCTTTCCTATTCTTTAGTCCTCTGGGAGTATGGATGTAGAAGGTGGGAGGTCTGGCTTCTGAATTGCTTCCCTGCTGAACATGGGCATTGACAGGTCGATCCATACTCCCAGCCTGTCTCTCTAGTTCCCTAGTGTGGCAGAGTTCTAGGGAATCAGAGCTCCAGGACACATTGGTGGGGTTGTCTGTCCAGGGAAGTCTGGTTGCATCATGCTAGCATCTGGAACCTGGTGGCTGAAAATAGAATTAACATATAAAACCAAATTATTGACTAATCATGAATCTAAAGGCTGGAATAATGCAGATAAAGAGCTGGCAGGGGAGGGGGTTGGGGGGTTTCCATTTTGTAGATAGCTAGTAGGCCTATTTTAGTTATATTCCAAAGTGCCTGTGGCTATACTAGTTTTTGGAGTTTTTTTCTTCCCCCTGAGCCTGTACTCAGATATGCAGGTGGATCCAAGTTAGATCTGCAGGTGGATCTGGGGAGATGATGCCATAAAGGACCAGAAAGCCAGATCAGGGAAGAGAGTAGCTCCCTAATATGGGAAAGGTATATAAATATTGTTGACTGTAAACCCCATCAATTTGATGTGATCTAGGGCCCATATTCAACTTAGGAGCTTATGTGATCTCTGCATCCCTGTAGATCTGAGCTCACATTCTGTGGTCATGAGTAGGAACATTCCAAGCTGCCCCAATATCAGGACTCATCTTCCTCAGGTGAAGCACAGAGTAAGTTGTCCATCCTCCCTTTGGAGGATGGAACATTCTCTACCGTTGTTGATCCACATAGCGGGCAAGGTCCTATGGGGCCCCACAAAGGGGTCTATTGTGTTGTTTCTGATAGAGATGACTAGTAACAATGGAGAGATAGATTTATTTGAAGTCTAGGCCAATCATGTATATTGTTTGGGAATTTCAGGACTGTCCGATTAGGGCCACAGCTGATGGGGTGGCCTGATAGTAACTAAAGAGCCACTGTTAAAGTATGCCAGTCTCTTGTCCTTATTCAGCTTTTGCTGTCCTTGCTTTGATAAGGATAGCTTTGGAGTGAGTGGGGGAAGTCTAATGGGAAGTAGGTAAGGAGGGCATCTAAGTTTAAGTAGACACTATTTCATTACTAACTCATTGCGCACTACTGTGTACTTTTGTTTCCAGTTATATGTTTTGCCCTAATTATGGATACATGTGAACCTATGCTCTATCTCATGGGACCTGGTCTATATCTAGGTTTTGGGACTTTGTTAGGAACTAAACCACCTGGAATGGAATGAGAGAATCCTATGAAAGGAAAGGTCTCACCTAAGTAATGAGGCTGAAGGGTTGACATTCCATGCTTGATGTCTCTGGACACAGTCTGAAGTGAAGCATGCTGAGGTGGTACTTATTGCTTGATTAGGTTGGGATTGGTGGATGCAATATCATTTGTAGCTCCCAAATATGGGAAAGATATATAAATATTTTGGACTGTAAACCCCATTGATTTGATGTGATCTGGGGCCCATATTTAGCTTAGGAGACTATGTGACCTCTGCATCCATGTAGATCTGTGCTCACATTCTGTGGTCATGAGTAGGAACATTCCAAGCTGCCTCAATATCAGGAGCCATCTTCCTCAGTTGTAGTCACAAATGCTGGAGAGGCTGTGAGGACAAAGGAACCATTCTGCACTGCTGGTGGGAATGTACATTGGTCCAAAATCTGTGGTAAGCAGTCTGGAGAACTCTCACAATGCTAGACATGGACCTTCCATATGACCCAGTAATCCCTCTCCTAGGGATATACCCCAAGGACTCCATAACACCCAAGCAAAAAAATATGTGTACACCTATGTTCATAGCAGCACAATTCATAATAGCTAAAACATGGGAGCAACCCAGGTGCCCAACAACAGATGAGTGGCTGAGAAAGCTGTTTTATATATACACAATGGAATACTACACAGCTGCTAAGAACAATGAATCCACCTTCTCTGACCTATCTTGGATGGAGCTAGAAGGAATTATGTTAAGTGAGCTAAATTAGAAAGATAAAGATGAGTATGGGATGATCCCACTCATAAACAGAAGTTGAGAAAAAACAGAAAGGGAAACTGAAAGCAGGATTTGAATGAATTTGGGTAGGGCACCAAAATAAAAACCCTGGGTTGAGGGTGAGGGTGATGTTCAGCTTCAAGGGTCGGGGGGGATGGGATGGGACACATGATTGAATGTCTCAAACTTTTTAATGCACAACTATAGGCTAAGTCTTTGATATGCTGACTCTCTTAAAAGCTTAGACCAGGGTTAACAAAAGCAACCGGTGGCACAGCTATATACAAATAATGTCAAAGGACATAAATTATGGTGATGTTGTGTATGATACAACAAATCCTAACAAAGGGATATTTCAAAGTTAACCCAATTGCCAAATAATGTTATTATAGGAATATTTATTGCCTTCTTAAACCCTAAGATAGCAGGAACCTCATGCTTCCTCTATAGAGCCTATATTTCCTCCAGTCCTGGAACCTCTAGAGTGGAGTTCACTTCCCTGTATGATTCGCTCAATTCATAACAAATGATATATATATATATATATATATTTTAAACCAGAGCACTGTTCAACACTAGCTTCTGTTGGTACTTGGAATTGAATCTTGGACCTCGGAGCCTCAGACACTTAAAGTCTTTTTGCATATTAAGCATTATGCAGTTTTCTGTTTGTCTTTTAATGTTTTACTAATTTAATTTTAGTTAATTTTGTCTTATGTTTTTTTTTTTTTTTCCTCCAGGGTTATTGCTGGGCTTGGTGCCTGCACCATGAATCCACTGCTCCTGGAAGCCATTTTTCCCCCTTTTGTTGCCCTTGTTTGTTGTTATAACCTCGTTGTGGTTATTATTATTACCATTGTTGATGTTGTTCATTGTTGGATAGGACAGAGAGAAATGGAGAGAGGAGGGGAAGACAGAGAGGGGGAGAGAAAGATAGACACCTGCAGACCTGCTTCACCGCCTGTGAAGTGACTCTCCTGCAGGTGGGGAGCCAGGCTCCAACCGGGGTCCTTACACCTGTCACTGCGCTTTGCGCCACGTGCGTTTAACCCACTGCTCCACTGCCCAACCCTCGTTTTATGTTATTTTAATAAGAGAGAAAGACATACAGAGAAAGCGAGGGAGAGGAAGAGAGGCCAGAGTGAAAGACAGGGAGAGAGAGATCAGAGTTTTGTTCAGCTTTGGTTTATGTTAATGCTTAGGATTGAACCCCTCAGCCTCAGAGCCTCAGGCATGAAAGTCTTTTGCATAACCATTATGCTATGTCTGCACCCCAATACCTACAGAGAACACCTATCAGTTGGCTCAAAGTCTGGAACTAAAAAAAAGTCAGTTTCTTTTTATAATCTCTCAATTAGGACTTTTCTGTTTCCTTACTACTTTAGTTTACTGTAGCTTGGCTTTGTCTGTGTTGACCTCTACTTAACCTTCCTCTTGCTGCTCACGCTGGAAATCTAGTTTTTTTTTCTTGTTATTTATTGTATTTTCTCTATTTCCCAAAATAAATAAATAAATAAATAAATAGTCCTATGAGCTAGCTGTGGCACAGTGAAATGAGTAATAGAATAATAAAGCTAAAAGATCTCAGTCCAAAAATGAACTCAGATGCTCAACCAGTTATTAAGTTAAACTTCCAAGATTCTTTCCTTTCCTGTAAAATAAGATTAACAAGACATTTTACAAGAAATAGCTAGGATCACATGTATATTAAAATAAATGGAGAGTACATTATAAAGTCTATATTAAGCTTGGTAGTTATTATTACTTGGAAAACATTATCTTTTATAGCCATAGATGACATCATCTGACCATAAGCTAATTTAATGTAAATTACAAACATAGAAAAAAAGGCAAATTTTTCCTTTTCCAATTTTATCAAACAGAATTTGAAATATGCTTTTATCACCTTGGAAGAAAATACCTGTGACTTTCAGAAATTGATGGTTACCCTTACTAGTCATCTAAGTATAGAAAAGGAGTATACAGGTCATTTGCAGCAGGTTAGACAGTAGAAAATTATGAATTATTCCTAAGCAGAGCAAGGGATTTGCTTTCTTTAGAAGAGTCTTTCAACCACTGAAAAGTGAACTTATTCAGAAGTTCAGAAGTTTAGTTCAGCTAAGCACTAAAGAAGTTTGTAATTGAAACAAATGTTATTTGAACCTTACAGCACAAATAATTAGACTGAAAATTTTATTAAAGCAGAGTCACTGTCTGGCACTATTTCCAAGAATTTTACCTCATGCTACAGCCATAACAGAGGACCAGAAACATGTGTAAAAATAATTGATGGAAAATACCTACATTAAAAAAAAAACAGAATAAGGATAAAGTTGGATTATGCTCATGTATAAAGTTCATGCTATTTAAATGAATTCCCATGTGGCAATTCACAGGAATAATGGAATGATTCAGGTGGTGGTTTTCTTTCTAAATTGTGACATCAGATTGATACACCTTAGAAAGTCATAAACATCTTCACAAACTACAAAAAAAGTGTTATATCCTATGTAAAATTCAGGAAAATATGTATTATAAAGATCAGTCTTACAGATTTAAAAATAATTTGCTTGGTGAAAAATAAAAAAATTCTTAAACATAGATGATCTGTTTCTTGGCAGCCAATTTTAGAGATGTGTTTAGAGATGTAACTCCAATGGAAAGGGTAAGAAAACCAAGAGTAAACAAATAGGCTACACCAAAAAAAAAAAATCTTCTACATTATAAGAGACTTGAATCAAGATAAAACAATATATTTGTATATCTGACATCTAATATGGGGCTGATATCCAAATAAAAAAAGAAATGACAAAATTCAACAATAAAAAAATCTGATTTAAAAATGAACTGAAGACTCCAAAAGACACTTTTTCAAAGAAGAACTGGTGTAATAAAAAGAACATTTCCTGCCAACATCCATGTTCAGCAGGGAAGCAATTACAGAAGCCAGACCTCCCACCTTCTGCATCCCATAATGACCTTGGGTCCATATACTCCCAGAGGGATAAAGAAATAGATAGGAAAGCTATCAGGGGAGGGGATGGGATATGGAATTCTGGTGGTGGGAACTGTGTGGAGTTGTACTCCTCTTATGCTATGGTTTTGTCAGCGTTTCCTTTTTATAATTTTTTTTAAAGTCCCATATATACACGTAATGGAATTCTATTCAGTTATGAGGAAATGGGAAATCCTGCCATTTGCAACAAAAAAGTAGATGAATCTAGAGTGTAATATACTAAATGAATAAGACCAATGAAGAAATACAAATGTTGTATAATTTCATTTATATGTGCTATGGAGAGAAAAACTGGGACTGGTGTATTGCACCAAATTAAGGGTGGGGGTGTGTGAGGTGAATGATTTTCCTGGTGCATGATGATGGAAGAAGGCATAGGCTGGGGTCAAGAGTGTTTTGCAGAAAACCGAGAAATTTTACAAATGTACCAATAACTGTCCATTAAGTTCCTCAACAAAATGTATATGTACAAAAATAGAAAGGGAAAACACAAAGTAAAGCTCAGACTTGTTTGATGTATTACACCAAAGTAAATAATTCTGGGGAAGGCAGACAAAGAGGAATTTGCGGGTAGGGAAGGACCTTTCAAGTCCTGGTACACAATGATGGGCCTAATTTGAGAGTGAGAGTGTTTTGCAGACACCTAACTTGGTAAGTGAAAAAATCATACCCATATGACAACAATTATAATATAAACCATTAACAACCCAATAAAAATAAAGGAAAAATAAAAATGTAATTTTCTCCCTTTTTGAAATAGAAGATATTATTCCAACAGTTTGTATAAGAAACCATAGTGTTTTATAATCAATAGGGTCCATCTTTTTCAAATCAAACTATCAGCATACACATACGTTTATTCTTGATTCCCAGAGTTTATGTGTGTATAAGTGTGAGGAATTTCATGTGACACTTGAAGGACTATTGCCTACACATGTACAGAGATTGTATACAATTACAGAATACTCATAGGGACTTCCTCTGTGCCAGATTCTATGTTCTATACAGATTAGTTGAATCCTCACAAACTTGGAGGTAGATAGGTTCTTCTATCATTTCATCCTACTGATAAGGAAACAAATTATCAGTCCATTTATTTTCTTCTTTATGGTCTTACTAGGGAAATAATAAGAATGACAATTGTTGGCAGGTTAAGTACAGTTTCTCATCTCCCTATGTTAGGTTTCTGCTGCCATTTCCATTAACAACTTAAGTCTTCCTCCCAAATAATTGTTTTAATGGATTCTTACTAGATTGTAATTTTGTAAAATTATGTCTCTCTGTGTGTGTTTATGTGTGTGTGTATTTAGGAATCACTATACCCACTAACAAAGTTCCAATGTCATTATACCAAGGGGAAGTTGTAATTCTTACTAAGAGACAGTTCAGGGTTCAAACTGTAGCATCACAGCCATAAAGTTCCCCAAATTTTTCACCCATTTGATCCAATATCCTTGATGTTTAGACTTTGAGTTTGCATGCTCTCATAGGATATCCATAGACTTAGAAATAAAAATTTCTTATTAAAGTCTTATTTTTCATAAAGCAATGTAATTGTATATCCAAATATTAACCTTTTGTTTTGAATTTTTGTCACGAGACACATTTTAAATTTCACTATTACCTAATTCAATAATAATCCTTATTGGAGTTGGAAACTAAAAACAGGTTGTCTTGGAATGCAAATTAATAAGGTGCTACAAAGAAGAAGAAATAAAATCTGTACACTTAATACTTCAGCTCTTTAGGCAGGCATGTGGCAAGCATTATCTGACTCTTAAATCTTTGCTTCTGAATTATTTTATACAGCTCAGTCAAAATTACATATATTTGCAATAAATCTTAAAGTTATAGCTTTTATTTTCAGTAGGAAGAACGAGTGAATGAGGAAATCCAAGCTCTTTTCTCCCAAAACATGTAAAAAAAAAAAAAAAAGACAATAACAGTGGAACTCAGAGAAACATAGTTTCACTCATATAACCTTAATGCAGAAAGTACACTCTTTATATAAGACCATCCACAAGCTTTTATAATTCCACCAGGGGATGGGTGGTGGTAGAAGTGCTTGAGCACACATGTACCACATGGTAAGATGAAAGTTCAGTCCCAGGTCCCCACCTGCAGGGGGAAAACTTCACAAGTTGTAAAGCAGTTCTGCAGGTTGGTCTCTTTCTGTCTCTCCCTATTTATCTTCCCCTCCCCCTCTTATTTTCTCTGTCCCATCAAAGCAAAAAAAAGGTCACTGAGAATGGTGGATTCATCATGCAGACACCCAACCCCAGTGATAACCCTGGTGGCTATGAAAAAAAAAACTCTTAAATGGATATTCAAAACAAACTTTAGGTATAGTACAAAAACCTACTCCATTTAATAATTCTTCAGTGTTACACCAACTATTAAAATACTTCACATATAATTCACATTAATAAGTTCACATAAGAATAAGGAAATCATCTGAATATTAATGTTGTTTGACTTGTAACATCACTGAAAGTCATAGGTGGCTGTCAACCTCTCAGTACTAACAAAACTAAATCTTGAGATTTTTCATGATTATAAAGTCACAACTGATAATTATAAGCATAAGAAATCTCATCCTCAAGGATAACTTTTACTTATATTAGTATCAGACATAAAGAATTATTCTAAGGGGGCTAGAAGATGTTGTACCTGGTAGAGTGCACATATGCTCAAGCCCCTAGTCTCCACCTTCAGGAGGAAGCATTACTTGCAGTAAAGCAGTGCTACAAGTGTCTATTTCCACATTTCTCTATCTCTAATAAAAAAAATGAAAGGAAATATAGTCGCCAGAAATGGTGGATTTGTGACAATCATAGTGGAAAAAGAAAGAAATAAAGAGGTGTTTCCCTCCTCTCCTCCCTTCTCCAGGGTCAACAGGGAATACCAAAGGATATCATCTGGGACTTCAACAAGGCAGGACTAGAACAATTTCAGAAACCCACCAAATCACCGATAAGTGCAAATAACTGTGGCTCCTGGACAGAGAGGAGCCTAAGGAGAGATTAAGTGGCTGGTAACAGTCCAGCAGTTTATCAGTTGAGGCACCACCTCCAGTCTGCTTATCAACAAAAAGATGGATGAAGGGAGGAGAAGACTCCCCTAAGACTCACGAAATGCAACCGTGAGTCTTCATTGCTACTGCCCTCAGAGGCTGGAGCAGGAGGAGGGAGGCCCTGTGCTGATACCAGAGGACAGAGAACTAACCAGAAAACTCAGGAAAAGATCTATACCTTGGTGGCCTAGCAGTGGGGCTGTGTGGTAGGAGCCTTTCCATGTTGTTCTCCTGATGAGAACATAGTGAACAGTTGCCTCAGAACCTACGAACTATAAATCGGACTAGTTTAGGGCCCAGCAGTGCTGCCCAGCTTGGCAGAGAAGCTCAATTTAGCATGGAGCTTTGGATCCTTGGGGTGTGAGAGTCTCTTTGCATAACCACTGTATTATCTCTCCCACATCCTGCTTTATCTCTTGGTCAGGAGTAAGGGATTAAGCTAAGAATCCTACTTATAGTTTGAAAGTCCTCAGGTACCCATAGCCTAAAGGAAAGAAAAGGAACAAAAGAGACTTTTAAACCACTGTGCTCCAACTCAGGGATTAACATAATATTGAAACAACTGTCAATTTCCACAACAGTGAACCATTTAAATACCTTACTTAGACACAAGTCAATCCAGGCAAGAGTGATCAGTAATTTGAAAAGTACTGAGAAAGGGACCTCATAACATTCTATATAGAATGGTTAAACCAACAAGAATAAATATTGGAGATATGAATCAGAAAAAGAGTCCAGCTAAAAGCCTCTCATAGGTTGAAGCACAAAATAGTGAGGTTAACATCCAAACACTAATTAAGGAAATAATTACAGGAGTGAGTAAAGAGTATGAAAGAATTGTCATCAGAAATGCAGAAACAACAAATGAGACTCTGGAAGAAAACACTAATTATCTCAAGGTTATTAGAGAGCTGAAAGCTGAAATAGCTGAACTAAGAACACAATGAGCTGAGAAAGCTAAACAGTATCAGAACAGGGTAACAAAATAGGTGAACTCCAGAAAACAGTAGAAGGGAGAGAAAATAGAATAAATGAGGCTGAAGACAGAATTAGCAAAATCGAGGATGAATTACAAATTAGAGATCTCAAGAAAGATTAAGAGATACTGAAATCAAAAACAGAGACCTATGGGATGACTTCAAAAGAAATAAAATACGCATTATTGGCATAGCATAGGAAAAAAAGAGAGGAACGCGAAGAAAGCATTCTTCAGGACATAGTAGTTGAGAACTTCTCTAGTCTAGACAACATAAAAGACATAAAGTTTCAAGAATCCCAGAGGGTCCCAAACAGAATTAACCCAGACTTAAAGACTCCAAGACACATCACATTTTGAATGGAAAGAAATAAGGATAAAGAAAGGACACTGAGGGATGCAAGAGAAAAACAAAGAGTCACCTACAGAGGAAAACCCATAGATTAGCAGCAGACTTCTCGACACAAACATTGCAGGCCAGAAGAGAATGGCAAGATATCTATCATGTGCTCAATGAGAAAGGCTTTCAACAAGGCTACTGTATCCTGATAGACTGTCCCTCAGACTAGGTGGAGGCATAAAGACCTTCTCAGACAAGCGATAGTTGAAAGAATACACTATCACCAAACTTTCCCTGAAAGAAGTTCTGAAAGGTCTCCTATAAACAGTCAGACCATCAGAAAGATGTCATATATCAGAACACTCAAAGTCTACAAGAATGGCATTAAAATGTATTCAATCTTTGATATCAGTAAATGTCAGTGGCCTGAATTCATCTATTAAAAGGCACATATTAGAAAGGTTGATCAGAAAATACAACCCAACAATATGCTGTCTATAAAAAACCCAACTAACTCAACAATACAAACACAAACTCAAAGTGAAAGGATGGAAAACTATTTTACCAGCCAATGGCCCACAAAAAAAAAAAAGGGCAGCAACAGCTATTCTCATATCTGACACAATAGTCTTTAAAATAAATAAAATTTAAAAAGATAGGGATGGACATTACTTAATGCTTAGAAGATCAGTCAATCATGTGGACATACCAATTATTAACATCTATGCACCCAATGAGAAGCCATATAAATATATCAAACATCTACTGAAAGAGCTACAGCAATATATTCAAGGCAATACAGTCATAGTAGGGGACTTCAACACCCCACTCTCTCAACTTGACAGATCATTCAGACAGAAAATCAATAAAGACATGAGGGAGCTAAATGAGGAGATAGATAAACTAGAACTATTGGACATTTTCAGAGTCATTCATCCTCAGAAACTGGAATACACATTCTGTTCAAGTCCACATGGATCATTCTCAAGAATAGACCATATATTAGACCACAAAGACAGCATCAGCAAATTTAAGAGCATTGAAGTTCATAGCCATACAAGCACACATTAGGAAACAAGAAAAACCACAAATAAATAACCTGATTGCACATCTTAAAGACCTAGAAGAAGAAAAACAAAGGAGCCCTAAAGCAATCAGAAGGACAGAAATAACTAATGTTAGGGCAAAAATAAATAACATTGAAAATAAGAAAACCATACAAAAGATAAAAAAAAGTAAATGTTGGTTCTTCTAAACAGTGAAGAAAATTGACAAAACTTTAGCCAGACTCACACAAAAAAGGGGTAGAATATCCAAATAAATCAGATCATAAATGAACGAGGAGATATCACAACAGACACAGCAGAAATTCAACATACCATGCTATGAACAACTATATGCCACCAAGCTAGAGAACCTGGAAGAAATGGACAATTTCCTAGATACCTACAAACTTCCAAAATTAAATAAAGATGAACTAGATAATATGAACAGGCCCATCACAGTTAATGAAATTGAAATGTTTATCAAAAACCTTCCCAAGAATAAAAGTCTTGGACCATATGGTTTTACAAAAGAATTCTACAAAACCATCAAAGAAGAACTAATACCTCTACTTTTAAAAGTCTTTCAGAAGATTGAAGACACAGGAATACTCCCTGCCAGCTTCTATGAAGACAACATCACTCTGATACCAAAAGAAGACAGGGACACAAACAAAAAAGAAAAGTACAGACCAATATCTCTGATGAACATAAATGATAAAATACAGAACAAAATTCTAGCCAACTGGGTACAGCAATATATTTAAAAGATTGCTCATCATGAACAAGTAGGGTTTATCCCAGGGATGCAAGTTTGGCTTAATGTACATAACTCAAACAACGTGAACCACCACAACAATAAAAGCAAGACCAAAAACCACATGGTCATATCAATAGCAGAAAAAGCCTTTGACCAAATACAACATCCCTTTATGATCAAAACACTACAAAAAATGGGAATAGATGGAAAATTCCTGAAGATAGTGGAGTCTATATAAAGCAAACCTACAGCCAACATCATACTCAATTGTGAAAACCGGAAGCATTTCCCCTTAGATCAGGTACTAGACAGGACTGCCCACTATCACCATTATTATTAAACATAGTTTTGGAAGTTCTTGCCATAGTAATCAGGCAGGAGCAAGGAATTAAAGGGAAATGGATTGGAAGAGAAGAAGTCAAACTCTCCCTATTTGCAGATGACATACTATACATAGAAAAACCAAAAGAATCCAGCCAGAAGCTTTTGGAAATCATCAGGAAATACAGTAAGGTATCAGGCTACAAAATTAACATTCAAAAGTCAGTGGCATTCCTCTATGCAAACACTAAGTTAGAAGAGGATGAAATCCAGAAATCAGTTCCTTTTACTATAGCAACAAAAACAATAAAATATCTAGGAGTAAACCTAACCTAAGAAGTGAAAGACTTGTATACTGAAAATTATGAGACCCTACTCAAGGAAATAGAAAAAGACACAAAGAAGTGGAAAGATATTCCATGTTCATGGGTTGGAAGAATTAACATCATCAAAATGAATATACTACCCAGAGCCATATACAAATTCAGTGCTATCCCCATCAAGATCCCAAGCACATTTTTTAGGAGAATAGAACAAATGCTACAAATGCTTATCTGGAACCAGAAAAGACCTTGAATTGCCAAAACAATCTTGAGAAGAAAGAACAGAATTGGAGGCATCACACTACCAGATCTCAAATTGTACTATACAATCATTGTAATCAAAACTGCTTGGTACTGGAACATGAGTAGACACATTGACCATTGGAATAGAATTGAGATCCCAGAAGTAAGCCCCACACCTATGGACATTTAATATTCGACAAAGGGGCTCAGACTATTAAATGGGGAAAGCAGAGTCTCTTCAACAAATGGTGTTGGAAAAAATGGACTGAAACATGCAAAAGAATGAAACTGACCACTATATTTCACCAAATACAAAAGTAAATTCCAAGGGGATCAAGGACTTGGATGTTAGACCACAAACTATGAGATACTTAGAGGAAAATATTGGCAGAACTCTTTTCTGCATAAATTTTAAAGACACCTTCAATGAAACAAATCCAATTACAAAGAAGACTAAAGCAAGTATAAACCTATGGGACTACATCAAATTAAAAAGCTTCTGCGCAGCAAAAGAAACCACTACCCAAACCAAGAGACCCCTCACAGAATGGGAGAAGATCTTTACACGCCATACATCAGACAAGAGGCTAATGACCAAAATATATAAAGAGCTTGCCAAACTCAACAACAAGACAACAAATAACGCCATCCAAAAATGGGGGGAGGACATGGACAGAATATTCACCAAAGAAGAGATCCCAAAGACCGAGAAACACATGAAAAAAAGCTTCAAGTCTCAGACTGTCAGAGAAATGCAAATAAAGACAACAATGAGATACCACTTCACCCGTTTGAGAATGTGAGAATGCTATACATCAGAAAAGGTAGCAGCAGCAATTGCTGGAGAGGTTTTGGGGTCAAAGTAATCCTCCTGCACTGCTGGTGGAAATGTAAATTGATCCAACCTCTGTGGAAAACGGTTTGGAGAACTCTCAGACGGCTAGAAATGGAATTACCCTATTATCCTGCAATTCCTCTCCTAGGGTGTATAACCTAAGAAACCCAACACGCCCATCCAAAAATATCTGTGTACACATATGTTCTTGGCAGCACAATTTGTAATAGCCAAAACCTGGAAGCAACCCAGGTGTCCAACAACAGATGAGTGGCTGAGCAAGTTGTGGTATATATACACAATGGAATACTACTCAGCTATTAAAAATGGCAACTTCACCGTTTTCAGCTGATCTTGGTTGAAGCTTGAAAAGATCATGTTAAATGAAATAAGTCAGAAACAGAAGGAGAATATGGGATGATCTCACTCTCAGTCTGAAGTTGAAAAACAAGACCAGAAGAGAAAACACAAGTAGAACCTGAACTGGAATTGGTATATTGCACCAAAGTAAAAGACTCTGGGGTGGGTGAGCGGGGGAGAATACTGATCCAAGAAGGATGACAGAGGACCTACTGGGGGTTTTATTGTTATATGGAAAACTGGGAAATGTTATGCGTGTACAAACTATTGTATTCACTGTCGAATGTAAAACATTAATTCCTCAATAAGGAAATTTTAAAAGAAAGAAGAAGAAAGAAATGAAGAAAGGAAGGAACAAAGAAAAAAGGACAGTATGGAGGGAGGGAGGGTAGGAGAAAGAAATAGTCTAAGGGTTAGATGCAGTTATTATTATTATTTTTATTTATTACATAGAGTCAGAGAGAAACCAATTGGGGATAAAAAGGTAGAAAGACACTTGCAGCACTGATTCACTGATTCACTGATTGTGAAGCTATTCTTCTGCATTTTGGGTCTAGGAGCTTAAACTTGGGTCCTTGGGCATTGTAACGTGTATTCAACTAGGTGCACCATCACCAGGCTCTTAAATGCCATTTTTGTTTCCCTGCAAGTACAAGAGTCTCCTTTATATCATTATAGGAAAAATCAAGTGTGTGTGTGTATGTGTGTGTTTGTGTGTGTGTGTGTGTGTGTGTGTGTGTGTGTATGTGTGTGTGTGTGTGTGTGATAGGTCCCCAAATCCTCATTTCTGCATAATTCCAATGCTCCTGGAAGATTTTTTAAATTTCAATTTCAGTTACAAGCCAAAATAAGAGAGAGAGAGAGAGAGAGAGAACACATAGGGAGGACAGACACCATAACACCACTTCACTGTTCATAAAGCTTCCTTTTGGGGCTATGCACGATGCCCCCATGTGTTTCCAGAGGCTCAAACCCAGATCTGCATGCATAGAAAAGTATACACAACCAGGTGAGTTATCACCAGGACCCAAATATCACTGTTGTTTATTTATCAGATTTAAGCAGGGAGAAATTGAGAGACAAGCAGGAGATAGAGAGGGAGTAAGAAAGACACCTGCAGCAGTACTTCACCACTTATTAAATTTATCCCCTGCAGGTGGGAGCCAGGAGCTTGAACCCATGTCTTGATGAACTGGAATGTGTGAGTTTTACTGGGTTCCCCTTCAAATATCATTTATTTATTTATTTATTTTCCCTTTTGTTGCCCTTGTTGTTTATTGTTGTTGTTGCTGTCATTATGGTTAGATAGGACAGAGATAAATGGAGAGAGGAGGGGAAGACAGAGAGGGGGAGAGAAAGACAGACACCTGCAGACCTGCTTCACTGCTTATGAAGCGACTATCCTGCAGGTGGGGAGCCGGGGGCTCGAACCGGGATCCTTACGCTGGTTCTTGTGCTTTGCACCACATGTGCTTAACCCACTGTGCTATGCCCAACTCCCCTCAAATATCATTTTTAATGTCATGATTGAAGAGGTTATGAATTCAGTAACATATAAATATGTCTATGTATGTGTGTGACAGGATCATTGATTTTTCTAGTCAAATGCGTTTCTTTTTTTTAATTTTTTTTAATATTTATTTTATTTATTTATTCCCTTGTGTTGCCCTTGTTGTTTTATTGTTGTAGTTATTACTGTTGTTGTCGTTGTTGGATAGGACAGAGAGAAATGGAGAGAGGAGGGGAAGACAGAGAGGAGGAGAGAAAGATAGACACCTGCAGACCTGCTTCACCGCCTGTGAAGCGACTCCCCTGCAGGTGGGGAGCCGGGGTTTGAACCGGGATCCTTATGCCGGTCCTTGTGATCAAATGCGTTTCTGAGATTGGTCGCCAAGAAATACATCACTTATGATAAAGATTTTTTGTAATTTATTATCAAGAAGATTATTTTCAAGTCTCTTCATTTAAAACTTGCTTGTTTCAATAATTTTTTTCAAAAGGAAATTATAATTTTCTTCATTTCTGAACATAATCTTTGAGAAAGGCAGATATTTTTTTTCCTTCCCCTTATTACAAAAAGTTCCTTCCAAGTGCATTCAGCTACATACTATTAAAATGTAGGGGGAAACTATATAACAAAATCAATGTATTCATCTATTCAGATTATTGATATTTTCTTTGTAGAGTGCCTAAAATTCCTACTAGAGTATAGGTCTTAAATTGACACCTGTTAGAGATAGTCAGCCCCACCAATTAACAGTATATTGGTGTTGCTTGTAAATCCTGGCACTAGACATGACTTTCTGTAGAAAAAGGACCTCTGTCAATATCATGAATTGTTTTTTCCTCAGAGGGCAAGAGAAATAAACCTCTATATTAGCAGAAAGGCAATATCAAGCAGCTGCTCACAGGTCGCTTTCCAAAACCACTTGATTTCTATAATAAACAGAATTAAATTGTGTCCATCACTGCTCCTAAACAACAGGATTGGGCTTTAAGATGTAGAGTAGGCACATAAAATGCCATAGTAAAATCCTGCCTCTATCATAAATTGGGTAGACTGAAATCATAAGCCAAAGCTTATTAGCCAACCAATTTAAAAAGACATAGGCAAGATTTGTAGATTTGTTTTAATTTTTTTTCTTTATTTCTGGAAATAAAAAGGGTTGCAATTTTGGGGGCTTCATGAAATGAGGTGTTTTCATTCTTTTTTTTCTATTAATTTGGAATGAAGATATAATTAAACTTGTCACTTGTTCAAATGCCAACACATGTCATTTGTGCCAAAACTCATAAGTAGAACAGAGCTGTTTAGTTCTGTGATTGTTGAACTAAGTGGGAAGAACAGGGATTCTTTTTTTCTCTTTCTTATGTAATCCTTGCTAAGGATGTAGCACAAATTCTGGTGAGACTAGTTGGTTTCTTGCCCAGCTCCTTACACCTGCCCTAAACTTTTCCAAAATGAGTTCTTTGTTCCATGTGTCCTCAGGACAGCATAACTGAACATAATTCCTTTGGCCTCTCACTTTAAGTAGTCTTGCTTCAAATGTTTAAATGAAAGAAAACACTAGATATTTGAGGAAATGAAAGCAAAAAGCCTAAAATGAAGAGAGTCGGGCGGTAGCGCAGCAGGTTAAGTGCACGTGGTGCAAAGCACAAGGAACTTTGAAAGGATCCCGGTTGGAGCCCTGCACCCCACCTGTAGGGGTATCCCTTCACAGGCAGTGAAGCAGGTCTGCAAGTGTCTGTCTTTCTCTCCCCATCTCTGTCTTCCCCTCCTCTCTCCACTTCTCTCTGTCCTATCCAACAACGATGACATCAATGACAGTAACTACAACAATGAAACAAGGGCAACAAAAGGGAAAATAAATATTTTTTTAAAAAGCCTAAAATGAAATATTTGAATGGCAAGAAACTCTAAAGACACACGTTTAGGAAACCTTCCCTATTATTCTGATTTTTCTTTCTTTTAAAATCATTTGAAATAAGCAATTAATAATGTTTTGAGAGTTATACATTTGATATACAATCTTTGACAAGATTTAGTAAATTGTGATTTGTATGTGTGTGTGAATTTTTTTTGGTACTGGGTTTAAAAGAATAGGATTACTCTGAAATTTAAAAGATTGAATAAAATCCCATGACATTTTAAAAGAGCTCAATTAGACAATATTGAGAATCTCTTTTTTTTCCTTTAAGACATAACGAAAGTGAAATTTTATCAAATAATTTTGAAATGAATAGTCTGAAAGCTTACATACTAGACAGCATTAAAGTAAATATTCAGGTTGAATTAATTTTATGTCACAAACACACACATATATATATATATATATGTGTGTTGATTATTCTTCCAAATAATTTGTCTTCAAGTTCCACTATATTTATGAAGCATAGTGCCAAAAGGAAAAAGAAAATATAAGAGAGGTATTGCTCACATTATTCCCACTAGGCTATTAATTCTTCTTTACTGTCAAGAACATTCTTGAGTACTATTTTAACACTGTAGAGGTCAAAGTTTGGAACATGTCATACAGATTGGTCCATAAGTCAAACCACACTCAAGGTTTCTTCCTCCACTATTAGTAAGTCATTGGAAATTTCTCATGAATCATAGATATGAATTAATGGGTAGATGAACATACTCAATGCTGGAAATGCCCAGATTTATGGTTAGTTGCTTCAGATTTACAACTAACATATGATGATAGGATGGCAGCTCTTCTTTCAAATCAGTTTCTTGAATAGATTCTTCCAATTGGCATATTCTTCTAATTCTTGTTAAAATAAAAAAGTGCTACTAATGTAAATTTCTCCTCTTCCTTGAGAAGATACGATTTACAAGAAAGAAAACTCCCTTCAGTATGAGGAGTGTTCAAAATGTGGTACACAGTTACTAGTAGAGAAGATGAATATTTCAACATACTCATAAATCCTAGAAGCAAATGGAATCAACATTCTAATTTAAGGTGCTAGGTGAAAGAATCAAATAAGAACATATTATGTGCCTTTTAGTAGATGATAGTAGTAAATAAATGTCCAAATTTTCTTATCCATGCCATTCTTTAATGGGAAATTATAAAAATCTACCAGAGAGAAGAATTAATTTTATCTATTTTATTTATAGCATATGACATTGCTAAGCACTAAAGTTAGAATGGTGAGCTCACATTCCAGTGGGAAAGCTTAAAGGATAACATAATTTGGAATCAGATTGGGATTTATGATTCAGACCCTAAAAGCTTAGCAAAACATTGTTCTTCTTCTTCTAGCGTTTGCCCTTCTTCCGTAGCCAGTCAACAGCGTCAGGTTGAGCCTGATGTAAAGTTTCGAGACCTCCTTTGAATCTGGAGAGGTGGCAGTCGTTGACTATGTGGGTCATAGTCTGTCTGTAGCCGCAGAGGCAGTTCGGGTCATGTCTGACTCCCCGGCGATGGAACATAGCAGCGCACCGGCCATGGCCTGTTCGATAGCGATTGAGGAGAGCCCAATCATAACGTGCTAGGTCAAAGCCGGGTTGACGCTTGCAGGGGTCTGTGATGAGGTGTTTGTTCTTTACCTCAGCTGACTGCCAGCTCTGTTTCCAAGAGACTGGAACAGAGAAGTTCAGTGTAGGTATAGGGGACCAGATTGGGTGACGAGACGTCAAGCGTTGAACAGGGTGGGCGAAGATATCCGCGTATATTGGCAGGTCCGGTCGAGCGTAGACGTGGGAAATGAACTTAGATGATGCCGCAACCCGACGGATATCTGGCGGGGCGATGCTGCTAAGAACTGGCAGCCATGGAACCGGGGTGGAACGGATGGTTCCAGAAATTATCCTCATGGAGGAATATAATTTGGAATCGACCAAGTGGATATGGAGGCTACGGAACCATACTGGGGCACAGTATTCTGCAGTGGAATAGCATAATGCCAGAGATGATGATCGTAGTGTAGAAGTGCTCGCGCCCCATGAGGAGCTGGCCAGTCTTGCAATGATGTTATTCCTCGCGCCCACCTTTGCTGCAGTTTTTATGAGATGTTCGTGAAATGACAGGGTGCAATCGAGAGTAACGCCAAGATAGACTGGCTGGGCTTCATGCCAGATTCTCCTATCGTCAAGCTGCACATTAAGCTCACACGAGGCCGAGGCATGGTGTAGATGGAAAATAGATGACACCGTTTTTACAGTGCTAGGTATTAGTCGCCATTGTTAGACCCAGCAAATGAGTTAGGTCTGTTGCTGCATATATGACTGAGCAATGACAAGAGCTAAAACTCATATTAAAAGAGAATTTTGATATCATTATAAAAATATTTGTTCAGAAATTCAGTCATTTCAAGTGACCTTAATTTCTACTCAGTTTTATAATAGTAATTAAAAAATCTTTAAGAGATGTCTTGGTCTAATGTCTTCTATGCATTGCTTCTGTGTTGGCAAATAGCCAGAAAGGTGAAAGAATACAATGAAAATGACAGGATCATTGATTTTCTAGCCAACAAATTCCAAGGTGACAAATTATTTCTAGGTCAAGCTGTCAGCCATATTGCAAATTGTTTTTCTGACTGGTGTTTTTAAAAGGCACAGTACTTGCTTGCTTAGGTACTTTTTAAAGTCAATCATGTTGAGGAATGCCCCTTCACAGACAACAAAAAGCACCTAAGTGTAGAATTCTGAGTCTTGGCAAATGTGTACACTGAAGTAACAACTACCAAAATCAAGGTTTAAAAAGTACTCATCACTCTAAAGTAAGTTTTATTCCCCTTTCCTTTCAACACTTTTAGTGACCCTCTAAGTCATCTTCTTTTCTAACAAAAACTAATTATTTTTAACACTTTAGTGAAAAACTAACACATATTCTAAAGGTCTTGATAAAATTGTCTTTTCTCTGTTTTTCTCTAATATTCCTGAATGTCTTCTCATAACAATTGACAACAGTCTTCACAAAATGAAACACATTCTCAACTTGACAATTTGACAAATTTCATCATGTATATTTATCTGTGCACTGTTGTTAAATATTTATATGATTTAAATGTATGATATGTATCATGCTGCCATAGGTAAAATTCACTTAAAATCTTGTTTCTATAAAACATAAAATATTATTCATGCCAGGTACTAAATATAGTATCATTCTCAGGAAATGGTGCCACAAATGTTAAGTTCCTGTATTTATGTAGATTACATTCCAAGCTATGTTCATTCACTATAAATCAGTTAATAGTCTTAATTTTATTGAGTATAATTTACTGTTTGCTCTTTAAATTGTTTTAATTATCTTTATTTATTGGATAGAGATAGCCAGAAACCAAGTGGGGAGGAGGTGAGGGTGAGAGAGAGGGAGAGAGACAGAGAGATACCTGCAAAACTGCTTCACCACTTGAAAAGCTTTCCCCTGTAGGTTGGGACTAGGGGCTTGAACCAGGGTCTTTGTGCACTTTAACCTGTGCACTCAACCAGGTGTGCCAACACCTGATCCCTACTGTTTACTTTTGAAAATAATGAGTCTCAGATGTACCAAAACTCCATGTTTTTGCATGCATATAAATGCTTCTCTTAAGAATATTCCTAATAAGCACATATGTAAATAATAATTGCATATCAAGCAAGTACTTTTTTCTTTGTTGATTTCACTCAATAGTTGTAAAATTTAAAGAATTATGTGTTCTACATATTAATGCAAAAGGACAACTTTGAAAACTAAAATTTTGAATTTTCTTTCATCAAAAATAATTATATGGCATCATACTTTTTTATTTTTTTAAATTTATTTATTTTCCCTTTTGTTGTTCTTGTTCTTTTTCATTGTTGCTGTAGTTATTATTGTTGTTGTTATTGATGTTGTCGTTGTTGTATAAGATAGAGAGAAATATAGAGAGATGGGGAAGACAGAGAGGAGAAGGGGAAGATAGACACCTGCAGACCTCCTTCACCGCCTTTGAAGCGACTTCCCTGCAGGTGGGGAGCTGGCGGCTTGAACCGGGGTATCAAACTCTTTTCTCAACATCTTTTCATTCTCTTTCTAGTATTTACCACCTCACTTATCATCTTGACAGGTGAAATGCTTTTTAAACACTTCCACCACTTTCCATAATGTCCTGATATATAAAAAAACTTTTAAGGACTAAATTTTATTATAAATGTCTTGTATGCTTTACATTGGGTTCTAGTTCTCCCCTGCCAAGTGAATTGGATCAGTCCAGTTAGTTTTGCTGGCCCGCTTGGCCCCGCCCCAAGTAACCCCGCCAAAGTTCGAGAGTGTGAGAGTTCCAGAGCTGGAGAGGGACAGAGTTAGAGAGAGTGCTTGCGCCACCGCAAAGAGACAGCAGAGTTCTGTTTGGTGATTAGTTTGTCGTAGTTTATGAATTGTTGTTCCTGAATAAAGAAATACAGCTTCCCTGCCCAGCCGTTGTCTCCGCGTCTCTGTTACCTGCCTGTGAAGCTAGCCCAGCCAGCTGGAGCCTCCGAATTTTTAACAACAAATGGCGCCCACGTGGACCTGACCTGAGCATCTCTCAGATATGTGAAGACAATTTGGCTACCTATGTACTATGGCCTTCTCTTCTGCTTGTAAAGAGATCTCCAAAGGCCTCTGTTCTTTCTTCACGAGACTGTTTTGCTGTTTCTGGAACATTTATCTCTGGACCACTCTGTGGTTTCCACTCGCTCGGGTGAACTCAGAACAGCCAGCGGGAATAGCCAGCGGGCAAGAGGTGAGGCGCGGCGCTGCTGTTTCCAACTGGTTAAACAGCTAGCCAGCCGGCTGCGCCCAGACAACCCCGCTCACCGCGCCCGCAGCCCCGCAGCCCGCAGGAGGCTGACGCCAGCCCGCAGGAGCCCGATGCCACCACGCAGGAGCCCGATGCCACCACGCAGGAGCCTGATGCCACCACACAGGAGCCCGACGCCACCACACAGGAGCCCAACGCCACCACACAGGAGCCTGATGCCACCACACAGGAGCCCGATGCCACCACGCAGGAGCCCGATGCCAGCACGGCCAGCCCACAGGAGCCGGCTCTCCACCGTGTGGCGCAGGGCACTGGATGCGTGATACCTCCACGCTGCTCGGCCACTGCGAGCAGGGCAGCAGACATAGCAAGGCCATGGGGCAGGGCCACAGCGGCCTATCATGGCCGCCACCCCTGGGCACCTAGGCCCACGCCTTCTACAAAGCTGGCCCGCCTGCCCTCTTGCTATAAACTATGGAATGATCCCGGACCTCCCGGACCCCCAGGCTCCCTGCCGAAACTGGACACACGAGATCTCCAGCCGCCGGTCCAGTCTGAAGGCAGACAAGCTGGAGTACGCAGAGATTTGTGCAGAGATCGCAACCTGCAATTCCTAGAAGTGAAGCTGCACGGGAAGCCACCTCCGGATGGTGAACCCCCCCCCACCAACAACTAAGACAGTACATATCTAAATTCGTGTTTAAAATGACATGTCTTCGTAACAAAGGTTTCTCTCCTTATGCATTAATCACCATGTTTATGTGTATGTTTAAAGTTTGGTAAACAATAACTTTAAGGCTAAATTCTTACTAGTCAAAGTTAAAAGAAAAAGGTTTTCAACGTAATTCTCATAAAGATAAAATTAACTTACATTTAAAGTCTGAGGTAAAAATTAGTTAACAATCAATATATTTTAACTAAGTTGGTCTAAACAAAAGGTTAAATAGACTTGTTGATATGTAAAACTCTCCATTACCTTCCCTATTAGAAATGGTAGATCGCACAATGGCTATGCTAATTATTCTCATGCCTGAGGTTTCCTTTCCTGACTCCATCTTGAATGGGTGTAACAAAAGGTTAAAAAGACGTTGTTGATATGTAAAAGTCTCAAATTTCTATTAGAAATATGCTAATAACAAGTTTTGTTTCATAGTAAGTAAATTGCAGCCAGCTGCCTTTGGGACTCTAGGATGTTCCTCGCCCCCATGCAAATGCCCGTCGAGGCAAGTACGCCCCCCAGAGGCAAGAAATGTTTTTTTTAAGGTGATAAAGTTTTGCCCACAGAGGCAAAAATGGCCCCCTCAGGCCTTCCCTTGGCAGCACACTGGTTCTTGTTACTTGCTTGCATGTTTCTCCATGTTTGTGCCAGTTTCTTTTTAAAAAAATGCCTGTATGATAGAGGTTTCTGTTCACTCCACACCCTTGATACTGTAGTCATTTAGTTAAAAAGAAAAGGGGGAATTGTTGTATGCTTTACATTGGGTTCTAGTTCTCCCCCACCAAGAGAATTGGATCAGTCCAGTTAGTTTCGCGGGCCCACTTGGCCCCGCCCCTAGGGACCCCGCCAGAGTTGGAGAGTTCCGGAGTCGGAGAGAGTGCTTGCGCCACCGCAAAGAGACAGCAGAGTTCTGTTTGGTGATTAGTTTGGTTTAGTTTATGAATCGTTGTTCCTGAATAAAGAAATACAGCTTCCCTGCCCAGCCGTATGTCTCTGGTTGTCTCTGTTACCCGCCCGTGAAGCCAGCCCGGCCTGCTAGAGCCGCCGAATTTTAACAACAATTTACCACCTCACTTATCATCTTGACAGGTGAATTGCTTTTTAAACACTTCCACCACTTTCCATAATGTCCTGATATATAAAAAAACTTTTAAAGACTAAATTTTATTATAAATGTCTTCCTTCTCTGAGAAAAAAAATTAAATCAATTGTATAGAATTGTATTGAAAGACATAGAAATGACTTAACTGTGAGCAAGCTAGAAAGCAAAACAGGCACAATCGGTATTATATGTTACTCGATGAAATAGAAATGGTTGATAAACTAGCTAAAAAAATATACAAGTAAAGATGGAACGCAGCCAAAGTGCTGGTAAATGGAAGGTTGTAATTAAGCAGGCACCTAGTGGATTAGAGGAAATTAGACCACTGCTGCTGTACTTCTGCTTGCCAAAACAGAATGCTTTTTAACTCAAAATAGTCAACTGCCTTCCATGAGGATTGTAATTATATATTTTTAATTTTATTTCACATGGTATGATTGCAGAGTAGACAGAATCAACAAAATTTGAGGAAACTGCCTACTATTAATGACACTGAGTTTGATAAATATATCTATGTCACATGAGCTAATAAGCCTCAATATAAAAATTAGATTGTGTATTACTTTAATTCCAGTTATGTGGTATTCAGTAAAGCCTCCAGATAGGAATCAAAGGTAAATATGTGAAGAATTTCACTGCTAGCATCCTGCACAAGAAACATCTGGCACCATAATCCTAAAAAAAACATGTAGAGAACAAATATCTTGAGTTCAATAAATTCAAAACATTTCAGACTAGAGCATCTACATTTTGACTGAACCTAGTTTCCTTTGGAACTTTGATTTGGAATTGGTTTTCATGGAAAATGTACATATTCATAAAACGTGTCTATTAGTTCACTCTTTTATTTTTTTTGAATAATTGTCTTCAAACTGCCTGACAATGTGTCTAAAATTATCATTCAGGTATACACTTAGTTCTGATTCTCCCAGTTGTACCTCCTCACAATATTCTCCAGTTACTATTCTCTATGTGAAAAACAAACCAAACAAGACCCCTGAAATGCCAGTGCTTAAATGAGTAGTGTCTCTATGTGCTACTCATTATAAAACACATCTAGAGTGGTAAAGAATAGTTAAGACAAAGTATAAACTTATAGAAACCATTGCCTCTGGTTAGCTGTTGTTTTGCTTTGGTTTTTTGTTTTTCAGTCTTCACTGGGGTGTCACCTCTCTAGGCTGATTTGTTTTTCAGATAGAAAGACAAAAACAGAGACAGAAAAATAGAGAAAAATTCCACAGACATAAAAGTTGTCTCAGTGCAGTAGGACCCAGGTTCAAATTCATGTTATATCAATGGCAATGCAACTGCACACTATCTAAGTGAAGTTTATTTCTAGGTCTTGGTCAACTCTTATTTAATTATTTCTTTTTTCACCTCACATTTTAACTTTACTTGGTGCCTTTTCTACTTTCACTACCAAATGAATGTGGACTGTTCAAGATTAGTTGTTCTGACTCACTCTTTAGAAATTACTAAGACGGGAGTCGGGCGGTGGCGCAGTGGGTTAAGCGCACGTGGCGCAAAGCGCAGGGACCGGAGTAAGGATCCCGGTTCGAGCCCCCGGCTCCCCACCTGCAGGGGAGTCGCTTCACGGGCCGTGAAGCAGGTCTGCAGGTGTCTATCTTTCTCTCCCCTCTCTCTCTGTCTTCCCCTCCTCTCTCCATTTCTCTCTGTCCTATCCAACAACAAAGCAACATCAACTATGGCAATAATAACTGCAACAAGGCTGCAACAACTAGGGCAACAAAAACGGGGAAAAAAAAAAAGAAATTACTAAGACAAGTCAGTGTACCTTGATTAAAATGGTCTTATGACACCTGTTGTTAAGTATAGCTACTGAATTTAAATCCCACTTAGCCTCTCATACAATCTCTCCTAACCAAAAAAAAAAAAATGAAGAGATTTGAAAATTAATGTAATTAATATGTAATATTACCCAACCTAAAGAAAAATAATTTAAAAAATCACCTCAGTCACTCTGAATTGCTTAGGCTTGTTACTTGATTGGGGAAACCTAGAGGCAGTTAAGTGTGAACTACTGAATCATCAACAAATCATCAACAAATAAGATGTTCATTTTATGGTGAAAGATATGGTTGTAATTTAGTAGTGAAGTTGATATAGGATAATACATGTTGATTTTCAATTATTCATTTCTAAAACTTACATAATTTTTAAAGACATCTTATTTTACTTTTAATGAGAGGAGAGAGAGAAAGATCAGAGCACTGCTCAACTCTAGCTTATTGTGGGGCTGGGGACTGAACCTGGGACCTCAGAGCCTCAGGCTTGAATGTCTTTTTGCATAACCATTATGCTGTCTCTGCAGCCCAGATGTTTTAATGCAATGTTACTTCATTAATGTCTGTGTGTGTTGCCAGAGCCTTACATGTGCATCATTTCAGACCTGAATGTCTTTTTGCATAACCATTATGCTGTCTCTGCAACCCACATGTTTTAATGCAGTGTTACTTCATTAATGTCTTTGTGTATTGCCAGAGCCTTACATGTGCATCATTTCCCTGTTACTGAACCAATGTTTTCATGATGTTGATTTCAGATAAGAAGATTGATATAGAAACAGAGACAGAGGAGAGCCAGCACAGCACTAGACCTTACTAGGTGCCACGACATTCCATGTGTTCCTAGGACTCAAACCTGGAGCAAATGCACGGCATATCATGTACTGTACTCCATGAGCTATTTTGTGGCCCTACATTAAAAAACACTTAAAAAGAAGGAATGAGGGAAGGGAAGAAAGAAGGAATGAAGAGAGGGAGGGAGGAATTGAAGGAAGAAAGTACTTATCTTAAAAATGAAATATTTGTCATACAACTCAGTGAATCTATTGCTGTTCAACACTTCAACTTATAAACTTATATCATTTTAGACATAAAAGGCACTTTAAGGATAATTTAGCTAAATATTTTCATTTAAGCATATGACAAAACTGAGTCCCTGAGATACAAAGTCACACAAGTTAAAGTCAAAAAAACATGATTTTTCCAAAGTTTTCCCTTGACAACAATTAAAATAGTTTTTTTTTCATCCCAGTCAATTGAGAAAACATGATATTTATTATTGGCTGTCATACTTTGTTCATAAAATGTAAAACTATTTTATTAATACTATGATGAAAAAGTATATTTTGTACTTCAAATTGTCAACAGAGTGGGCTTTTTTTTTCTAACAGAAATCATTTCTAAATACCAAGTAGGAAATATCACTTTCTAATGCATACATAAGCAGAATATTCGGAATGTATGCAGCTTTACTAATAACCATATTAATTCAATCCAAGTCTCCTTTCTGTGAAGCAGGAATGTTTGACCTCCTTCCACTGCCTCTGTATCTTCCAGTTATGCCACTCGACTCGGAATTTCATGTGGCACTTAAACTTGAATGAATACTCCAAATCTCTACTCTGGGTTCATTTTTTTGTTTGTTTTGTTACATGGATTTTATTTTTTTGTTTTTGTTTTTAATTTCTTTATTGGGGAATTAAATGTTTTACATTTAACAGTAAGTACAATAGCTTATACATGCATAACAATTCACAGTTTTCCATATAATAATACAACCCCCACTAGATCCTCTGTCATCCTTTTTGGACCTGTACTTTACCCCCCCACCCACCCTAGAGTCTTTTATTGTTGCAATACACCAATTCCAGTTCAGGTTCTACTTGTGTTTTCTCTTCTGATCTTGTTTCTCAACTTCTGCCTGAGAGTGAGATCATCCCATATTCATCCTTCTGTTTCTGACTTATTTCTCTTAACATGATTTTTTCAAGGTCCATCCAAGATCGCCTGAAAACAGCGAAGCCACCATTTTTTATAGCTGAGTAGTATTCCATTGTGTATATATACCACAACTTGCTCAGCCACTCATCTGTTGTTGGACACCTGGGTTGCTTCCAGGTTTTGGCTACTACAAATTGTGTTGCTAAGAACATATGTGTACACAGATGTTTTTGAATGGGTGTGTTGAGTTCCTTAAGATATATCCCCAGGAGAGGAATTGCAGGGCCATAAGGTAGGTCCATTTCTAGCCTTCTGAGAGTTCTCCAGTCTGTTCTCCACAGAGGTTGGACCAATTGACATTTCCACCAGCAGTGTAGGAGGGTTCCTTTGACCCCACACCCTCTCCAGCATTTGCTGCTGTTACCTTTTCTGATGTATGGCATTCTCACAGGAGTAAAGTGGTATCTCACTGTTGTCTTTATTTGCATTTCTCTGACAATCTGAGACTTGGAGCATTTTTTCATGTGTTTCTCGGGCTTTTGGATCTCTTCTGAGGTGAATATTCTGTCAACATGGATTTTATTATTCCACAGGTTACTTGAGCTCTATGTCATTTATCCTGAAAAGTTATATTTAAATTTTACTATATGCTGAGTAGTGGTAGAAAAAAAATATATGCATTGAGTGCTTTAATTTTGAAAACAATTCTATGGATTAAATACACTTCACTCCCATTTTGGAACAAGCATAAATGACACAAAAAGATTGTGTTGGAGCCAGTATTTCAAACTAGGTAAAACTGGCTACACAGGCTGAGTTTGTGTGGGGGGTGGGACAGGCAGTGGCACCACCTGGGTAAGCACACATAATACCTTAATACCATGAGCAGGTTGGAGGCCCTGCTCCCCACCTGCAGGGGGCCCACATCATGAAAGGTGAAGCAGATCTGCGTGTGCCTATCCTTCTCTCCCTCTATCCATCTCCCCATCCCCCCATCCTCTTTCAATTTCTCTCTATCCTATCTAACAAAAATTAGAAAGAAAAAAAAATAAAAAGGAAAAGATTATCATGGGGAGGAGTGGATTTGTAGTGTGTTTACTGAGTCCTAGCAATATATTCCTGGAGGAAAAAATAAAACAAATAATAAAACTAATGTTGCATTCACAAGCTTATTTGTATTGCTTCTGTTCATTCCCCAAGATTTAACTTCTTCTTCTAGCATATGCCCAAGATTTAACTAAATAGTACAGTTATGTGAATGCTTTACCCAATTCATTACTTTCAAATAACAGTACGTGTTAAACACTGAATTGTAGCCACTGTTGGTCCTAAATTTCTAGCATCTCTGCTGCATAAGACTTCATTAGGTCAGTGTCCTCCCCTTTCAATCTGTCTAGTCAATAAAAGTGACTCAAAATTATTACTGCTGTTTTGAAAAAAAAAATTTTTGTCACCATTCCATAGTAGTCTTAGTTTTGATCTTCATAATTGAAAAAATAATTCTTTTGAGTTTCTTTTTGAAAATCCATCTCTCTCTGATCAGTCCTAACTTTCTAACTAAATGTATATATTTTACCAAAAAATAATAATAATACTTAAGTACAGATATAAAGACTAACACTTTTCTAACCACTCAAAGAAATACAGTGATTTGTTTGAGGATTTGGATAAGCAAGGAGTCCTTTCTTTTATTTTTTTCCTTCTCAAATGCAAATTAAGAATTTTATTATAAATATAACTTGTAAAAAAATAATCAAATAAAAAAGTAGCTTAACTATCACTAAGAATTTGTGAAAACTATGGTGGAAGCAAAGTGGAGGGGGGTTAGGGAGTTTGGGAAGGGGGCATGGGGAGAGTACACAGATCTGAGGTAGTGAGTACAGTGTGGAACTATACCCCTGCAATCTTATGATATTGTAAGCCATTATTAATCACTAATAAAAATAAATAAATAAAATATTTACAAAATGAAGAAAAGGACTTTATTATAAACCTACATATAGCATAGTTTATGAAATTGTAGGCTATTAAGATAGTTGTGATGAATCAAAAAGTATTTAAATGCTATTTTGGACTGGAGTTGGTATAACTTTGGACTGGAGCTGGTGTTGTATTGCACCAAAGTAAAAGACTCCCGGTGGGTGGGTGGATGGTTTCAGGTCCTGGAACATGATGGCAGAGGACCCAATAGGGGTTGTATTGTTAGTGTAAAACTGGGAAATTTTATGCATGTACAAACTATGGTATTTACTACTGACTGTAAAATATTATTCCCCCAATAAAGAAATTTTAAAAAGTATTTAAATATTACATACATAAATTAATGTTATTATTAGAAAATGTCTATCATCTGCTATATGATGGTTATTTGGATTATTAAAAACTAATCACCTATGGTTATTTAAGTTTTTTTTCGTTACTATTAGTAACTCTTTATCAAGAAAGATATGTATATGTACATACATAAACATATTTTTTACTGGAGGAGTCCGACGGTAGCGCAGCGGGTTAAGCGCACTTAGCGCAAAGCACAAGGACTGGAGTAAGGATCTCGGTTTTAGCCACCGGCTCTCCACCTGCAGGGGAGTTGCTTCACAAGCGGTGAAGCAGGTCTGCAGGTGTCTGTCTTTCTCTCCCCCTCTCTGTCTTCCCCTCCTCTCTCCATTTCTCTCTGTTCTATCCAATAATGATGACATCAGTAACAACAACAATAATAACTACAACAATGAAACAAGGGCAAAAAAAGGAAATAAATATTTAAAAAATATATTTTTGTATTACAAAATTACAGGAAATGGGCACCCAGTGAATGTCTGATCTCTAAACTTAAATTAAGCATTTTATTAAAACTATTCTGAAATACAAACTTTGTAATTTATTAATCTTATTTTTACTAAAGGATACACTTTTCTAATATCATAATTAATCAAATTTAAATTTGCTCAAATTATAGATAATAAAAGGGTCTCATTAATTTGTGAAGGAAAAAATATCCAATTTTAAGGGCAGGATATCTTTGGTTATAATATATATCCAGGATTCAGATATATCAAAAATATGGAAAACTGCATCTGAGAATCAAAAAATTATAAATGACAAGTTGACTTTCAATAGTGATCATAGTGTAGTATAAACAGATATCAAAATATGAACTGTAGTGAAGCAATTACAGAAGCCAGACTTTCTACCATCTGTAGAAATTCTCCATAAAGAATTTTGGTTCACAGTCCCAGAGGGGTAGAAATGTTAAGGGAAGTTGAGCAGGTGGCTCTGAACTCCAATTCCATCAGGACTTAGAGAGAAAAGAGGAAAAAAAAAGAAAGAAAAGAAAAAAATGGACAAATAAATGTAAATATAGATGAATAGTTAGTTACAGAAATAACTGTCAACCCATATTTGTGACCTTGGCAGAACTAATGCAATTTTCGGTGGAAGGAATGGGGACACAGAACTCTGGTGGTGGGAAAGATACAGAACTCTACCTCTGTTATCTAATAATTTTGTAAATAAATATTAAATCACTAATAAAAATGGACTGTATAACTGATGCTAAAAAATAGACAAAACAGACTAAATAAAAGAGAAAGACAAACTTGATTTATGACAACAAAATGGCTACAAGACAGAGGAATACTAAATGGACAAATAAGGTAATTGGATTCAATTGTATGATGGTTAATGGAATTAAATTTGGTGGCTATCATAATGTAGTATATATAGACATTGAACTACATTACTAAATGACTGCAATCTACATAATATTAACGATTAATGCTAATTCAAAATTTTAGTAAAATCTTTAGCAAAAACATTTCAAGAATTATAGGTTATCTTTTCAAATTTCAGACATGAAAAACTGGTCTTATATTAGGTATGTGAATATATTAAATATCTGATTTCTTTGCCATTTTTATATTATTTTCAATAACTGGATTCACTTTCCTTCAGAAATTCATATATTTGTACCTAATCTCATTGTAGAACTATAATTTCAAAAAGATTATTTTGACATGTCTGACCTTGTCCTTCAATTTTCTGACCTCCTTGCTTAAAATGATATCTTAGACTCAACCTTACCCAATCTAGGAAATAGTATAAAATAAAAAGGGTTCAAGCAACCCGCAATTTCTATATTTCATTATATAAATTCTCTGATATAATAGATGTTGTGCCCCACCTCTGATATATTTCAGTTGGGCTTCTTCAGTATCTAAAGCAGATGTATCTACCAGATCATTCCTACCACTTGTGATTTAAATTGTTTTTTATTTATAAAATGGAGATATTGATAAGACCATAGGATAAGAGGGGTACAATTCCACATAATTCCCACCACCAGAATTCCCTATCCCATCCACCTCCTTGAAAGCTTCCCTATTCTTTATCCCTCTGGGAGTATGGACCCAGGATCATTATGGGGTGCAGAAGGTGGAAGTCTGGCTTCTATAATTACTTCCCTGCTGCACATGAGTGTTAGCAGGTTGATCCATATTCCCAGCCTGTTTCTCTCTTTCCCTAGTGTGGCACGGTTCTGGGTAAGCAGGGCTCCAGGACACATTGGTGGAGTCATCTGCCCAGGGAGGTCAGGTTGGCATCATGGTAGCATCTGGAAACTGGTGGCTGAAAAAGAGTTAAGATATAAACCAGATACAGATTTGGGGGTCTCTCATTTTGAAAAAACTAGTAGGTCTATTTTAGGTATATTCCAAGGGGCCCATAGCTTTAGCAGTTTTTGCCTCTTCTGACAGCTAACATGCAGGTGGGCTAAAGGTATTGTCTGGGGAGATGTTGAAATAGTTGTAAAATTGTAAAAAAAAATTTAAATACTGTTTCCTGTGATCAGATATGTGTTAATGTTAAAAACTTATAATTTAGATGGCTTTTTTTCTTCCATAGATGTAAAAATCCTCTTTATATTGATTTTGGTTGGTGAAAACTGGTATTAAAGTAGGTTTCTCAAGAAGAGAAAAGCAGCAGAATGTAAACCCAAAAAGTGGAAAATATCTTATGTTCATATGGCATTTTTCCTACTGTTTGCAGATATGTGAAAAATTTGCAACTATACAGTGCTCACATTGTCTTTAGAGATTGACCAATAAGATATTCTGCTTTAGCTCTCAGACTGTAACCAAATATACTTTACATAGCTTATTGAAAACCATATTCTTGTGATTTGTGCTTTTCATTAACAGTTTTGCTGCTCTAAATGGCCCCCAACCAAAATATAAGCATGCTAGTTAGAGTTGCTAAGAGCTAAGCAGTTGTGCTGTTCCTTACTGTGAAAATAAATCTAACAGACAAACATCATTCATGCAAAAGTACTAGTGCTATTGAGTTCAGAAGTTCAACGTAAATAAATCAGTAATACATATAACATAGGGTGTCTCTAACCATAAACACTTATGAGATGAGATCATATGTTGGTTTACAGTTTATGCTGTAACCAAAAGCTCATAGGAACTTAACTGATTTCTCTCTAGGAACAATGCTTAAAATTAGTCCCACTAGGGAAAGAGAGAGACAGGCTGGGAGTATGGATTGACCTGCCAACACCCATGTTCAGTAGGGAAGCAATTACAGAAGCCAGACTTTACACCTTCTGCAACCCACAATGATCCTGGGTCCATACTCCCAGAAAGATAAAGCTATCAGGGGAGAGGATGGGATATGGAGTTCTGGTGGTGGGAATTGTGTGGAGTTGTATTCCTCTTATCCTATGGTCTTGTTGGTGTTTCCATTTTATAAATAAAAATTCTTTTTTAAAAAAGGGGAAAAAACTAGCTATTTAAGTGTTTAATGAGATTTTATAGTGCATAAATGCAACTAATATCAAGAATTACCTATCTTTAAATTATGGAATGCCAGTCATAGAGGACATATGTTTCTTTTTACTTTTGCATTATCAAAAAGTACTAATTTTTGAAAGGGATTCCTTCATTTGTTTGTCTTGATTGTAGTGTGTTTTGCCAAACTGAAAAGCAACGAGATTCTGTCTCTTCATAGTCTTAACAGTAAGGGAGCAGGTACTTGACCTAGGTTTAGTCCATTCAGTACTGAATGTTAAGGATGGAAAGATAAAGACTTATCATTAAATTTTCCAAGGAGCCACTCTTAACAGCATCTTTGCTGTTTGTTCATAAGAAGTAAACAACTATGTAATAAGATCAGACCTAGGAATTTTGATGCTGATACTGTCTTATTTTTTATATATTTTCTGAGTCTGGTTCTCCAGTCTTGCCAAATCTGAGAGCAATAGCTAAATACACTTTCCATAAATTACTTTTCTGTTAAGTTAATCAAAGCTTGTCCAAGTGGCTTGTAACCTAGACTTTAAACTAATAAAAGTTACTATATACCTAACACAGTCAAACTGTATGGAAAAATCTATAAGCTAAAGATTACTTTGGAAAACAGAATACATCTCTTAAAGGGCTTATCTTTTGTCACTATATCTAGTATTTAATCTCAAGCATAGTGGAGAGAACCATATGTGCTGCTGGAACAAACTCAGGACTTCAAGCATTTAAGCCCTTTGTCTAGTAATGACCTGCTTCCCTGGCCAGAACAACCAGAATGTAAAATAATAATAATAATAATAATATGATGATGATGATGATGATGATGATTTGCCTCCAGGGTTATTGCTGGAGCTTGGTTCCTGAACTACAAATCCACTGCTCTTTGCAGCCATTTTTTTTCTGTTTTTGTTTTTTTTTTATTGGATAGGACAGAAATTGAGAGGAGGGGGAGATAATGAGGAAGGTAGAAAGACTAACATCTGCAGCCCTGCTTTACGGCATGTGAAGTGTTCCCCCTTCAGGTGTGGTAAAGCAGGGCTGCAGATGTCAATCTTTCTATCTTCCTCATAATAATATTTTAAAAGAAAACACATAGTAAAACACTTAAAACATGATAAAAGACTGGAGTCATTTTTGTTTACACTGTCATCTCTATTCGCTACATGTTAAGGTTATGAGGCCACAAAAAGTACATGCAATCTTTTGTCAATTCTTATATTTTACAAACTGTGCAGTCCCATGGTACTTTTGGTTTTCCTTTGTTTACTTCATTTTCACATTTCAGAAGTGGTGAATAATAAAACTGTTTTCACAGATTATGTTACCCCAGAACTGTTTAGTTATACTTGCAATTTCTCTCACTTCTTAAAAAAGGCATTTCCTGGTCCCACATGTTCAAGTGTTGAAGGCCTCAAGAGTAAAAAAAAAAAAAAAGAGAGAGAGAGTTTTGTTACTCCTAGATTAAACTCATCGCTGAAAATAGTAAGAAATATACCTTACACTACTAGAAATACAACTGTCAAGTTCTAGTAGGAATAAGTCATTAACTCTACCTGAAGCACAGCACTCATCAACCAAAACAAGCCTCATGGGTGTAGAATACTTTGGTAGCTTCTAAATCGAGCATCCCTGGGTATTTTTGTAAACCAAATGAACACAGGAGGCCAGCATAGAAATACATAAACATATTATATGTTTAAATAAAATCCTTAAAAATAAATATATAAAGTTAAACACATGTGGCGCAAAGCACAAGGACCTGCATATGGATCCCAGTTCGAGCCCCCAGCTCCCCAACTGCAGGGGAGTCACTTCACAAGCGGTGAAGCATGTCTGCAGGTGACTATCTTTCTCTCCCTCTCTCTCTGTCTTCCCCTCCTCTCTCCATTTCTCTCTGTCCTATCCAACAACGAATGACATCAACAACAACAATAATGACCACAACAAGGCTACAACAACAAGGGTAGCAAAAGGGGGAAAAATGGCCTCCAGGAACAGTGGATTCATGTTGCAGGCACTGAACCCCAGCAATAAGCCTGGAGGCAATATATATATATATTTGCCAATAGTAACAGTGCTGAGCCAAATTATTGATAATATGGCAATTCTCTATGTATAGTGTAGAAGATGGAAAATTAGAGAACCAAGAAGATAATTGTGAATTCTGCTATGTATATTCTTTAAAAATTGGTCCTTTTATTTGAGAATATTTAGAAAACTTTTCTTGGAAATATATCTAAATTCCAACAGTTGTATATAATAGGTTATTGTAAATTTTTCTAAAACTTTCAATCAACTTTGAAGACAATATAAGATAAATGGATAATATTTTTAAATGTCCATACTACTTACTGCAATCCCTATCAAAATTCCAAAATTTTTCGCAGAAACAGAAAAAGAAAAAAAAAAATCTTTAAATGTTATACCTATGTTCATAGCAGCACAATTCATAATAGCTAAAACCTAGAAGCAATCCAGGTGCCCAACAACAAATGAGTGGCTGAGAAAGCTGTTTTATATATATATACAATGCAATAACTATGCAGCTATTAAGAACAATGAACCCACCTTCTCTGACGCATCTTGGATGGAGCTAGAAGGAATTATGTTAAGTGAGCTAAATCAGAAAGATAAAGATGAGTATGGGATGATCCCACTCATCAACAGAAGTTGAGAAAGAAGAACAGAAAGGGAAACTGAAAGCAGGATTTGACTAAATCTGGAGTAGGGCACCAAAGTAAAATCCCTGGGGTAAGGGTAAGGTTGGACATTCGGCTTCCTGGGGCGGTGGGGGAGTGGGGGGGGGTGGGATGGGACACAGTCTTTTGGTGGTGGGAATGGTGTTTATGTACACTTCTATTAATTTGTAGTCATATAAATCACTATTTAATTAATATGAGAGGGGAAAATTGATTGTATGTCTCAAACTTTTAAAGCACAGACTAAATCTTTTTAATACATAGGCTGAGTCTTTGATATGTTGACTCTCTCAAAAGCCTAGACCAAGGAGAACAGAAGCAACCGGAGGCACAGCTATATACAAGATGTTGGGTATTATACAGCAAATCCTAACAAAGGGACTTTTCAAAGTTACCAAATAATTACCAAATAATGTGATGATAGCAATAACTATCCATTGTCTTCTTGAACCCTAAGACAGCAAGAACCTCACATCTCCACTATAGAGCCTATATTTTCCCCAGTCCTGGACCTTAAGGTGGGGTGCACTTTCCCACATGCTTCTCTCAATTCATATCAAATAATATTGCATCCACCGATTGCAACCTAATCAACGCAACGAGTGCCACCTCAGCATGCTTCACTTCAGACTATGTCCAGAGACTTCAGGTACAGAATGACAACCCTTCAGTTTCATTACTCGGGTGAGACCTTTCCTTTCATAGTATTCTCTAATTCCATCCCAGGTGGTTCACTTCCTAACAAAGTCCCAAAACCTAGATATCGACCAGGTCCTCTGAGATAGAGCATATGTTCACATGTATCCATAAACTAGGGCAATATATATACATGAAATCAAAAGTACACAATACTCTGCAGTGAGTACCCCCCAACTCTTCATCTGCACTACCAGCCTTTAGGTCCATAATTGTTCAATTTAGTTTGGCTTTGTATGTTAACTCTCTTTTCAACCACCAGGTTCCAGATGCCAGCAGGATGCCAACCAGACTTCCTTGGACATACAACCTATCAATGTGTCCTGGAGCTCCGCTTCCCCAGAGACCCACCGTACTAGAGAAAGAGAGAAGCAGACTGGGAGTATGGACAAGCCCATGTTCTGCGGGGAAGCAATTACAGAAGCCAGACCTTCCACCTTCTGCAACCCACAATGACCTTGGGTCCATACTCCCAGAAGGATAAAGAATGGGGAAGCTATTAGGGGAGGGTATGGCAAATAGAGATCTGGTGGTGGGAACTGTATGGATTTGTACCCACGCTATCTTATGGTTTTGTTAATGTCTCCCTTTTTTAACAAATAAATAAATAAAATCTTAAAATGTATATGCAACTATAAAGAGTCAAACAGATCCAAAGGAAGAAGAGCAAAGCTAGAAGCTACACACTTTCAGAATTTGAACTATATGAAAAAGCCATAATAATAAAAAAATAGCATGATACTGACATAAAACAGTCACATAGACCTAGTGAAGTGAATAAAGAGCTCAGCAATGCTTTGATAGGCATGGATATAAATATATAGATATCCATCTCCAGATACTACCTACTGTTTAGATCAATTGATCCCAAAATATTGTGTCAATAAAATACTACTAGGGAGAGAAAAAAGGCATACCACCACTTGCTGCTGGAAAGTTAAGGAATCTAGTAGTGAATTGAAAAGCAAAAGAGTATGCCTTCATTTCTTGGTTGCTTTTTAAAATTTGCATTTCTTTTGTTTCCAATTCAAATGATAAAGAAATTGGGCTGGATGTTATTGTTGCGCCAAAGCATTGGACTCTGGGGAATGGGGTGTGGAAAGGACATTGTGGTCTTGGTGTATCATGGTGTGGAAGGAGCTAACTCAGGGTTGAGAATATTTTGCAGATGTCTATCACACACAGATGAAAAATTGGGGGCCAGATGGTGGCACACCTGGCTAAGTGCTCGCACTACAATGTGAAAGGACTCAGGTTCAAACCCCCGAGTCCCAATTGCATGGGGAAAGCTTCAAAAGTGGTAAAGCAGGGCTACAGGTGTGTCTATCTCTCTCTCCCTCTCTAACTCCTCTTCCCCTTTCAATTTCTGTCTCTATCCAATAATTAATTAATTAATTAAAATATTTTTAAGGCTGAGCTGCATGCTAATTTGAAAATTCACTTCTAAAAAATAAAAAAGAAAGATAAAAAAATCTTACCCATGTGTCAGAAACTGTACTTTAACCACTTCCCCAATAAAATGATTTAAATTATTTTAAGAATTAAGAAACAAAAGAATTGTGACTTTCATACATTATAAAAGATGGGGTCAGAATTACTATAAAACTAAAGTAGGTATAACTTTAGGGCCTGTTCAAGAGTTCAAGTGTAGTTACTATGTGTTTGTAATTTTGTCCTTTATTTCTTTTAATGGGGTTCCAAAAGTTTAGAAGTTTCACACCTACAAAATCAGTATACACCTTGTCTAGAAAATTTTCCATTTGATGGACACAAAGTGAAACAAATATAATAACAAGACACGTATTAATTTTCATTCATTAGCACATGTTGAAGAAAGAAATCAGCTCTCATACCTGAAACATACTTGGGAATTTTTTTTTTTTTTTACTTAGTTGATTTTTTTTTTACTTGACTTTTTTACTTAGAAGAATATCTTTGGAAGAATAATAAAAGAATGAAATTCTCTTTCATCAAATGAAAATGGTAGATTTCCCAAACAGTACTACTGACTCATTTTAACTTTACAGTTCCCTGAAGTAGAGAGTGATATCCTATACTTAATTTGTGTATATGGTACACACTTTATGTTTTGGTACCTTACCATTCACTCAAAATTGTGGATATTAGATTATAGGAAAACTACTCAAACTGTCATTTCTTTATACGATACTAATATTGATTTTTATTGTTTATCTCTAAGAATTACCAAATGTTTCTGAATATATCTGTATTGTCAGTTTTTCTGCAAAGTATAGTCATTCATTTTACAGAGAACCTTTCATTTGAGACAAAAACTTCTGTTGGTCTGCTCTGCCTGCATGACTTGTCAATTTTTGATGTGCTCACCAATCCTCCCCTAATCATCTCACAATTTAAAAGCAGTCACTAGGACTAACGCAGAGCTTCACTAAATATTTTTCAGTTTGTTCAAGGACGAGAAACTAAAATGAGTTTTAGAAAAAGTCCATCGATTTTCTATGTGTAAATTCAATCTCTTCTTCACATTCTTCCAAAGCCAAAACAAACAAGTGAAATTCAGCTTCATTCAGACCCTTTATCCAAATATTGTCTGTCCCACATGTTTTTCTTTCTGAGTTGCACAATTGTTAAATAAAGTTGGATTGCATACTCAAAATGAAAAAAAAAACCTAATTTATCTTTTCTACAAAGTTCTCGTCCACATAGGTAAAATCTCATCCACATAGAGAATTAAATGTCTATAAAGTTTGTGCATGGTAAGCTCTTTTCTCTTCACTAGTATTTTACTGATTCATCTGTTGACTTAGACATATTCGTTTTCATGCACTTAATTTCTTGCAGATGAGAGCACTAGACTGAAAAGAGCAAAATCAAAGACTACTTAGAGGGGGGGTCTGGCAATAGCAGGCACACACCTGGTTGAGCACATATATTACCATGAGCAAGGACCAAAGTTCCCACTCCAGTTCCCACCTGCAAGTGGGGTAATAAGCAGTGAAGCAGGTCTGTAAGTGTCTTTCTCTGTCCTTCTCTATCTCCAGATCTTCCCTCAATTTCTCTCTGTCTGATCTAATAAGATAGAATGGAAAAAGGGAAAAAAAAAAATGACTGCCTAGAGCAGTGGATCTGTAGTGCTGGCACCAAGCCCCAGTGATAACCTGATGGCAATAAAAATAAAAAAGACTTCCACACATACATTATAGTGCCTGCTTCTCATACTTTCTCTCTTTTACTTCACCATTTCCTCCAATATAAGGAACTAACAATAGAAAGAAAATGTTATTACAAAAAAAGAAAAACATACAAAAAAAGCATACACATAAGTTGACCCACTGTTTTTAAATTCTTTCTTTTAAAATTTTTTATTATCATTATTTATTTGTGGGATAGAGACAGAAATAGAGAGGAAGGAGGAGATAACAGAAGGAGAGAAATAGAGAGACACCTGAAGCAGTGCCTCACCACTTGCAAAGCTTTCCTGCTGCAGGTGGGGACTGGTAGTTCATATCTGGTTCCTTGCGCATTGTAACATGTATGCTCAACCGGGTGCGACACCACTTGCCCCCTGATCCTTTGGTTTAAAGGAATATACCTAAAATAGACCTACTAGTTTTTTCCAAAATAGAGATCCCAAATCTCTGTCCGCAATCTTCTTGCCTTTAGGTTCATAATTAGTCAACAATTTGCTCTGCTTTCTATCTTAACTCTTTTTCAACCACCGGGATCCAGATGCTACCATGATGCCAACTGGACTTCCCAGGTCAGACGACCCTACCATGTGTCCTGGAGCTCCACCTCTCCAGATCCCTGCCCCACTAGAGAAAGAGAGACAGGCTGGGAGTATGGTTCAACCTGCCAATGCCCATGTTCAGCGAATGACCTCTCCCTATTATAAGATCCCAAACAGCCAGGCTCTTTTCACAGTGCTAGATGGAATAAAGACTCGTCCCCCGACCTGTGCTGGATTAGCACAGTCAACTGCCAAGCCTTTCCCACACAGACAAGTTCTCAAGGTCTTCCCGCACAGTCATCACTGCCCAGCTATCATCCACATTGGTCTCCAGCTCCCACTGATTCTGTGCTCGGAGAAACTAAGATGGAACTTTCGGAAAGCACACTGTCGTCTGTTCAGTGATCTTACCAACAAATCTATTCCTGCAATTCCAATTAACTCTATCCCCTCTGAAGATGCCTACAGGCGCTTCCGCCAAGCCATCTTCAAAGCAGCTTCCCAAGCCATTCCTCGTGGGAGACGTGCTAACTATACGCCTTGTCTTGATGCTGAATGCAAGCAACTACTAAAGCAGTATGATGAGTCAGGCGACCCAGATGTGGCCGACCGTCTCATTGCCTCCCTGGATGCATCACGCCAAGCCCGCTGGCAACAACTCACGGAAAGTCTGAACTTCACCCACTCAAGTAGGAAGGCCTGAATGCTTCTTCATAGTCTGGGTGCCGGTAGCCAACCCTCTCCCGTCTCCCATCCTCCCGTATCTCCAAACTCAGTGGCCAGTCACCTAACTCAAGTTGGACATGCTAAGATCGACCCAGTCTGGAAAAGAGAAATTTCCCATGAGTGGTTATCCCACTTCCGTTTATCTTGTCCATCTCCAAAACTCTCTCCCTTTACACTGTCTGAACTGGAAGACGCTTTGAAGAGGGTTAAACCGGGAACGACTGCTGGCTATGATAAGATCACCCCAGAACTCATTCTTAACTTGGGCCCCGCGGCAAAGAAGTGGCTCACTACATTCCTGTCCCACATCTTGGAATCCGAATCTATGCCCAAAATTTGGCATCGTGTGAAGATAATAGCAGTTTTGAAACCAAAGAAAGACCCAACACTGGCAGCCAGCTATAGACCAATTTCTCTCCTCTCTGTGTGTTACAAACTCCTTGAGAGGCTGCTTCTGTCATGAATTTCTCCTCTTACAGAGAAATTCCTATCACCCGCCCAAGCTGGTTTCCGCCCAGGAAGATCTACCTGCGAACAAGTCCTAGCCCTCTCAACTTACATTGAAAATGGATTCCAGAAGAATTTAAAGACGGGTGCTGTCTTTGTTGATCTCACAGCAGCCTATGACATGGTCTGGCACCATGGTCTCCTAGTCAAGATCTCAAGATGCCTGCCTCCATGGGTGGCCAACACTATATCGTTTCTTCTCCAAAACAGAAGATTTCAGGTGCATCTGGGTGACAAGTCTAGCAGATGGAGACTTGTCTCAAGTGGCCTCCCCCAGGGCTCTGTTCTGGCTCCTACACTTTAATATTTACATCAATGACCTCCCAGAAACTTCTTCAAGGAAGTTCATTTACGCGATGACATCTGCTGTGCAACTCAGGCATCCAAGTTTGACATCCTCGAGGAAACACTCACGAAAGACATGTCTCTGATATCTGATTACTGTAAAAAATGGTGACTAATCAATCCTTAGCACTGCAAAAACGGTATCATCTGTTTTCCATTTACACCATGCCTCGGCCTCGCGTGAGCTTAATGTGCAGCTTGACGATATGAGAATCCGGCATGAAGCCCAGCCAGTCTATCTTGGCGTTACTCTCGATCGCACCCTGTCATTTCACGAACATCTCATAAAAACTGCAGCAAAGGTGGGCGCGAGGAATAACATCATTGCAAGACTGGCCAGCTCCTCATGGGGCGTGAGCACTTCCACACTACGATCATCATCTCTGGCATTATGCTATTCCACTGCAGAATACTGTGCCCCAGTATGGTTCCATAGCCCCCATGTCCACTTGGTCGATTCCAAATTATATTTCTCCATGAGGATAATTTCTGGAACCATCCGTTCCACCCCGGTTCCATGGCTGCCAGTTCTTAGCAGCATCGCCCCGCCAGATATCCGTCGGGATGCGGCATCATCTAAGTTCATTTCCCACGTCTACGCTCGACTGGACCTGCCAATATACGCGGATATCTTCGCCCACCCTGTCCAACGCTTGACGTCTCATCACCCAATCTGGTCCCCTATGCCTAAACTGAACTTCTCTGTTCCAGTCTCTTGGAAACGGAGCTGGCAGTCAGCTGAGGTAAAGAACAAACACCTCATCACAGACCCCTGCAAGCGTCAACCCGGCTTTGACCTAGCACGTTATGACTGGGTCCTCCTCAATCGCTATCGAACAGGCCATGGCCGGTGCGCTGCTATGTTCCATCGCTGGGTAGCCAGAGACGACCCAAACTGCCCCTGTGGCTACAGACAGACTATGACCCACATAGTCAACGACTGCCACCTCTCCAGACTCAAAGGAGGTCTCGAAACTTTACATCAGGCTCAACCTGACGCTGTTGACTGGCTACGGAAGAAGGGCAAACGCTAGAAGAAGAAGCGGGAAAGAAATTACAGAAACCAGTCCTTCCACCTTCTACACCCCATAATGACCCTTGGTCCATGCTCCCAGAGGGTAAAAGAATAGGAAATCTATCAGGGGAGGGAATGGGATATGGAGTTCCGGTGGCAGAAATTATGTGGAATTGAACCCCTCTTATCCTATGGTCTTGTCAGTGTTCCCATTTTATAAATAAAAACTTAAAAAAAAAAAGACTATGAGACAGAAACAAACAAAAGAAAATTGGTTTCCCGGTAATCCTCAGAGAACAAAGTGATAAACAGCCTCCAAATATTTCACTTGTATGTTCTTGCAGAACTTTAAAGCATTCAATTTACCCTTCTTTTTACTATACATGGAATTGAATACTTCTTGGTTATTACTGAGATTGTGAAAATATTCTCATAGTTTTCAGTGTTTTATTGGTCACAAATGTTACCAACAACTTTCATTTTAATAGCTAAGTATAGCAAATAGCAGCATTTGTAAAGAGCTGATCTCTTTCCCTCTTTCTCTTGAAATGTGGCTTTGTCTATCTTGCTTTCTGAAAATCATTTAGAAATTTTAGGTTAGGAAACTAAATTTTCTCAAAGCATTAAAAATAGTATTGGTGAAGATGGGCATATGAGATGTGTCATCTAAGCCTGGAACTTAATAAATAATATCAAAACTTAGTAAGGGAAAGAGTTTGAGTCAGCTATTCTGACAATTTTCACCACATTACCCACAATGCCCAGTACTTGGAATACTATTTAGGAAATCATCATGATCACACTAGAAAAAATTAAAAAATAAACCTTAATGAATATCCCATCTGAATTCTTGAAATTTAATTTCTGGAAATCACCCATTAAGTTATGCTGAGAAGTGGTTTTCTGTGCTGTTTGTAAATAAATTTTTTAAATGAACACAAAACAAAGGTAATTTTGTCACACAATAAGGGATTGCATTTTAGTGCAAAAGCGGGTCTCTGCAGAGCTATCAGACAGCTTCCTGGAGTGGAATAATTAAGTTTAAGATTGCTGGAAGAGACTGCAATAGTATTTTAGTTTATAGCTTCAAAGCCAAGGGAACCATTAAAATGAAATAAGTGAAACTGTGCTGGTTCCTTGAAGGCCAAGTACCTAAGTGACGTCAACATTATCAAGGTAACATTCTTAAACAATATCAAGTTACATCGAGTAATAACAGATTCTCAAATAATATTTCTGCCATACAGAGGTAAAAAACAGTACTCTAAGGAAAAAGACCTGACAGAAAATGAGCAGTAAAAAGGAACAATTAATTAAAGAGTCATTTGGGAGATGAGAGAGCCGATAAACAGTAATGAGAAAGTCACTAAAATATGATATTAAGTGTGATTTAATCAAATTAGTTTAAAAGGCAAATATATATATATATCAAATTGTGGCATCCAGTCTGTCTGTCCCTAAAACTCAGTTTTCTCATCTCTAATAGGAGATGAAGGAAGAAGATAGGTATAACTATATAGAGTGATGAATACTGATTATGGATGACAACCTTGAGAACAAAAGTGGTAGCCAGATTCTTCTGAAAATCACATTTAAAGAACAAATTGTGGTGATGAGATAGCATAATGGTTATACAAAAGATGTCAATACCTGAGGCTCTGAGACCCCCACCCAGTTCAGTCAACTCACCACAATAAGTCAGAGCTGAGTAGTATGCTGGCATAATAATAATAACAAAAACAATAAATAAAAAGGAATAATAACATAGCCAAAATTAGTGTAGTAGACACATACAAAGTATTAAGCATGTATGATTTAATCATTTTAATAGTGAAAATCATGGAAACTAAACTGTCTCAGACACAAAGTAAATATTCTCAATCTCCATTCAGCTGAGGCACTATGGAAAAATGAGTTTAAAAAAAGAACCAATTATTACTATGAGCACCAACTCGTTTGATGCTACTTAAGCAACATTAATAATATGATAAACAGAACTTCAGATAGGAAGAAAATACAACTTTCATTTGCTTTTATACCATCTCTTTAAACACACTTACATAAAGACTATTTTCCTATAGTTTTGGATTGAAGCTTAGTTTCAGGTTCTGAGGATTGCATTATTTGTCTTCTGAACATCATCATCATTATTATTATTATCCAATAGATCATAGTATGGTCACTTTAATGGGCAAGTACCATTTCAGTTTGGTAATTAGAATAGTCACAATAATAAATTCAAAACACTAATTGTTTTTTAAGTCTCACTTTGGCCCTAAACTAGAAAGTGGACTAAGGTAGTGACTGGTAGGTTGACTGGTGCTTATACTAGTTATTAGTTCTTTTTTTTTTTCCACCTCTATCTTTGCAAACTTCTGTTTGACTATAAGATTTACTTGACTAGGTGACTTTATGTTCTCTGGGAAGCATAGATGGTGAAACTGGGTGTCTGGGTGATACTAGCTGATGATTAAAGCTGACTCTTGACATCATAACCTTGATATTACAAGTTTGCTTGGTTCCCTGCTCCTCATTTTCTCACCTGAAATTTTCTTGTTTTGGGCTGATGGACTCGATTACATATGAATTCTTATACTCTTCTAATCTAATTCCAGGGCATCTTGAATCCTCATTCCTTTTGAATTTTCTGATGAACACAAGCGAGGAAGTCCCACATGTGCCAAACCAGAATCAATCACACATCTGTTTCTACCAATCACTTTTGCTCTTCATCTGGATTTCCAGAATAGAAAAGATCTCAAAACACAGTTTGCTTTGACTCCTTTATTGTGTGTTATCAAAAACCAAAAGCCTACCTTCTTCAAACTTGGGACTGAAGAGTTACCCCACCCTCTTCTATGTATATATGTACATAGAACAAACAAACAAAAAACCTCCCTTGAAGAAATGGGAAGCATCAGCAGGACAGCAGCCCACTCTAAATGTCTTTACTAGTCTCTTTCATTAAATCCTCTGTTGAAACCAGGATATTTTATATATTCTATAAGTATGTAATGTGTACAAGAATCTAATGTGTATGTTCTTAATCAGTATTTTATAAAATTGCCATGAACTGATTCTTCCCATGCTCACATTAATATCTGATATGATCAAAATAGAATTTAGGTTGAAACTGAAGCAGGAAGAATGCACGCAGTAGCATCAGGAATTTATCAGGAATAAAGTGGGACTTGTCTTTATTTGAGTAGGATCTGCCAAAGTCAACAGCACTAGTTAATTTCAATGGACAAAATTATGCTTGCCTTTATAAGTTAAAGGGCAGGACAACTGTTTGTTTACTGAAACACTGTAAATGGATAGAATATCAATTGGTTTTCTATAGAATTATATGGATTCAGAAAGTTTAAGTCTCAAGATTTGGAGGAGGGGGACCTCGGACCGCCAGAATTTAGAATCTTCTGATGGTAAATATGTTAAACCCATCCTTTACCCAAATTATATATATATATATATATATATATATACACACACACATAGAGATATATGGTTTAAATATTACATAAAAATTCAGCACTGAACTCCTTGTTAAGTACCTCTTAGGGACATGGGAGTTGCAAGTTCCTTCAAGCCATATTGCTGCTTTGAGGAACAAATGGTGTATTAAATAACAATGTTGATACAGCCTTTGCCAAACAAACTTTTGTTAGTGGCTACCCTTAAAAATTACAGTACAGGGGGCCAGGTGGTAGTGCAGCAGGTTAAGGGCACAAAGCGCAAGGACATAAGAATCCTAGTTCAAGTCCCTGGTTCCCCACCTACAGGGGGGTCGATTCATAAGTGGTGAAGCAGGTCTGCAGATGTTTATCTTTCTCTCCTCCTCTCTGTTTTCCCCTCTCTTGATTTCTTTCTGTCCTATCCAACAACAATGACAGCAATAACAACAATAACTACAACAATGATAAACAGCAAGTGTAACAAAAGGGAAAAAATAGCTTCCAGGAGCAGTAGATTCATAGAGCAGGCACTTAGTCCCAGCAATAACCCTGGAGGCAAAAATAAAAAATAAAAATAAATACTTTTTTAATTACAGTAAAAAATAGAAATGTATACCAATAACAATATGAAGATATTCTTTTGGGGTTGTGCTTCTGTTGCTATAGAATAGAATACCAACTTGAATTTTATTTCAATATCCAAAATTAGACACTTTATGACAGATGAATAAAAATTTATGTAGAAAACAAAAATAAAATGATAATTAAAAGAGACTAAAGGGGAGTCGGGTGGTAACGCAGTGGGTTAAGCACAGGTGGTGCAAAGCATAAGAACTGGCATAAGGATCCCGGTTCGAGCCCACGGCTCCCCACCTGCAGGGGAGTCACTTCACAGGCAGTGAAGCAGGTCTGCAGGTGTCTATCTTTCTCTCCCCCTCTCTGTCTTCCCCTCCTCTCTCCACTTCTCTCTGTCCTAGCCAACAATGACAAAATCAAGAACAACAACAATAATAACTACAAAAATAAAACAAGGACAACAAAATTGAATAAATTAATAAATATATATATTTAAAAAATAAAAGAGACTAGAAATAAAAGACTCATCATTTTTGTTGCCAAAAAGTAAGTATAACTAAATGAAAACATGTATTTGTTTTTAAAAGTAAATATAGATTAACTATTTATATAATTGCAGAGTAGTAGAAAGAAGTAATAGGAATAGGTTCCATCATAAGCTTTCTATACTTCACAGCATTAACACAACTCCTTGAATATATGAGGTGCTTACCACATGCTTGCAGAATATGCAAACTTTTAGGTAAAAATTTTAGTAGAAATTGCCATCTTACTTTTATCAGTTGTAATTAAAAGGATTTAAAGAAATGAGCAAATAGAAAATTTCATCTATAGATAAAAGGGTGTAAATGACTGAAAGGGGAAAGATCAGATAATTGGCTTCCTGTGATTTTATGCCACCTATAATCTCTTTGGAAAATTTATGAGAAGTGACACTTAATTATCATGCATAATGAGAATTTTCTCTATAACATATGCACAAGTGTATATCTATCTATCTATCTATATATATATGTATGTAGGATAATATTTGACCTCATTCCATGAAACTTCTATGAATAGCTCATTAATATTTTCATCTCTTCCAGCATGCGCTTACTAATTAGAAATTCAATTAGAAAGATAAGACATTTGAAAATTAAAAAGCGCATTCTCTATAATGTTGAAAATGCTTTTCTAGGGCTAGGAAGATAGTATAATGGCTATGCAAAAAGACTTTTATGTCTGAGGTTCCAAGGTCCTAGATTCAATCCCTAGCATCACTGTAGTCAGACCTGAACAGTACTGTGGTCTCTCCCTCTCTCTTCCTATATTTCTCTCATTAGAATAAACAAAATATTTTAAAAAGAAGACAAAAGAAAATGCTTTTTTTGAACACTACATTTATCCAGTATATTAGTTAGGGTTTTAAAATCTCCTTAGTTTCTAATATATTTCAACCATTCCAAAGCTTATTTAGTATATATTTTTTATTTTAATTGTTCAATTGGAAAAGATAGAAAATAGATACCCATCACACTGCTTCACTGCTCATAAAGCATTTCCTCTGCAGGTAGGAACTGGGGGCTTGAACCTGGGCCCTTGTTCACTGTAGTGTGTGTCATTTATTTATTTATTCCCTTTTTGTTGCCCTTGTTGTTTTTATTGTTGTAGTTACTATTGTTGTTGTTATTGTTGTCATAGTTGTTGAATAGGACAACAGGTGGGGAGCCGGGGTTCAAACTGAGATCCTCATGCCAGTCCTTGCACTTTGCACCACCTGCACTTAACCCGCTGTGCTACCGCCTGACTCCCCACCCCTATTATTATATTATTATTATTTTATTTTCCCCACCCCTATTATTTTATTTTTATTATTATTATTATTATTATTATTATAACTACACCACTGCTCACCTCTGGTTTATGGCAGTGTGGGGGATTGAAACTGGGACTTGAGAGCCTCAGGTTTAAAAGTCTCTTTGCATAACCATTACGCTATACCACCACCAAGACAAACAATTCTTTTTTTTTTTTTTTAACCGGAGCACTGTTCAGCTCTGGCTTATGGTGGTGCTGCTGGGGATTGAACCTGGGACTTTGGAGCCTCAGGAGTGAGAGTCTATTTGCATACCCATTATGCTATTTACCCTCTGCCCAACATCCCTATTATTTTATAATCTTGGAAATCACTAATAAATAATTAATTTAAAAATGTCAATCTGAAGCAGTGGAATATAAGCAATGATCAAAGAAAAAGGAGGAGGAGAAAAAAACCCACCAATTTATCTCTCCATCATCACATGGCATTCTTTCCTATAAGTCTCTATTTCATCCTTTGTTTTATTAGGATTCTCATCACTGGAGTTAGTTAGAGGCCTGTATTATCATAATACAGGATTATAATATCTTGAGATAGTAAAATAATTTGTAAAGCCAGAAAGGAATGATCAATACCAAATAGTATTACTTACAGGTGAAACTTAAGCACAAAGAACAGTAAGGGAAACATAAGGTTAGACTTGGACTGTGGCATATTGTACCAAAGCAAAGAACTCTGAGGAAGAAGGGAAAGGGATAGGAGGAAGGAACACTGAGGTCCTAATGTGTCTGCTAAGCACCAATCAAGGGGATATGAGAGGTTCTGCATATTAATTAGCTTGTAAAATTACCTGATTTCCAAATACATACATATTCATAGCTATCTATATATTCTCTAGTACTATAGCCAACAACAGGGAGATTTCTTCATCTTCAATTAAATAACACAATGACTCAGGTGTCCTAATTGTTTTCTCCAACTCTGCAGATAGGGAAAATCCTGAAACTGAAAGGGAGAGATGGAGGATGCATTCCAGAACCAACCACACTTTATTGTATTCCCTTCTAGTCCACAGAGCCATGAAATTAGTCTTCTCTGCATGGGGATAAGGAGAAAAAGGTAAATGGGATTTAAGGTCTAGTTTTATAACTGGATTGATTTCAGTAAGTTTAAGTGACTGGGAACAGGAATTCTTTCTCAGACATGAACTAGAAATAGAAATTAAAATTTTAAGATGTAAGTAACTAGAAGTGGAAATTTTATAGAAAAAGTGAAAACAATAATTATAGTATAATACAATTACTTCATGATTTTAGGAAATTTAATTTGACCCAATAAACTGGTTACATATGCCATGAACATATATTCATTTTTATGTTTGAAGAAAGCAACCAAATTATAAATGGGAGAAATTGAATATTAGTAATCATATTCCCCATATTCAGAAGTTATCCCTTCTATGCAAAACTGAAATCTTTTTTTATTTATAAAATGGAAATACTGAAAAAACTATAGGATAAGAGGGGTGCATTTCCACACAATTCCCACCTCCAGAACTCCATATCCAATTCTCTCCCTTGATAGCTTCCCTATTCTTTATCCCTCTGGGAGTATGGACCCAGGATCATTATGGGGTGCAGAAGGTGGGAGGTCTGACTTCTGTAATTGCTTCCCCACTGAACATGGGTGTTGGCAGGCAGATCCACAGTCCCAGCCTGTCTCTTTCTTTCTCTAGTGGGGCAGGAATCTGAGGAGGCGGGACTCCAGGACACATAGTGGAGTCCAGTTGGCATCATGGTATCATTTGGAACCTGGTGACTGAAAAGAGTTAAGATATAAAGAGGAATAAATTGTTCACTAATCATAAACCTAAAGGCAAGAATATGGCAGATGAGGATTTTAGGTCTCCGTTTTGGAAAAAGCTAGTAGGTCTATTTTAGGTATATTACCAGGAGACCTCGACTTTACTAGTCTTTGCCTGAGTCTGACAGCTAATGTGCAGGTGGACCCAGGTTATTGTCTGGGGAGATGGTGTCATAGTTGGAGAAAGGGCTAGAAAGCTGGATCAGGGAAGAGAGTAGCTCCCAAATATTGGGAAAGTAGATAAATATTGTTAACACTAAATCCCATCTATTTGATCTGGGGCCCATATTCAGCACAGGAGCCTATGTGTCTTCTGCATCCCTGTAGGTCTGAGTTCATATTCTGTGGTCACAACTAGGAACATACCAGGCTGCACTAATTTCAGGACTCATCTTTCTCAGGTAGTAGGTAGAATATGTTGTCCAACTTCCCTTCAGAGAATGGAACATTCCCTCCCATTGTTGATCCACATTGAGGGCACTGTCCTATAGGGGCCCACAAAGGGGTCCATTATGCTGTTCCTGATAGATATAACCAGTGACAATGACGAGAGAGATCTGTTAGAGGTCTAGGCCCATCATGTCTGTGTGGGAATCCCAGAACTCCCTGACTAGGGCCCCAAGCGATGAGTTATCATTAAAGTCTCTTGTCTTTATTCGGCTTTTGTAATCCTATTTTGTCTGGCAAGGTTAATTTTGGAGTGATTGAAGGACGTGTAATAGGACATAAATGAGGTGGGTATCTAGGTCTAAGTAGAAACTGTTTCATTAGGTACGTTTTAGGGCTTTCTACTTGCTCGCTTCATTTACTGACTCACTGCAAACTATTATGCACTTTTGCTTTAAGGTATACATTTTCCCCTAACTTAAGATACATAATGGTCCTATCTCATGGGCCCTGGCCTATTTCTAGGTTTTATTAAGAAGTGTTCTACCTGCAATGGAATTATCAAAGTAAAAATATCTGGGTGGAGGGTGAGAGTAGGTTCAACTTCACGGGTGGTGGGGAGGGGCAAGAGTGACACAGACTTTTGTTTGTGGGAAAGGTGTTAATACACACTCCTATTAACTTATAGTCTCATAAATCAGTGTTTAATTAATATGGGAGGGGGAAAATAGATAGAATGTCTCAAAGTTTTGATGCATAGACCATAGCTCTGAGTATATGTTCCTTCAATCTAAGCACTGAAAACCTCACATTGGTATTCAGATTGAATTTTAACAGTGGAATCAAATTGTCAAGACATTTCTAATAATGACATGTTCTTTGAAATATTAAACCTTCTAAAAGCTTAGACCAGGGAGAACAGAAAGAACTGGTGGCATTATTTTTTAAGATATAGCTATATGTAAATAGCATAAAAGGACATAAATTATGATGAGGTCTTATATGATACAGCAAATGCTAGCAAAGGAATCTTAAAAGTAAACCCAAGTGCCAAATAATTTGGTTATAGCAATAACTATCTATTGTTTCTTTAAACGCTTAGACAGCAGGAACCTTCCCCTTTCTCTATAAAGCCCATATTTTTCCCAGACTTGGAACCTGTGAGGTGGGGTTCACTCCTGCTTGCTTCTCTAAATTCATACCAACTGATAATACATCTACTAATCCCATCCTAAGCAATGTGAACAGTAGCACCTTGACATGTTTCACTTCGGACTGAGTCCAGAGATATCAAGGAGTAGAATATCGACTCTTCAGTTACATTACTCTTCTGAGAACTTTCATAGCTCATAGGACTCTTTAATTCCAAAACTGAAATCTAATGTGATTTGTTATGTCCTCTTTGTTGAATAATGTACTTTAAATCATATTAATATTTCCTCTCTCAGAGGACCTATTGGGGGTTGTATTGTTCTGTGGAAAACTAAGAAATGTTATGCATGTACAAATTATTGTATTTACTGTTGACTGTAAGACATTAATCCCCCAATAAAGAAATTTTAAAAATATATGTCCTCTCTTTTGATACGTTTTTCGGGAAGGCAAAATATATAGACTTTTACTAACACAGGATTGTATAAAATTTGAGTGGAGATGATTGCATATCCTATCTTATAACTCAATGAAAATTGTACAAAGGAATAGAATAGTAAGTAGGAAGAGAGCATAAGAATGATATATCAAGAAAGCAAAACATAACTTCAATCTTAGCAAATCTTTTTGATAACTGAGGAGGGATGAAATTGGTAATACATATCTTTAAATGGATAAAAACTTCATAGACTCTAACTGGGAAAATCCTTAGGAATTTACATCAAATTAAACTCAATTACATTAAATTTTAATTACTCTGAAATCAGTATAAGCAGTATCAAGAGATCACAAGACATAGATACTGTCTTGATAAAGATTAAAAGCTCATTTGAGAGATTAGATTTGAAAAAAATAAAGAATTTAAGTACTAGTATGGAATAACTTATAAAGAATATTTGTAAAACCATAAGTAATATAAAAAATATTAAAGGGTCAGTCAGGAGATCTTTCAAGAAATAAAATTTTAAAAAATAGAAGAACTGTTATTGAAAGGTTTTGCCCAGGGAACAAATCTCATCTGTAGATATAGATTCCTTTTTTGAATAAAAGAAAACTTGCTCTATTTGTATTTGAAAATTATCAAAGGGAGCTGGGCGGTGGTGCAGCGGGTTAAGTGCACATGGCACGAAGCGCAAGGACTGGCGTAAGTAGTGCATAAAGACAGCCAGAAATTGAGAGGGTAGGGAGATAGAGAGGGAGAGATGGAGAAAGACACCTGCAACACTGCTTCACCACTTGTGAAGCTTTCCCCCTGCAGGTGGGGACTGGGGACTTAAACATGGGTCCTTGTGCATATGTGTGTTCAACCAGGTGCATCACCATCTGGCCCCAAATTTTCATTTTTAAATGTTTCAATAGAAAAAAATATGAGTATAAGCCTTTCAAAGAAGAAATAGCACCAATTCTCAAATTCTTCCAGAATACTGAAGAAGAATCATTACTAAAGATAATTCTATGAGACTAACATCATTCTAATCCCTAAAGTAGGGAAGGAGTCTACCAAAAATGAAAACTATAGACATATATACCTGGTGAGCACAGTTGTAAATATCCTCAAAAAAATCTTGACAAATTAATGCCCTTGTTGTTTTGTTTTCTTATTATTGTAGTTATTATTGTTATTGATGTCATTGTTGGATAGGACAGAGAAAAACAGAGAGAGATGGGGAAGATAGAGGAGGGAGCGAGCAAAAGACAGACACCCGCAGACCTGCTTCACCACCTGTGAAGCGACTCCCCTGCAGGTGGGGAGCCAGGGGCTCGAACCGGCATCCTTAGACCAGTCCTTACACTTTGCGCCATGTGTGCTTAACCTGCTGCGCTACCGTCCGACTCCCAACAAATTGAATTCAACAACAATTCAAGAGAATAATCCACCAAGACCAACTGGAATTAATCCCTAGGAAACAGAGATGGTGCAACATCTGCAAGTCAATCAATGTAATCCATTTTATCAACAAAAAGAAATATCAAAATTACAAGGCCATGTCAACTGATGCCGAAAGGCTTTTGATAAGATCCAACACACACTTATGATAAAGACTACAAAAATTATGAATAGGAGGGCAATTCCTCAACATAATAAAAACCACTCCCAACAAAACCACAGCTAACATCTCTAAATGGGGAAAAGCTAAAAGCTTTCCCCTTAAAATCTGGAACTCAACAAGGATGTCCATTATCAACACTATTATTCAAAATAGTCCCTGCCACAGCAATCAGACAAGAAAGAGATTATCAGAGCTCTACATACTGGAAACGAAGAAATCAACTACCACTATTTCCTGACGACATGATAATATACTTAGTTCTCCAAAGAATCTACCAACAAATTACTGAAAATAATGAATTCAGTAAAATAGTGGGATACAACACCAATACACATAAATCTGTGGCATTTCTGTATATAAATGAGTAGTCAGAGGAAAGGGAAATAAGACTCAATCTCATTTACAGTCAAACTCTGAAAGATAAAGTATCTCGAGAATCTCCACTTTAAAAATTCTGAGCCATTTCTAAGATACTGACTTTGGAGTAATACCAAATCTTTGAAAGAAAAGCATATAAAAGTCAATCTTTTCAAATGAAGTGATATGAAGACTAATGAAATAGTTCAATGCTCAGTACTTGGATAACAGAGGGCCCAGACTTGACTCCTAGCATTACCATATGCTATGCCAAGCAGTGGCCTGGTGCCTCTCTCTCTCTCAATCTCTCTCTCTCTCTCTCATAAAAAGCAACAATTAAATCCTTCAAAAAAATAATTCATGTGTTACTATATTTTATAAACAGAAATGCATTATTCTTACACAATATGTGGCATATTTCAATACTTTCTCATTACACATATGGTATTCAACACATTGTAACTTTTTAACTTATTTTTTCATTTTTAATTTTTTAAAATTTATTTATAAAAAAGAAACAATGACAAAACCATAGGATAAGAGGGGTACAACTCCACACAACTGCCACCACCAGAACTCCATATCCCATCCCCTCCCTTAATAGTTTTCCTATTGTTTATCCCTCTGGAAGTAGGGACCCAAGGTCATTGTGGGGTGCAGAAGGTGGAAGGTCTGGCTTCTGAATTGCTTCCCAGCTTCTTCTTCTTCTAGCGTTTGCCCTTCTTCCGTAGCCAGTCAACAGCGTCAGGTTGAGCCTGATGTCTGCTTGTTGCTGGCTTTGAAAGTGACTGGGATCCATGTGGATTCAGTCGGCTAGGAAGGATCGTCAGTTTCTCCAATAAAGGGGTACTCACGGGATGCACCACGAGAAGGTCGATCTAATGGGCACTGACAGGTTGATCCATACTCCCAGCTTGCCTCTCACTTTTCCCAAGTGGGGCGAGGCTCTGGGGAGTCAGAGCTCCAGGACACATTGGTAGGGTTGTCTGTCAGAGAAGTCTGGTTGTCATCTGGAACCTGGTGGCTGAAAAGAGAGTTAACATACAAAGCCAAACAAATTGTTGACTAATCACGAAACTAAAGGCTGGAATACTACAGATGAAGAACTGCGGGGGGGGGGGGGTGGTCTCCATTTTATAGATAGCTAGTAGGCATAGTTTAGTTATATTCCAAAGGGCATGTGGCTATACTAGGTTTTGTTGTTTTTTTTTTCTTTTTTTTTTTCTACCTGAGCCTGAAATCTGATATGCAGGTGGATCCAAGTTATTGTCTGGGGAGATGATGCCATGGCTATAAAAAAGACCAGAAAGCTGGATCGGGAACAGAGTAGCTCCCTAATATGGTAAAGGTATATAAATATTTTTTACTGCAAACCCCATTGATTTGATGTGATCTGGGGCTCATATTCAGCTTAGGAGCTTATGTGATCTCTGCATCCCTGTAGATCTGAGCTCACATTCTGTGGTCATGAATAGGAACATTCCAAGCTGATCCAATATCAGGACCCATCTTCCTCAGGTACAGCATAGAGTATGTTGTCCATCCTCCCATTATCTACCATTGTTGATCCACATAGAGGGCAAGGTTCTAAGGGGACCCACAAAGCGGTCTATTTTGTTATTCCTGATAGAGATGACCAGTAACAATAGAGAGAGGGATTTATTCGAGGTCTAGGCCCATCATGTCCATTTGGGAATCTCAGGGCTCCCTGAATAGAAGGGCCCAGCTGATGGGGTGGCCTGATAGTGACTAAAGAGTCATCGTTAAAATATGCCAGTCACTTTCCCTTATTCAACTTTTGCAGTACTTGCTTTGGTAAGTTTAGCTTATATATAAGGAAGGAGATAGAATATGTAATAGTATTTAATTTTAAATATTTGCTTTATTTAAGAGAGAGAAATATTATTAAAATGTGGTAACTGACAAAGATGATTTTAGACTCACTACTTTACTGTAGGTAGGCTTACATAGCACTTATATGCATGTTCCAGACAGGCATAGCAAGACAGATATAGCACTAAATTAGGTATCTGGAGTTGTTAGAGATGCTGTGATGTGTTGCCATATTTGATTTTTGGTTTTCCATCTTACTCTATTTCAATGCACATGACCATAATAAAACCTTTCTTTAAAACTTTTCATTTCTACTTTATGAATGAAACTATGTAGAGGGATGTAATTAACAGAAAAATGTTTTTTTAATAAAGGGTGCAGAATAGAGACAAAGAAGAACAAAAAGGGAGAGAAAGAAATTGAGGAGAGTCACCTACAGCTCTGCTCCATCACTCATGAAGCCTTTCCTTAGCTCTTGCAGGTGGAGACAGGGGCTTGAACCTGAGCCCTGGCCCATGGTAATATGTGTGCTCTACCAAGTGAGCCATCACACTTGGCCCTAAAACGTTTGATTTAATTAGCATAAAATTTTAGGTACTTGGTATCCTCTAGATTTTTCTCATCTACGACAGAGAATGCATAATCAATATGCAAAATATTGAACAAATTGAATATATCTATTCTAAATGTGAAGTTCAATCAGATTTAATGTGATTCATGACACTGACACTGCTTCCTCATATATCATGGACCTAAAATACTGTCAACTGCACTTTTACTGTGCCTTTAAGTCATGTGTTGAGCATGTGAAGATGAAGTATTCTATCAATTTTATTCCACTCTCCCCTTGCCCTCTATACTGCACATCTCTGAATACATTTTTCAAATAATTTCACTGGAATAGTGATTCTTAGAGTTCCCTCTGGCAGGACTATAAATCACATGCTTTAGTAGTGACTTCTACTTTCTGAGACTTCTCTATTTTTCTAGGGGTTTGCACATAAGATTTTGCTGTCAACTTCTTGACTTCCATGATATATAAAATTACATCAAGTATGATGGTGCAATTTCCTTCTGGTTCAATTAATTCAGCTCTTTAACTGTGGCCATGAGGGCAAAAATAATTTATCTACTACTTCTGTCCACAACTGCTTCTGAACTTCCAAGATTTCCACTGCTGACAATGATTGCATGTCTATAACACCAATGAGTACAAAACTTTTTCTCTGCATTTGCTAGCTAGCAAAGCAATTGCTAGGCTAAGGAATCCAACTTATGATAAATGGTCAAGTGCTTTAGGGTTGTTATTCATATAAAGCAATGAGCTATTCAGAAGCTCTTATAGTGGCCTCAAACCTGGAAAAGAAATAAATAAATTTAATTGCCAAAAATGGACACTTAGGAAGACAAAGGGAACTGAAAAGACTAAATCAGACAGATAGCACCACCAACTTTATTCAGTCACTACAATTAATCTCATTCTTATAGTTTTATATTCTTTGTTCCCCTCTACAGTGAAACTTCTTAAAATTTGTACAGCAGACAAAAGCAATGTGCACCAGACAGTAGAAGGAAAAGTAATCACTCTAAATATTACGAAATAAGATGAATACCTTAGAAAAGTAGGTTGGTGGTTAGTACACAGTTTTCAGTCCTGATGTATGTCAGAGACTTAATGTTATATATAAAACATATATATATATATGACTTAATGTTATATGTAAAAATAATTAGAATTTTTTTTTTAATTGAGCTAATGTATAGGAGAGCTAACATGAAATCTTGAACAATGATATATTTGAAGATCTATTTAAATATATGACCAATCAGAAATTGTATAGTAATGCTTGGTTATCTTCTAGGAAAAAAAGAATTGAGTTAAAAGTATTAAACATAATCAAAATTAAATGAAGTAAATTAGAGTAATTTCTAAAAATAATATCTTAAACTTTAGAAACTCAAAACAATTATTTTTTAGCTTAAAATATATGAGGACATGGGAGTTGGGCAGTAGTGCAGCGGGTTAAGTACAGGTGGCGCAAGGACCAGTATAAGGATCCCAGTTCAAGCCCCCAGCGGTGAAGTAGGTCTGCAGGTGTCTGTCTTTCTCTCCCCCTCTGTCTTCCCTTCCTCTCTCAATTTCTCTCTGTCCTATCCAACAACAATGACATCAATAATAACTACAACAATAAAACAACAAGGGCAACAAAAGGAAATAAACAAATAAGTATTAATATATGTATATGAGCACAATATTAAATTCAAAGGGTAAGCTATTCTACTAGTGAAATTTATGAGTTACTTCATGAGTCAGACTTTGCTCTTTTTCAAGTGTTCTGTAATTTTAGATGTATTAAAATTGCTTCCTATGTCTAAAGAGGCCCTTTTAGAATTCTCACATGTAATAAAATTGTTTTATTATAGCAAATTCTTTACCATTCCTATCCCAACCATATTCAGCTTTAATCTAGAAGATTCATATGCTAGGACTGTATGTTCCAGTTTTAATCAATCTTAGTAACAAACAGAAGCCTAATTCTGTCAGCATTTCATGACAGATAAGTTTACTCCCATTTTACCTTTCCCGTGTTCTTCTATTTAATTAACAACCGATTCCTCTTCTCTTATAAACAACAACAAAAAATGATAGAATGAATTAGCTGCTCATAATTTAAAATATTTAAGTAGTTAAAGCATAATGACAGACCAGTGCTAGTATACAGTGTGTCTGTTAAAATTCTAATGACTCATTCCCCTATCACAAATGAGAAAATGAATGGAAATAGACATAAACGGATCTATTCTTCTGAAACTAATTATAATAGGAATTTGAGATGATAATGACAAAGACATTGTTCATGTAAATGTTTCTTTAACTTGGTGCAAAAGTCTTTGAAATTTGCCAAAATCTTGAATTTTTGGATTTGGAATTAGGGTAAATTAGAGTTTAGCACTTCAAAAGATTTTCAAAGATGAAAGTCCAGAGAGTGAAATAAAAGAAGATAAAAATAAACATAGGTTAACCCTACTTATTTCTAAGCATGATTTGAGAGAACCACTGATTTAGACAAAAAGGACATTAGACTACATATGTGAATCATTCTTTGACAATAAATAAATATCTATATATAATATGTCTTTTTCTTGAACTATAGTACTGGTTTCAGAAAGACAACCTAATGACAGAATCTCTCCACCCTGAACTACACATTACCACTCTCCTAAGCATCTTTCTATCCCTGTGAAAACCTAAAACCTCAACCTGAGAGAAAAAAGCTTTTTTTAAGTTTATTTATAAAATAAAAAATATCAACAAGACCATAGGATAAGAGGGATAAGTATCCCATCCTCTCCCTTGAAAGCTTTCCTATTCTTTATCTATCTGGGAGCATGGACCCAGGTTCATTATGGAGTGCAGAAGGCAGAATGTCTGTCTTCTGTAATTGCTTCTTCAATGAACATGGGTGCTGGTAGGTTGATCCATACTCCCAGCCTGTTTCTACAGAACAAAGGTTTTTTGAGGCATGAATTTACCATAGTCCCAAATTAGCTTATCTTGCATCTCAGTAAACTTTTTTTTCATATCATTACTTATCTCTTAGATATTAGCTTTAAAAGGGGAGCACTTAACCTTGGCATCCAGTAGCAATTTCATAGTTGGATATGGTCTCTATATAGCACAAAGAAAAGCCCACTGTCACATTGAAAGAGCACTTCAGGACAAGCGTAACAGCTCACCTAAATAGTGCATGTGATTTGCCATGCTCATGGTCCGGACTCAAGTCTGGTCCCATCTGTTTTGCAGGAAGTTTTGGAGCTGTGATGTATTTTCTTTCTGTCTGTTTTTCTCTGTCTGAAAAAGTCAATCTGGAGCAATGAATCCTCACTGATAAAAAGAACAAACGGAATACTTCACATCTTTTCTGAAAATTGGCCTTATTTGTTTTCTCTGTTTTAAAATGCTGACAACTGAATGAACTATTGAAATACTTTAATAAAAATTAAAGAATTCTGTCTTACATTCTAAAATCTGTCTTAAATTCTTAAAAGGACTGTGCTTCTTTCACAATGTTTGCAAAGCTAGATTTCTATAGAACTTTAGAGGTACAGTCCCTGCCAATTCCCATCATAGTAGGGGATGAATTTCAGATGTGTGCTATTGTATTTGGCAGTCTATGGTCATTTCTCAGAAGGACAAAATAAAAATAATAATCCATTAGATAAATATTTTCTCTTGTCTTCTTAATCTGAAAATGTTTACACTGTATTTTTCTCACTGAGACTTTTACTCATAATTCAACACCTTACAGTATTTTGGAATCACTAGGAAATAACACAGAGAACAGTTGAAGACATATGGAAATTTTACTTCACTATCTCTAATAAGAATCACCATGTCTGACACCTCTTAATAGCAGAAGAAAATTGTCAAGGGCCTTTCAACCAAAAGATTCCCAGAGGCTTCACCAAAATGTCTTGGTCTTGTAAACAACAGCACTTTCTCACTAATTAATAGCCATATGTTTCCTACTCTTCTCTTGATTTGTAAGGCCTATGAAAATCCATGTCATCAAATTTTATGGTAGAGTTTAAGAAGCAAATTCAATACAATAGTCAAATAATTGTGAATCTAAAATGAAAATGTATAGGCAAAATAGAGGCCCATGAAGGTTCAGATCTGTGAGTAAACTATGAACTCTAGCTTTATCAGTTATCTTAATGAAAAATGAAAGTTCTCCTTAGAAAAGTTACCCAAAATTTTGACAATTAAACTTAAAACAAGTGATTTATCTATAGATGAGAGGTACCATGAACTTTATTTTTTCACACTAACATTCACACTTGAACAGGCATTAATTACTATACTATTTATCTTTTAATTTTTTTTAATTTTCCACTTTATTCTCTTACAATTGTCATTGTTAGAATCACGCTACCATCCTGTCTCAACTATATTACTGTAATATGCTCAACATGACCCCATACACATCATTTTTATTCTCGTCATTTTTCCTTTTGCTATCACAAAAGGTTATCCTAAATATCAATGTTCAGTTCTCTCTTCTTCAACCTTCACTTAAAATCTGAACTCCATAGAACTCACTCATACTTCTGAGTGCTCTGATCTCTTTCCAGTCTTTTGTCGTACCTAATGTTTCAGTCATTCTAAAATACTGCAAGAACTTTATATATGCTGCTCTTTAATCCTTGAAGTACTTGATTTAGCTTTTTATTTCCTTTAAATGTTCTATTTTCCTATAGCCATGGGTCCTTTCCTCTCTCTTACTTCATTATTTTAAGAAGAGCTTATTTTCTTTCATCCCACAAAACCATTTCTCTAGGAACCCTCCTCACATCCTCACATCCAGAGTTACTTTATTTCACTGTGTACTCCATGAATATCTAATAGTCTTTAGTACACTACTCTAAACTATAATTAGCTATTGTATTTTTATATTTTTATTGTAGTTTATATTTTACTGGATACAGACAGCCAAAAATTGAAAGTAATGAGGAGATAGAGAGGGAGAGAGATAGAGAGACACCTGCAGCCCTGCCTTGCCACTCATGAAGCATTCCCTTTGCAGGTGGGGACTGGGGACTTGAACCCAGGTCCTTGCACACTGCAGCATGTGCACTCAACCAGGTGTGCCACCAACCGGTCCCTGTTTATTTTTATTTATTTTTTATTTTTACTTCCAATACTCATATTGTAAGCTTCCTGGGTTCAACACAGGCCTGGTTTATACTAGCTTCTCTTCCCCCCTGACCCCCTTTTACCTTCCTTTTCATTGACACTAAGGTTTTTTTCTAGGGATTAGTGTCTACATGGTGAATCCACTCCCAATGCCATTTTGTTTTTCGGTTTTTGGTTGTTTTTTTTTGTTTTGTTTTGTTTTTTGTCTTTTTTGCTCCTTTTCTTCTTTTATTTTATGGAACAAAGAGAAATTGAGAGGGAAAAGAAATATAGAAAGTGAGAAAGAGAGATATCTGCAGCACTGCTTCATAGCTGTCAAAGCTTCTACCCTGCAAGTGGAGACTGAAGGCTTGAACCTGGTTCTTTGACATAATATTGTATGCACTCATATGGGTATATCATCATCTGGCCCCTGTATACTATATTTTTAGCCATTATTCAATTCTGGCCCAACAGAAAACTCTGTGTATGACAAAAGGAAGAGATAGATTTTTTTGTGTGTGTGTGTGTCATTCTCAGGATAAATTATCCAAATTTGGAAGGGGAGGGGAGGGGAAGAAAGAGAGGAAGAGAAAGGGGAGGGGAGTGGAGGAGGGAGGGAGAGGGAGAGGGGGTAGGGGGTAGGGAGAGGGAGAGGGAGAAAGAGAGGGGGAGAGGGAGAGAGAGAGAGAGAGAGAGAGAGAGAGAGAGGGAGAGAGAGAGAGAGAGAACAGCACCAAACTTTCCCTAAGTGTTGCAATATTTCCATGTGATATACCCTGGTTGTGTACATGGCAGGAGCTCTCCCAGGTGAGCTAACTCACTGGTCCAGAAAAACTACTTCTTAAACATCTGCTAATGAAGCAGCTGTTGATGGTGTCCTCTGAGTCAGCTTGGGACACATCTGCTAGAAGCATCTGTGATAAAAATCTTAAGATCTCACAGATGTCAATAAAGTATAAAGTATTAAAATTAAATAATGGAAAAATAGACACTTCTCTCTGTTATATAACAGAGAAAAAATAGACAGGTTTCCTAGGGAAGGAGTGCTCAAAAATAGGATCAAATCATCAAAGTAATGAGAAAAGACTTTGGCATGTCAATTTTGGTGGAGTCATAGTAAGTGGATCAAGTTCAGTTGTTTGGGTTAGAGTTTGTATGAATCTACAGTCATGCCAAAAAGTCAGTGATACAGGAAATCACAAAGGCAGGCATCAAAAATGAGAGCAAGAAGTAGGTAAATAATAAGTGAAGATGCCATAGAATACAGGGGTGCCTTTTTGGGATCATGTGAGGGAAATGGCCTCAAATATGCTTGGAATTTCAGATATTTCACTATCAGGATCAGAGAGAAAGGTGATATTTACATTTATTGTATTTATCACTCACATTTTTTTTTTGAAAAACACTGCACAGTGTTGTTGTATGGAAGAAAGCTAGTCTGTGTACATTTTACTATAATTATAATCCATAACAATGTAATTAATTTATTGTGAAGTCATTAAGCATTGCTCAGAGGCAGACAAGGTGTACTCTGTTTTCATTTTCTCACTTATGGTAGGTAGAATAAAGCCTCTGGAATTATCTGCAATCTAATTCTCAAAGCATGTGACTGTCTCCTTATCTAGGAAAAGGGTCTGTTATGATGTGATTATACTAAGTAACTTGAAATGGGACAATGACTCTGCATTATCTCTGTGGGTCCTAAAGATAATGACAAGAAATTCAGGCAGAAACTAGAAACTGGAAAAAGAGAATCAATTCTCTCTTCAGAACCTCTTGAAGGAAAGTGTTATCAGCATCTTGATTTTAACCTAGTTAAACTGGTCTATGACTTCTGTGTCTGTAACTTTAACATCTGTGATAATTTGTGACAACTAGGAACTAACAAACCCTTTGTGTTCTCACACCAAATCAGTGCATGAACTATCATGAGAACTACAGGAAATTTAATAAACTGATGGAAGTAAGATCTCATCTAGGCAGAGTTCTCTCCCTTTCCCTTAACTGTTACATTGTATCCCATTGCAGAAAACTGACCAGCCCAGCAGATGTGCAACTATATGTGCATTTTTCTCCCACCAATGTAATAATTCAAACATTGAAATGAATGTTTTGGGAATCTTTTGAAGCAACTTAAACTTTATTTAAGCTTCAGTTTCCTAACTGCTTGCTATAATGAAGTAGTTGCCCCTTCTGCTATATTAAAGAGCTTGAAAACTATCAATTATTATAGCTATAACTCACTCATTCCTATAATCATATTATCATATGTTCACAAATAATAATGTGCATAGTTGAATATTAGAGACTTGAGTCTACAAGCTAACAGATAATAATATTAGCTACAGGTTTATTCCTAGTAGTATAATGCTGAATAAGCCATTTCATTTCTGTTATTGCCCTTATCTATAAAATGTGTGATTTTTCCTGTCAGAATCATTCCTTTTCTGTGATTCTATGAGTCTGTGATTCAATTCATTTCTAATGTTTTTTGGTGAAGCTGGGTTTATCCATATAAAATGCAGTATTTTGTCCTGTCCTGAAAATACTGTTCAACATTTGCTTGTAAATAGAAACCCATCTAAATGACAGTTTTGCCCTGTTTGGAATGCTTTGATGTAGTGGTAGTCTAAACAGTGTTAGAATCAATATTTATAGAATCAAAATTTGTATTATTTATATGTGGGGGTTTATTGAGCACTTAATATATGTTGTGCAGCCCTACATATTATCTAGTAAGTACTTATAAGAACTCTTCAAAATAAGTATATGCTCCTTATTTGGTAGATGAAGAATTTTTCAGACACTAAGTATTTTGACAAGAATTATAAGTTAACAACTGATGTTAATTTTCAGTTAACAACTGGCATTAAATTAACAATATGCCCTGATCTGAAAGTCATGTCGTATTACATAAAAGTAACATTATCTTCAGTTTGTTAAGTTTGCAGCAAATTTTATTTTTTAAAGATGGTCACATAATATATGTAACATACCCCACATGTTCTTAAATTGTGACTGGAATGGGAGTCAGGCAGTAGCGCAGCGGGTTAAGTGCACATGGCGTAAGGCTCCTGGTTCTACCCCCTGGCTCCCCACCTGCAAGGGAGTCGCTTCACAGGCAGTGAAGCAGGTCTGCAGGTGTCTATCTTTCTCTCCCTGTCTCTGTCATCCTCTCCTCTCTCCATTTCTCTCTGTCCTATATAACAATGATGACCTCAATAATAACTACAACAACAATAAAAAACAACAAGGGCAACAAAAGGGAAAATAAATAAATAGATATTAAAAAATAATTTTAAAAAATTGTGACAAGAAGTCTTCTAGTTAAGAGGGAACTTACCACTGAATTTGCCCTACGTTGTTGCCTGTGTTAGTAGAATACAGATGATGATCTAATTTGATTTGGAGTTAGTGCAGCACGAGTTCCTGATCCCTCTCCCACGCAGCAGCCTAGATCCGGCTCCAGTTGAGTTCTCTCCAAGCCAGAGAGCACTAGCTCAGGAAGAAGTACCCTCAGGCTATCCCGGCAATTTGGGGATTAGGTTCCATAACAATTGCACTCTCTCAAGACACTAGTTTTTGTTACCCAACCACAATGCAGTGGGGAAGCTCTACTGTGTAAAACTCATGTGAACCATATTGAGGTTTTGCAGTCAGCATTAACTCTAGATCTATGAGCTGATGATTTCTTCAGATATTTCCAGTCTCTATTTTCTGGTTTTCCAGCTGAGACTAACAGCATAGCAGAGAAGAAACAAATCATCCTCACTATATCTTATCTGAATTCTAAAAACCACAAACCCATAAGGTTTTGGAGCAATCTGTTAAGAAACAAGAGTAACTGGAATAAGTATCTATTGCCTAAACATTACATAAAAACTCCCCATTTCGGGTGAGGGAAACAAACAAACAAACAAAAAAACCCTTTTTTTAAAAGTCTTTTTTAAAAAATATTTTATTTATTTATTCATGAGAAATGACAGGAGAGAGAGAAAGAACCAGACATCACTCTGGGACATGTGATGCTGGGGATTGAACTTGGGACCTCATGCTTGAGACTCCAAAGCCTTATCCACTGCACCACCTCCTGGACCACTAAAGCCTTTTTTATTTTTAAATATTTTTTTATTTATTCTCTTTTGTTGCCCTTGTTGTTTTTTATTGTTGCAGTTACTATTGTTGTCACTGATGTAGTTGTTGGATAGGACAGAGAAATGGAGACAGGAGGGGAAGACAGACACCTGCTGACCTGCTTCACTGCCTGTAAAGTGACTCCCCTGCAGGTGGGGAGCCAGGGGCTCAAGCCGGGATCCTTATGCCAGTCCTTGTACTTGGTGCCACCTACGCTTAACCCGCTGTGTTACCGCCCAACTCCCCCCCCTGCCCCCCAAAAAAAAACTTTTATACCTGAGGCTTCAAAGTCCATGGTTCAATCCCCCACACTGCTATAAGCCAGAGCTGAGCAGTGCTCTGGTCTCTCTATGTGTTTCTTTCTCCTCTTTAACTCTTTTTCTCATTAAAACAATAAATAAAATATGTGTATTTTAATTCTACATTTTATAGACATGAAACCAAACTCAAAGTGATTACATAAAACTCAGTCAACAATTAGCACATAAGTATATAGAGATTAAATTTTAAACTTTTCTGCTGTTTCTCAAAATTCACATTCCCCCTTACTCTGCCATATTTTCTTAGAGTCTTAATTTAGAAAGAACCAGTGGATAATTCACTGAGTAGGGTGCTTGCTTTTTCATGTGCAAGTGTCAGGCTCTTGTCCCAACACACTACAGCATGTGGGAGGGTTACAAGGAAGCTCCAGTACTATTCTCCTTCCTCTCAATCTCTCTGAAAAAAGTTCACCTAGAGTAGTGAAATCACATTTTTGTGAGATCCCAGTGGCATATGTATACACAGAATAGTTTTGAAGCTATTGAACTTTATGGATCTTCATCAACTAATAGATTTAATATGACATTAAATTTATGGCATTTAATAAAGTTAAGGTCATTGTCATTAATATGTAATTTGGTACCACCAGTAGACAAACAAGAACAACTAATAAATATTTTATAACACTATATTTTTATAGGTCATGTATCTTTTTCTTATTTTATCCATTTTATTGGCTTTAAGGTTTTTTTTATTCTATCATTTCTCATTGAAAATAGTTGTCTTTAAATCTTAAGAATTGTAGCTTGCACTTGAAATACAAACATAAAGCATTATTTTATCAATGAGATAATATATTTAAAGTACACCAAATAATTTTGTAATTCTATTTTAATTTATTTATAAAATGGAAACACTGACAAAACCATAGGATAAGAGGGAATACAACTTCACAGAATTCCCACCAACAGAACTTCATATCCCATCCCCTCCCCGATAGCTTTCCTATTCTTTAACCCTCTGGGAGTATGGATCCAAGGTCACTGTGGGATGCAGAAGGTGGAAGGTCTGGCTTCTGTTGATTATATAAAATTGATTTGAAATAATCAATTACTTGGAAACAGATGTGGATAGTTGCTTTTCCAAAACCATTCTACCTTTATCCTGCTGTTAGAAATTTGTATGTCTTTGACACTTGTCAGTTCCCCTTTCCCTGTTGGGAATAGACTATATTTGAAAGTAAGTAAAATGATTTATGCTAATCAAAAAGTTTTGTTTTTCAAGAAAAAAAAACTATGAAAATCATATGAAAAAAGCAAATTACCAAGTAATATATCAAAATAAAATTCAAAATGTACTCTATAGATAAAATACACATTCTGTAATTTTTTGCATTGTAACTTCATTATTACAAAACAGTTCATAGCAAATCTTGTCTTCATACTGATAATTATCATTTTCCTTGTACCTTAAGGGTAATTTATTATAGAAAACTCTTGTTTATTAAAAGATTTTATTTATTTACTAATGATAAAGATAAGAGAGAGAGAGAAAGGACCAGACATCACTCTGGTATATATGTTCCAGGGATTGAACCCAGGACCTCATATTTGAGAGTCCAGTGCCTTAGCCACTGTGCCACCTCCTGGACCACAGAAAATTCTTATTTTTAAGAGTGAAATCACTGAAACATTACATCAACTTGAATGAAGACTTTAATCTAACATTTCTTTTAAATATTACTCCCTAGTCTGCCTAGTCTGTCCTTTTTCCTTTGCATTTCCCCTATGAGTTAGATCATTAATGTTTTTTTTAAGTGTTAGTTTCTCCTGATATATATATTTTTTAATATTTATTTTATTTATTCCCTTTTGTTGCCTTTGCTGTTTTTTTTTTGTTGTTGTTGTTGTAGTTATTATTGTTGTTGTCGTTGTTGGATAGGACAGAGAGAAATGGAGAGAGGAGGGGAAGACAGAGAGGAGGAGAGAAAGATAGACACCTGCAGACCTGCTTCACCACCTGTGAAGCGACACCCCTGCAGGTGGGGAGCCGGGGCTTGAACCGGGATCCTTATGCCTGCCTGTCCTTGTGCTTTGCGCCACCTGCGCTTAACCCGCTGCGCTACAGCCTGACTCCCGATCATTAAAGTTTTTTATGTAAACCATTAATCCCCCCCAAAAAAGCCTAATTTTTTAAGCTCTTACACAAATAGGTTGATAATTTTGCTATGAAATTAAATTTCATCATTCATTTTTTTAAATGTGAGAGAATGTAAATTCTGACAATAGGATGAATCTTTGTTATGTCTCCTCAACTATAACATACATAATTTCATTTTTTAGAGGGGATCCTTCTCAATCAAGTATTTAACGGTGTGACATGTTTGAAACTAATTTTATGTTTTTTGGTAGTAATCTAATAAATGCAAATGCCAGCTAACTTCCTGAGAAACTTTTGTCACTGATGAAAACTGACTGACAATGACTGAAATGGCAGGTATTTTTAAACCAAACATATGTTTCTAATAACATTGATATGTGCAGGGCAGTATTTCCAATGTAGATGAGAAACTTTGGTGACATCATCGTTTAAATTCCCTCTAAGTAAACCAGATGGTTGGGGGTGTATGCAATAAGTATGCTCTTAAGCTGTCCAGAGAGAATAGTTTAATCGTTTTAAGAATGTCACTAATATCCAACATGTGTATTTCTAAGTGGATATTTACATTAAAAAACTGAAGAAACAAAATGTGTCTCAGAAAATTTTCCCTTAAACTAAATGATAAAAGTTTTAGGAGAGTTGAAAAATACTATTTTTAAAAATAGTTTTGAAAACTACAGTTAAGATAGAAGATTCTAGGGCAACAAAAGGGAAAATAAATAAATAAATATAACATTTTTTTATTTTAAAAAAGATAGAAGATTCCCACAGAAGAGCTATCAATAGCTAACAATTTTGTTGCCATATTAAAAAGTCAAGAGCATTAAATTTTATATAATAATTAAGCAAATATCTACAATATTTGAAAGAAAAAGAAAATACACTGATAAGGTAGTATGGAGGTGTAGCAAATAATTAGAAAAGAAGAAAAAAAGAGTTAAAAGAGGAAAGAAGAAGCTGAATTCAAAATTCTTTGTCCACTCATAAAAATTTACAGCTTAGAGACTTAATGAATAAATCATATCCTTATGGCATACTTATGCATTCCACATTCACAACATCATGGGAAGAGATTAGCTTCTTACAATGACATAATGAATCTAATTGAGGTTGAAGATGGAGGGATCAAAGTAAATTGAGTTGACCAAGGCAGGAAGAAGAAAAGTAAAGCTATATTCTAAATTTGATACTTAAAATTTTTAGAAACACAATTGTACTTCAGTTAGTGGTTTGTCATTGCTCCAATCCAATCAGCTCTCTCCCACCCTGAAACAATTGAAACATCAGAAAGTTGAGCAGAAGAAAACTCAGGAGTTACAGTAGACTTAGTAAAGAGAAATTAGCAGTATTTTAATTATAAGGTTAAAATAATTTGAACTCACATATAAAAAAATTAACTAGTTCTTACTTGTTACTGGGGTATTACTAATGTGTACTTACATAAAATTCAATTAAAATATTTCAGAGCTGTGGTCTGGGAGGTGGCACAGTGATAAAGCTTTGGACGCTCAAGCATGAGGTCCGGAGTTTGATCCCCAGCAGCACATGTGCCAGAGTGATGTATGGTTCTTTCTCTCGCTCCTGTCTTTCTCATAAAAAACAAAAATATTTTAAAAAAATATTTCAGAGCTGTCTATTCTTGGATCTTAGAAATCATACAGAATGTTAGAATGCTACTATTCCCCAGTGCTTAGGAAAAATAAAGTGCACAGTAAAAATAAAGATTTCTGGCCTTTCACTGCATCATCTAAGTTCATTTCCCACGTCTACGCTCGACTGGACCTGCCAATACACGCGGATATCTTCGCCCACCCTGTCCAACGCTTGATATCTTGTCACCCAATCTGGTCCCCTATGCCTACACTGAACTTCTCTGTTCCAGACTCTTGGAAACGGAGCTGGCAGTCAGCTGAGGTAAAGAACAAACACCTCATCACAGACCCCTGCAAGCGTCAACCCGGCTTTGACCTAGCTCGTTATGATTGGGTCCTCCTCAATCGCTATCGAACAGGCCATGGCCGGTGCGCCGCTATGTTCCATCGCTGGGGAGCCAGAGATGACCCGAACTGCCCCTGTGGCTACAGACAGACTATGACCCACATAGTCAACGACTGCCACCTCTCCAGATTCAAAGGAGGTCTCGAAACTTTACATCAGGCTCAACCTGACGCTGTTGACTGGCTACGGAAGAAGGGCAAACGCTAGAAGAAGCACAGGTAGCACAAAGTGCAAGGACCAGTGTAAGGATCCTGGTTCAAGCTCCCATCTCCCCACCTGCAGGGGAGTAGATTCACAAGCAGTGAAGCAGGTCTGCAGGTGTCTATCTTTCTCTCCCCTCTGTCTTCCACTCCTTTCTCCATTTCTTTCTGTCCTATCCAACGATGACAACATCAGTAATAACAACAATAATAACTACAACAATGAAACAAGGTCAACAAAAGGGAATAAATATTTTTTAAAAAACTGGATAAGGAGGGCTGTAGTAGATAGTACACTGGTTATGCAATGAAACTATCATGTCTGAAGCTCCATAGTCCCAGGTTCAATCATCCACACGATCATAAACCAGAGCTGAGCAGTGCAAAATAGAAAATAAAGGTAAAAAAATAAATAAATAAAATTACTACCAACATCAACATGAGAAAATTTGCTACATGAAAAAAATGCAATTAATATAGATTAGTAATACATCTTTACTGATGTTAAATCTATTTCAGCTTATACATATTTTTCTTGTCATTTTTACAACTCTATAAAGGAATTGTATTTCATTATTTCCACATTGTAAAGGGACAACTGAGACAGGAAAGTAGAATCTGAATTCAAATCAGTCAGTCCAGCCTATATCCCATGTTCAAGGAAGGTATACTAGATTTATCAAATGCAAAAACCTAGTTAACATCAATTCCATTTATAAGAGTTTGGTCATGACAGATCATAATCTGAATAAAAACAAAAATAAGCCAGAAATGCTATGTAAATTAATTTAGTAATATTTCCAACACATAGTAAATATCAAAAATATTTACTGAATAGTTATTTAGTTCTTAAGAAATGCTTAATGAAAGAGTTAAAGTATGTGCTACTCAAAAGCTGAGGCTACTACAACATATTATTACATATGTACTAGATTAGATATGCTACAACAAATATATTTTCCATCTTGTCTTTTCTCTGCCTACCTAATTCTGATGTTATGTGGGTAGAGTAGGGAGTTTCTGGACCTAATGCCAATTAAGTTTGTGGAAAGTCCCCACACTGACAAGTAACTTTTTGGTAGTCATCCAGGTGTCCCAAATTCAAGTCAATTCTGCTCAAATTTGGCATTATCTACTGAGAAACAACATCAGAACCTCCAGACTAGGAGTTCAGATCATACACCTTTTCAAATGTCTATCACAGGCCCATGTTGTTGCAGATACACATAATCAGATATGCAATTCACCAGTTTCCAAATTTCATTTCTTCCCATTTCTACCACCTTTAAGACAACAGTTCCAACTGTAAAACAGTATATAAACTATAAAACAGCTTAGACTTGAGGATGCATTCAGTGGTCACTCTCCTTAAGTTCTAATACATATCTTGAGCAAACAGTATCATAATAAACATTTTCCTTTTAGTTATAGACCTGTAGTCATAGGTAATCCATTCCACTGAAATGTGCCTCTAAGGGATTTCTTGATGGTATAGTTTTCCATAGATGGAGCATAACAAAGGGAAACAACAAAACAAAACCAAGTACAGTACAAAATGTAATAGAACAAAGTCCAAGTCAGAAACAAACAGAATTCCTCCAAACTCCAAATGCTCTTACAGAGAAGTCAAACAGAGGTCTCAAAGTCTGGCCACATGCTGCAAATGCTACCGAAAAATGACCCAACTGTCCCAAATGGCAAATATTCAAATGACCTATAAATGACCAGACGGTCCAAACTGACAAAAAGCCTGAATGACCAAAAAAACAAAACAAACAAACAACAACAACAACAAAAACCCTGCAAATGACTCTGAGTTTGAAAATTCCAAATGCTCAAACAGTGTGGACAAAAGATTTCTGGTTATAGAACCAGGACTTACCCAGTCTTGGAGTCTATGGACATTTATGAAAACTGGAAGACTACATGAAGCTCGCAGTACCGAAACTGTTTTCCTTCATCAACAAAGTATTCATTGCAGCTGGCAATGCAAAGGGGCGAGAAGGGAGTTTCCTAGAAACAAGTAGGTCTTGGGGCCAGGTGGTGGAGCACCTGGGTAAGCGCATGCACTACAGTGCATAAGGACCTGGGTTCAAGCTGCTGGACCTGCATGGGGAAAGCTTCACGAGTGGTGAGGTAGAGCTGCAGGCGTCTCTCTGCCTCTCTCCCTTTCTATCCACCCCCCTCTCAAACTCTATCCAATAATTTTTTTTTTTTTAAAAAAAGCAGTTCTCAACTACTGAGAATTCCAAATAGTTCCTTTATAGGCTCAGCTGAGCAGCTAGTTCACATCTGAGAGCTGTTGCTACATTTGATAATGTAAAGAGAGAGAGAGAGAGAGACCTAAACTGACCAGGATGTACAATCTTCTCCTGGCTGACAAAGTTCAGTATGCCAGGTTTGAAATGCTAATTAACCAAGAGGTAAAGGGGTGAAGCTAGGAAAACTATTTCAGACAGACACATGCCTCAAAATAAACTTTCAGGCTGGGATGCAATGCTTATAAAGTAAGGTCACTTAGGGAGATAGGGTCCAGTCATGCTCTTCTCTGGCTGAATAATTTCCTACAGCTTGTTGTTGCTGGAAGGGATTCCAGTCACTCAGAAATGATTTGCCAGAATTTGTTGTCATGTCCTTTATAAAACTTGGGACAACATGATAAAACACCAGAAAATGGAAGCCAAAAAGTTTGAGATAGATTTCTTAAGCAAGAACTGGGGGAGATAATATAACAGTCTTGCAAAAAAATTTCTTACCTGAGTCTCCAAAACCCTAGGTTAAATCCCTCCCCAACATGCCTTCCCCCTAACCAGAGTTAAATAGTACTCTGGTAATAAATAAATACATGAAACTCTTAAATAGTATCTCCATGAAAGTCAGGCCCCTAGTTTACTTTTCCCTAGTACCAAGCAAGACACAGGACAAATGACAAGTTACAGTGTTAATCTGTATATTTTGCTATGTGACAAACTTCTACATAAAAGAGTAACAAGAATATAAAAATACAGTCATACCTTGGCACTTATTGGATTCAAGACTTATGGAATTTTGTATTCAACACATTTTGACCAGGAAAAAAAATGCTTCAGCACTTGATTCTTGCTTGACAGATATGAGGACTTTGAGCTCATAACTTGAACAGGATACTGTGGCACTGGTAGAGAGTCCCATGAAGCTGGGGGAAAATGCTAAGATACTATGGCTATTTCTCCCTGTTTCAAATCCACTGATTCCAGTGTGAGATCCAGAAGATAGCAGTCGCTGTGGGGGTGGAATACTCACTATCCAACCTAAGGCACAGCCTGGCTCTCTGGTATCATCTAGGATGCTGGCATCTTGCACATGTTGGGAAACTCGACCACCTCCTACCATCTGGCTGGTCAATATAAGAGCCAGGGTGCAGTATGGCCAATCTTGTGGTTATATATACAGTCCAAAATAAAGTAAACAAAAACATCCCTTGTGCAATCTATATCTACTACCCTTGCAGTATGTGTCCTGTGTTCACTGCCAGGCTGTCTCATTGTACTTGCCTTGAGGATGGCTGACTTCTCCTGGGAATTCAAAGGGCATTTTGGGACCACACAAAATCACCACTTCTGATGGGGTCTTCCTTCTTGCTGCTGAGAAAGCGACACACATAGCTTTTCTAGATATAACATACAACATTTCCTGCAGCGTCTGTATAAAAGGGGAAAAGGATTCCACAAGTCGAGTAGCACTGGGCTGTGAGCAGAAAGCAGCACTACACGCTCTTCTTCCAGTGGCAAACCATCCCTCTCCCCAACACAGTCTGCACAGCCAGTTCATGAACTACATTTTGCTCTAAACTGCTACCCTATAGACCAGATAAATCATAGCTCTACTATTTGAAGAAGGAAGAGCATGTAGATAGGTGGGGCCATAAGGTGAGGCTGCTACCCCTAGTCCCCATCCTTTCCCATTTTTTTCCCCAGCTACTTTCACTAGTATAACAAGAGACACCTTGATCTCTCTCTATACTTAGGAAATTCTTTTTTAAAATTATCTTTATTTATTGCATAGAGACAGCCAGAAATCTAGAGGGAAGGGGGTGATAGAGAGGGTGAGAGACAGAGAGATACCTGCAGCGTTGCTTCACCACTTGTGAAGCTTTCCCCCTATACCGGGGGACCAGAGGCTGGAACCCGGATCCTTGTGCATTGTAACGTGCACTCAACCAGATGCGCCACCACCTGGCCCCGATTCTTAGGAAATTTGAAGGTTTTGGAAACAGTGAAGCAGCAGAATCTGTGAACGAAGACTAAATGTATACGTATAAGAAACATATTGATCGGGAGTCGGGCAGTAGCGCAGCAGGTTAAGTGCACAGAAGCGCAAGGACTGGCATAACACTCCGGGTTCGAGCCCCAGGCTCTCCACTTGCAAGGGAGTCTATTCACAGGTGGTGAAGCAGGTCTGCTGGTTTCTTATCTTCCTCTCCCCCTCTATGCCTTCCCCTCCTCTCTGTCTTCCCCTATTCTCTTCATTTCTCTCTGTCCTATCTAACAATGAAGACATCAACAACAACAACAATAATAACTATAACAACAATACAAAACAAGGGCAACAAAAGGGAAAATAAATAAAGAAAAAGAAAAAAAAAGCATATTGATCATCTAAATGGCCAAGTATGTGCACTGAAACTAAATGTAGGCCCACTGCTCTTGCCACAGAGTCAAACTCTGGCACACCAGCTTTTGCAAAATGGGGAAAATGTTAAATATTTTCCTTTAAAGTTGCAGTGTTGCCAGGAGCTATACTCTAATCAACCTCCTCCTCTATTTTCAAGGAGCATTTGTACTGACTGAAATGGGATTGGGGGTGGGGATAGGTACTGAATGAGAAAGAATTGGATTTAGGAGCAAATAGAAGCTGTATGCATTCCTCAGATCTTCCAGCTACCTGGGTCTTAATATACTCTCCTCAAACTCTGTCCTACAGACAAGACTATTAGTTGCCCTTATAGTCATCACTGTCTTCTTCTTTCTCTATCCACTGTCCATTTATTTTCCAATATGCTGTTTTAGCATATTAATTTTTCAATTTATCCATTACAAGGCTATGTCAGACAGTCCTGTCCTCTTGGGGTCACAGTTTCAGTATATATATATATATATATATATATATATATATATATATATATATATGATGGATAATAAATATTTTGCTAGGTAGGATGTAAAAATTAACTCAGGCATATATATATATATTATTCTGGTTAGAAGTAAAGTGTCTTGAAATAAAACCGATTTTAATTAACCTGGTTATGACTTTTTTTTTCAAGATTTTATTTTTTAACAGACTAGAGAACCATGCTTCAAATATGATACAAATCACCCGAGAATCTTATTAAATGCAAATTATTATTCATAAGGAGTAGGGTAGGCCTGAGATTTTGTATTATCACATATTTCCTAGTAACAACAGTGCTATGTTTTTGCTTGTTGTTGTTGTTTTCTTTTTCTGATGACCATACAGTGCTTTGAGTGACATAGGTTTGAGAACTCAGCCACAGACCATGTTGAAGAAATTTAAGTAAACTGTCTTCAGGCATCTCTTTTTTGAAAAAATTTCCTTCTCTGTCCATTAATGCATGTATAATTGATGCCTGACCTCAACTGATAAGTTGCTTCTCAAATTGTGATAACTAGGACCCAGACAGAATCAACTAAATTTTTCCAATTAGTTTGTGATTTTATTTATTTATTTGCAGGATTAAGACAGAAAAGTTGAGAAAAGATGGAAGAAATAAAAGGGGGAGGGAAGAGGGAGATAGACACTTGCAACATTGCTTAACCACTCATGAAGCTTTCCAAGTGTAGGTGGTGACCAGGAGCTTATGGCCCAGTCCTTATGCATGGTTACATGTGCATTCAACGAGGTACACCACTACCTGGTCCCTACCTTGTGATTTTATATAAATTGCACAGCAACTATTGGCAGTCATTTTTTCCACTGGAGATAAGGAAAGAGAAATACTGTCTGCAATGAAGGAGAAAAATAAAGAATGATGTACAGAGAGAACTAGACTTATGAGGCACAAAGAGTCGTTTGGTGGACTTTTTAGTGTGTTCCATTCTAATCCTACCCCCTATGCCCAGTAATATTGCTGCACTAATAAACTACCTTTTTGCTCAACCTGAGTAGATTTTTTATTCCGTACAAAGGAGTGAGTGCTAACTTTATAATGTTAGGGTAAAGTACTTGTTTGATATGTATTTAAAAGCACATGAGTTTAGACACTATAATTAGCCTTATTTGTGTGGATTTCTAAGAAACTATGCTAAGCAGGTGCAAATAAATGCATAAAAATTACACAAATATATGTTGTGGTAATTATTTTTTGTATCAATGATATTATTTCAGAACATCTGTTATATTAGAATTAGATCCTAAATAAAAAGTTATCATTAAACCTACAGATGTACAAAGACAGAAAACTCTACTAGGTGATAGATAAAACTGAATATTTTATCTCTGTAAATTAAAAAAACTATCTTTTGGAAGTGAATGAATTCTCCTTTTAGAAACTTAGCTATCAATTACAATGATGAAAACAAAATGTCTTACATTAAATACATTGTCGATAGCTAACAAAAGCACCAGAATATTTTCCTTTAGATAAAGGCATTTTAACTATGCTCTAGCTTACATTATTATTCATAGTATTGATTCATATTTAAATGCTTAAAAGTTTAGCCTATTAAGCAAAATGTTTAAAATTAAGTGATGCCATAAAAACATCCACATTTTTTGGGTTCTAGCCAAATCAGCCTCCTATAAACATTTAATGATGATTTCTATAGTTGAATAGCTAATAAACCTTTCTAGTTTAAAATGTTAGGCTGATCCAGACATTTGTAGCAATCAGATCATTTCAGTAACACAGGCACATTATAAACTAGATTCTGAGGGAAATATCAGATTTCTTATTCCCCATAAATTTAAACTAACAAAAGTGGAAGCTCAAAGTATAGTTACTAAACACAGCCAACTCTGCTGTTTGAATAAATTACCAATATTAAATTCAGGAACAAATCTGGAATATAGAATTGGCTTTTGAAGTAAAACAGACTGCCCTCAGGTGATTTTGAACTGAAATTCATGTTACACAGTCAATACATAAACACTTGCCACTAATACACAACAAAATTGTTGATTGCTAGTAACTTCAAAAATCTGTGGGAAGATGCAAAATCTTTCTTAGAAAAGTCAAAATTCACACTAGAACACAAAGAATAAATAATTTCCACTGGAGTAATAGCTCACTAAAAAGAGTACATGCCTTCCTCTATGCAGTTCAGGTTCAAGACCCTGCACCATATAGCAAGTACAATGGCACCAGAACAAGTTGTAGTTCGGCAGTATCTCTCCCTTTTTCTCTGTCTTTGTCTTTATCTTGCTGTGAGTGGAAAAGCAACCAGAGAAGTGAAGTTACTTATGTTGAGACCTTGTCATCATGTTCATATACCGTAAAAGAGTAGTACTAAGGAAAATGATTCTCCAGGCCTCAAGAAAATAAGACACTGTGAGAACCAACACTAACAAAAAACAAACACATGAAATGGACCATAAATTCATTACAGGTTCACATTACTAGAATAAAAAAACAATTACGCAGATTAGAATTAAAGAAGCAAAACACTAGTTAGGATCTTCAGGGACATGAAAGTATTAAAAGAAAACAAACAGCTCCAAAAAAAAAAACTACTTATAGAAAGTAAACATTAAAAATGAAATCAGAAGTCCAATGATTATTTAGAATATAAGAATAATTTTGTACAAAGTAAAATGCAGGACAATTCAGGAAAAAAATGAAATGTAGCACAAAGATTAGAAACGCTAGGGTCGGGTGGTGGCGCACCTGGTTGAGTGGACGTTACAGGACCTCGATTTGAGCCCCCTCCCCCCCCGCATGGGGAAAGCTTCACGAATGGTGAAGCAGTGTTGCAGGTGTTTCTCTCTTCCTATCTCTCCTGTCCTCTCAATTTCTAGCTGTCTCTATCCAATAAGCAAATAAAGATAATTTAAAAAAAATTTAAAAAGAAACTCCGAAAAAGGTTAAGAGGTGGCAAAAATAACATTAAAGATCTAATACAGTTTTATCTAGTGACCCAAATAGAGAGGAGGAGGAAACAATTGTTTTAAAGAACATGGCTGGGGGAAGTAGGGGCTCTATAGTGGGGATGTGAGGTTCCTGCTGTCTTAGGGTTCCAAAAGACAGACGATAGTTAATGTTATCATCACATTATTTGGTAATTGGGTTAACTTTGAAAAGTCCTTTTGCTAGGGTTTGCTGTACAGTACCCAGTATCTTGTATATAGCTGTGCTATTTGATGCTTCTGATCTACTTGGTCTAGGCTTTTGAGAGAGTCCACATATCAAATACACAGCCTATATATTAAAAAGATTCAGTTTGTGTTTTGAAAAACTTTGAGACATACAATTGATTTTCCTCCTCTCAAATTAATTAACTAGTGAGTTATATGTCTACATTTTGCTAGGAGTGTACATAAACACCATTCCCACCACCAAAAGACTGTGACCCATCCCTCCCACCCACTCCCACCCCCTACTGGCCCAGGAAGCTGCATGTCTACCCCTCACCACAGGGTTTTTACTTTGGTGCCCTACTTACAATTTGGTCAGGTTCTGCTTTTAGTTTCCCTTTCAGATTTTCTTACTCAACTTCTGTTGATGAATGGGATCATCCCATACTCATCAACCCTTCAGCTTCATTACTCGGGTGAGACCTTTCCTTTCATACTATACTCTAATTTCATCTCAGCTGGTTCACTTTCTAACAAAGTCCCAAAACCTAGATATACACCAGTTTCTGTGAGAGAGAGCATATCTTCACACGTATCTATAAACTACTGCAAAATATATACCTGAAAGCAGAAGTACACTAGAGTTTGCAGTGAGTACCTCCCTAAGACTTCCTCTCCACTATTCCAAGCTTTGGGTCCATGATTGCTCAACAATTTGTTTGGCTTCGTATGTTAACTCTCTTTTCAGTCACCAGGTTCCAGATGCCATCAGGATGCTGGCCAGGCTTCCCTGGATTGAAGACCCCACCAATGTGTCCTGGAGCTCCCCTTCCCCAGAGACACACCCTACTATAGGGAAAGAGTGTTGGGAACATGTGTAAGCCTGATAGAGCTTAGGGAGAACCACCCCCATCTTTGGATGGAGGTCTGAGAAGATAACCTCTTGGTAAGTCTCTCTCAACCGAGGTGAGCATAAGGGGGGAAACTCAGACTTGGTTCTTTCCTTCTTGACTCTCATGCCCACAGAAACCCAATATTTCCCTCCATTAACTGCAGGCCACATGGCCACAGATTCACTTATTCAAAGTCACCTCTGATCACAGAAGAACACACCTTATCACACACTTCATTATACACCTCAGACTCCAGACAAGAAATTTCAAACTATATGGCCTTTTGATATCCATCTTCTCTCTGTCTCACCATACAGGTTTAACCCCTATGCTTCTCTCAGATACCTTTGGATAATTAAGTTGCTTGTGTTATGGAGAATAACTGTCTTGTATCTCATCAATTCCTGTCATACCAGCCCCCTACCTTAGGGGCATGCTGACTGGTAAGAAACCTGTAATTTCTGCCATATTTCAACAATAATTAACTTCATTGCTTTTCTATTTAACTCATGTCCACTTTGCTAATAAATGGACTCTAGGATTCTGAGATTCTAGGACTCAGATTCTAGGCACGCCAAGAGTCCCCTGGTGTCTTTTACTTCGTGTCACCCCTGTCGTGAGCGAGAAAGAACCAGTCTGTTACCTTTCCCCTGGAGGCCACCCTGCCGGAGAAGGAGAGAGACACCCCGAAAAAATAGAGAGGCAGACTGGGAGTATGGACCGACCAGTCAATGCCCATGTTCAGTGGAGAAGCAATTACAGAAGCCAGACGTTCTACCTTCTGCAACCCATAATGACCTTGGGTCCATGCTCCCAGAGGGATGGAGAATGGGAAAGCTATCAGGGGAGGGGGTGGGATATGGAGATTGGGTGGTGGGAATTGTGTGGAGTTGTACCCCTCCTACCCTATGGTTTTGTTAGTTAATCCTTTCTTAAATTAAAAAAAAAAAAAAAGAACATGGCTGAGGGGGCCGGGTGGTGGAGCACTCAGTTAAGCACAAAGTACAAAGTACAAAGTGCAAGGACCCGCTCAAGAATTCTGCTTCTAAGGGCTCCCCACCTGCAGGGGCGTGTCACTTCACAAGCGGTGAAGCAGGCCTGCTGATGTCTACCTTTCTCTTTCCTTCTCTGCTTCTCCCCCCCAATTTCTCTCTGTCCTATCCAATAAAATTGATAAAATGTTTTCAGGAGCAGTGGATTCGTAGTGCAAACACCAAGCCCCAGCGATGACTCTGGAAACAAAAACTAAATTAAATAAAAACAACAACAAAAAAAAACATGGCTGAGATTATTCTACAACTAATATGTCAAATAAAAGATTTAAGTGATCCAATGTATCAACTGCAGAACAAGCTAATAGAAATTCAAACACAGAAACATCTTATTAAAAAATAATGGTAAAGCATTAAAATGAGACAGAAAATACACTTATTTGGAAAGGAATAAAATGTTATTTTAACAATAGTGAAATCTAGAAGATAGGGGAGTTCTATCACTTTTTAAAAGAACAGATCATGACAAATAATATCAAAATTCTCTAAACTCTTCTACTATTTCTGAATATATTTGATATTAAGTACCCCAAAATTAAGAAAATTACAGAGACACTTAAAACATCTAGTAGTATGCAATAATCTAAACAAATTGTCAGTAAATTGAAGTTAAATATATTTTTAAATAATATATGTTGTCATCAAGTTTTCTGAAAATGGGGGAATATTTCCAAGCTAATGTGTATAGTTTAACAGCTCAATAGATTAAAATAGGAAAAAAGAACCATCTACCTAGGTTGAAAACATATTTAACAAAAACTAACGCTCATTCATAATAAATAAAAAAATATGGAATAGAATATAATGTCTTACATCCTACAGAAGATAGATCCAAGATATATGACTCTGAGAGAAGACATTTACAAAGTTCTTTTTTTATATTTAGGACTGAAACAAGGATTAACAATACCAGCACTTTCATGCAACATTGTATTAGAAATCTTAGCCAGTGTAAAACAATTAAATGGAGACATAAAGAGGCAATGCTGAAAACTTATGTTAATTTACGTACAAATTATAAGTAATTTAGTAAATTGGTTATGTAATAAAATTAATGTTTAATTAAGTAATAATACAAAAGTTATATTAGTTGTATTTCTAATTACCAGCATAAACACATGTAAATACAATTTAACCAGTTATCCTCATTTACAATATCACATAACATCAGAATTCCTTAAAATATTTACAATTGCAAAGGGAAAGCTTCTGAAAGCTTTATTAAAAATATTAAAACACACCTCAATATATGGAGTAATGTACCATGTTCCTGGTTAAAAAAACTGATATTTGGAAATAGTATATTATGTGATAAATAGCATATCCAATACAGAATACAGTTCTGATGCATCAAACATAGGATCATTCTTAAAATCCATATGGAAGATTAAGTAGCAAACACAGAATGGAGAGAAAGCAACTACCCAAGGAGTTATCAGGAATTATTACAAAGCTACAAGAAATAAAGCAGTGATGACTGGTCTAAGACAAGCAAAATAACTGCCAAAGAAGAAAAATCAGAAATGGTACATACCCTCACATGTTGATATAACAGAATTGACAAATCAGATAAGTTGGGAAAGAAATTATGTTTTGAAGGAAATAACTCTCGCTCGCTCGCTGTGTGTGTGTGTAAACACAAAATGTGTGTATGTAAACACAAAATGAAAAAAATGAAATTAAAGGATTTAATATCAAAAAGTGAATTATTGGGTCAGAAGATAACTCTGCTGGTAGAGTATGTGCACGTCACCATGCATGAGGTATCAGGCTGAAGTCCCAGCGCCTCATGGAAGCACCATGGATGGTACCATGGGAGCTCCATGTGTGGTGCGATAGAGATATGGTGTCACTCTGTATCTCTCATGCCATGTGTATGTAACTCTCTGTGCTACTGCCCTACTCTGTATCTCTCAAAAAATAATAATAAAATAAATAATGAATGCATGAAAAAACATCCTAAGGCAACCGCACTGCAGCTATATTATTCATACACGAACACATGTGTTCATTCCTCAGTACCACCAAAAAAAAAAAGAAGAAAAAAACTTAAATGCTAAGCAGAAACTCTATCTGAATAGTTTTTAAAGCTAGAAATATAAATTGACCATAAAGAAGTCTAAAATTGACTATATTACCACAAAAAACTATTACTAATCAAAAGACATTTTGAAGCAAATAAAAAATGTTACACAGGAGAAGAAAATATTTGCAATATACATAGCCAACAAAATATTGAGAAGTTATTTTAAAAAATTCTGCAAACCAATATGAAAAGCTATTTTAAATGTTCAAAGGTAGTTTTTTTCAAAGAAGAATAAATTCATATGGACAACAAACCATTAGTGTTAATCAAAGAATGTAAAACAAGATCAAAATGAAATTCAATTTTATGTAGACAAGGCATATGAATAATGAATAACCATTCCAAGAGGAAAAGATAGATAAATCCAAGTACAGGAGTACAGGGCCAGAGATTTATTTAATTTGGTTTTTCAAGTAAGAAATAAGGAATTGCTGCTAACAAATTTGCTGTGAGATTTAATATCACATAGAAGAAATCATAACCACTTCTAATCATTAAAAAGCTAATAGGTGCCACAAATACTATTAGCCAAAATGAGAAAATAAACTTTAAAAATTCTGTTTAGATGCACATGTAAAACAGTATTTCTCTACATTTTTTGACTATTTACTATATTTTTGCTGCTCATATAATAACACTTAAAAATTTTTTCAGTACAGGGAATAGAAGAAATTTTATTCAAATATTGAAAATATGAGTGATATTCATTTTTAATATTGGAGATGCAGAAAATATTCAGATTTGAATACATTAGCATTATAGGTTTTTAAATTTTTATCAAAATCAGAAAAACTATTTCATATAAGAACTGTGAGGTTTCAAGACAATAAATTTTTCTTGTGCAAGTAAGGAAATGCAGTAAAGAATTAAGTTTTCATTAACCAATTTAGTATTGATAGACTCATAGGGTAACACATCTTGAATTATGAATATAGCATTATGAATACATTCATAATGTTAGTATTTTGGGTTGAATCAATATGAAATCTCTTTTCTAAACTATGCATCATCTCATCTGGAACTTAAATATCAAGTTGCATTAAATATAAAATATATGCTTCCATGTGTTGAGATACATAAAACATGATACTAAACACATCTTACTTGTAACACATCTACAGGATTGTGCCCTACAAAACACAAGGATGCTAACAGAGTCTTTGTGTAAGATACTGTACAAAAGGAAAACTTGTGTAATTGTACATGTGAATTATTACAGTGTGTATACCTGAAAGCAGAGATCTTCTGTTTTGACTAAGCATTGAGAAGTGCCAAATCCTCTGAACATAATTTTAAATGTCTTCAAATGGAAGAATTTTCCACAGATAAGTTTCTGTATTCATACAAATTTCTGGTGCCCAATAATGTAGGAGAGGTTCATACAGCAGTTGACCCTCAGTGCCATAAATTCTGTATCACGATGCCAGGTGAGTCAGCATGATGTGAGGTCAGAGGACTCCTAGGGGGCATTCCTACACCAACATGGCAAAGAAAAATTGAATATTCAGGAGAGTGACTGTATATACTACATAAATACATCTCTAAATTACAAAACTCACCTAAATTATCCCTTCAACTGAGCTGTCAAAATGCCTCTGGCTACTGTATTTGGCATCAACAAAGCCTGGAACTATAGCTAAGGAAAATCTGATTAGAAAAAGCAGCAATCCCAATCAACTACAGTGAAACCTAACCAAAACACCAGGTCAATGTTATATTACTGAGACCTTTCCAAGTATCTTGCTGCTTGTAAAAGAAGTATATATAATTTGCATATAAAGAGGCTGAGAGTAAAAGAAGTCTTGGAAAATTGTAAACACCTAAATTATTTTCTAATAAAAACTGGTATTGCTTTGTAAATAACAAATGAGTCCACTTTAATTTTTTAAAAGTACAATCAAATATATTCATTAAAGATAAAAGTTGTAATTACCCAGAAAAATATTATAATTTAATTTTTATAATATTAATAACAAGTTAAAAATGTAATAGGTAAAATAAACATAACCATAATGGGATAAGTATAAGTAAAATTTTCTTATAACTCTCTTTGCCGATATGATTATATAACATGACATTTTAATTTTTTTACCCTTTTTTTGGCCTACCAATTTTCCACAATGCCTATACTTGTTAAACTCCTACAAGCACTATTAATATTGATCCTTATCAAAATTCATTATTGTCTGTCTTTAATGGTTTAGTCATCCTACTGAGAAAGAAGTGGTATCTCTTTGTGGGTTTCATGTACACTTCCCAAATGTCAAGTGAAAGGATCTCTTTTCACATGCTTTTCTTTTCTTTTCTTTTTTTTGTCCCTGGTATATCTTCTTTAAATAAATGTTTGTTAAGATATCTTTAACCTTTATTTATTTTTAATTTTATTAATGATTTAGTAATGGTTTATATGGTCACATGAATACAGTGGTATAGTTTCTCAACTCACACACACAGTTGTGTGAGCCCCAAGTTCTTCTCCCTCCCTACCAAGAATAACCACCAAAATTTTCAAAAATTCTTCATGAAAACTTGAAATTTTAAAAAATAAGTTCATGTGTTTCAGTTCTTTATATTATGCATATGAACAAATCCACCCAGTAGTTGTCTTTCAGAGAAATGCAGGTACTTTAATGAAAGAAACATACTATAACAACAAGAGTCCTTGAGCACAAATAACAGGTTAAAGAACTTCAAGATATTATATATGATAAGAAGGATTAAAAAAGTAAAAAAGGGAATAACAAAGGAAATAATCTGGGACTTCAACAAGGCAGGACTAGAAATTTCAGAAACCCACCAAATCACCAGTAAGTGCAAATAACTGTGGCTCCTAGACAGAGAGGAGCCTAAGGAGAGATTAAGTGGCTGGTAGCAGTCCAGCAGTTTAACGGTTGAGGCATCACTTACAGTCTGCTTTATCAACAAAAAGACAGCTGAAGGGAGGAGAGGGCTCTCCTAAGACTCACCAAATGCAACTGTGAGTCTCCATTGTTACTGCCCTCAGAGGCTGGAGCAGCAGGGGGAGGCCCTGTGCTAATACCAGGGGACAGAGAACTAACCAGGAAACTCAGAAGATCTACACCTTGGTGGCCTATCAGTAGGGCTGTATGGTGGGAGCCTTTCCATGTTCTCCTGATGAGAACATAGTAAATAGTTGCCTCAGAACCTACAGACTATAAACAGGACTTGTTTAGAAAGTCACAGGGCCCAGCAGTACTGCCCAGGTTGGCAGAGATGCTAAGCTAAGCCTGGAGCTTTGGATCTTTGTGGTCTGAGAGTCTCTTTGCATAACTACTCTATTATCTCTCCTCCACCCTGCTTTATCTCTTGGTCAGGAGTGAGGGATTAAGCTAAGAAGCCTACTTATAGTTTAAAATCCCTCAGGCTCCCATAGCCTACAGGGAAGAAAAAGAACAAAAGAGGTTTTAAAAGAAATTGTGATCCAACTCAGGGATTTACATAATATTGAGACAACAGTTAATTTCCACAACTGTGAGCCTGTTAAGTACCATACTTAAACATATGTCAATCTAGGCAAGAGTGATCAGTAATTAGAAAAGTACTGAGAGAGGACCTCATAACATACTATATAGAATGGTTAAACCAACAAAAAAAAATATTGGAGAAATGAACCAGGACAAGAGTCCAACTAAAAGCCCCCAAAAGGCTGAAGCACAAAATAATGAGATCAACATCCAAACACTAGTTAAGGAAATAATCACAGGAGTGAGTAAAGAGTTTGAAATAATTGTCATCATAATTGCAGAAACAACAAACGAGACTCTGGAAGAAAACACTAATTATCTTAAGGTTATTTGAGAGCTGAAAGCTAAAATAGCTAAGTTAAGAACACAACTAGGGAGTTGGGCAGTAGCACAGTGGATTAAGCACAGGTGGAAGGAAGTGCAAGGATCAGTGTAAGGTTGGAGCCCTGGATCCCCACCTACAGGGGGGTCACTTAACAAATGGTGAAGTGAATCTGCAAGTGTCTCTCTCTGGCCGTATCTGTCTTTGTTTCCTCTCTCCATTACTCTCTGTCCTATCCAAAAATGATCATATGAGCAAAAACAACAAAAATAAGTAAAACAACAATAAAACAACAAGGACAACAAAAGGGAAAATAAATTTTAAAAAAAAGAACACAACTAGCTGAACAAGCTAAAACAGTATCAGAACAGGGTAACAAAATAGATGAACTCCAGAAACAGTAGAGGGGAGAGAGAATAGAATAAATGAAGCTGAAGACAAAATTAGCAAGATTGAGGACAAATTAGAGACAACTAAATAAAGAAGTAAGAGATCTCAAAAAGAGATTAAGAGATACTGAAAACAACAACAGAGACTTATGGGATGACTTTAAAAGAAATAATATTCATATTATTGGATTACTAGAGAAAGAAAGAGAGGGAGGGAAAGAAAGCATTCTGCAGGACATAGTAGCTGAGAACTTCTCTAGTCTAGACAAAGATTCAAGAAGCACAGAGGGTCCCAAACAGAATTAACCTAGACTTAAAGACACCAAGACACATCATATTTAAAATGGAACGGAATAAGGAAAAAGAAAAGACCTTGAAGGCTGCAAGAGAAAAACAAGAAGTAATCTACAGAGGAAAACCCATAAGATATAGCAGCAGACTTTTCCACAAAAACACTACAGGCCAGAAGAGAATGGCAAGAGATCTATTGAGTGCTCAACGAGAAGGGCTTTCAACCAAGATTACTGTATTCTGCTAGACTGTCCTTCAGACTAAATGGAGCCATAAAGACCTTCTCAGACAAGCGATAGTTGAAAGAATCATCTATCATCAAGCCTGCCCTGAAAGAAGTTCTGAAAGGTCTCCTATAAACAACCAGACCACCACAAATATGCCATATATCAGAACACTCGAAAACTCTACAATAATGGCGTTAAAATATCTTCAATCTTTGACATTAATAAATGTCAATGGCCTGAATTCACCTATTAAAAGGTACAGAGGAGGAATATGTATCTGACAACACAATGTAACAATATGTTGTCCTACAACTCAATAAGACAAACACAGACTCAAAGTGAAAGGATGGAAAATTATCATACAAGCCAATGCCCCACAAAAGGGCAGGAAAAGCAGTTCTCATATCTGACACAATAGACTTCAAAATAAATCAAATAAAAAAGATAGGTATGGACATTACTTAATGCTCAGAGGATCAGTCAATCATGTCCATTTAACAATCATGAATATCTATGCACCCAATGAGAAGCCAGCTAAATACATCAAATATCTACTGAAAGAACTACAGCAAAATATTAACAGCAACACAGTAATAGTAGGCGACTTCAACACCCCACTATCTCAACATGACAGATCATCCAGGCAGAGAAGTAATAAAGATATGAGGAAGCTAAATGTGGAGATACATAAACTAGAACTATTGGACATTTTCAGAGTAATTAATTCCCAGAAACTGGAATGCATATTCTAATCAAGTCCACATGGGTCATTCTCAAGGATAGACCATATGTTAGGCCACAAAGACAGCATCAGCCAATTCAAGAGCATTGAAATCATCCCAAGCATCTTCTAAGACCACAGTGGAATTAAACTAAGACTTAACAATCAACAAAAGATTAGAAATAGTCCCAAAATGTGGAAGCTCAACAGTATACTACTTAACAACTATTGGGTCAAAGAGGAAATAAAGGGAGAAATCAAAATGTTTTGAGAGTTCAATTAAAATGAAGACACAAGCTATCAAAATATTTGGGACACAGCTAAGGCAGTACTGAGAGGGAAGTTCATAGCCATACAAGCACACATTAGGAAACAAGAAGAAGCACAAATAAATAACCTGATTGCACATCTTAAAGACCTAGAAGAAGACGAACAAAAGAACCCTAAAGAAACCAGAAGAACAGAAATAACTAATGTTAGGACAGAAATAAATAACATTGAAAATAAGAACCAAACAAAAGGTCAACAAAAGTAAATGTTGGTTCTTCTAAACAGTGAAGAAAATTGACAAAACTTTAGCCAGACTTACAAAACAAAAAAGGGAGAAGACCCAAATAAATCAGATCACAAATGAACGAGGAGATATGACAACAGACACCATAGAAATTCAGCATATCATGCTATGAACAATTATATGCCACTAAGCTAGAGAACCTGGAAGAAATGGATGATTTCCTAGATACATATGAACTTCCAAAAATTAAATAAAGATGAACTATATAACATGAACAGGCCCATCACAGTTAATTAAATTGAAACTGTTATCAAAAATCTTCCCAAGAATAAAAGTCTTGGAACAGATGGTTTTAAAAATAAATTCTACAAAACCGTCAAAGAAGAACTAATACCTCTGTCATGCGGGAGAGAGAGACAACAAGGGACTCATGGCTGATCTGGGAAGCAGTATCTCTTTATTGACGATCGGGGATGCAGTTCAGCAATCTAATCTCTTCTAATCACAACACAATTCTATCCTGCATCTCTCCTGAGGCGTTAGAATCAGGAACAAGGAAATACGTAGGATAGGGGGCAAGGAGAAGGGAAAAGTGCAAACCAGTGAGGATTAAACCAATGTGCTGGAGGCAGGGGGAGTGAGGACCAACAGTGGATATGCAAATAGAACACATCACAAGCAATACAAAGTGAACCCAATGTGATGATCAAAACAGAAGGTCTCACAAGCAGAATCCAGAAGCATACTAACATACCTCTACTTTTAAAAAGTCTTCCAGAAGATTGAAGACATTGGTATACTCTCTTCCAGCTTCCATGAAGCCAACATCATTCTGATACCAAAAGCTGACAGGGACATAACCAAAAAAGAAAAGTACAGACCAATATCTCTGATGAACATAGATGATAAAATACTGAACAAAATTCTAGCCGACCGGATACAGCAATATATTTAAAAGATTGCTAATCATGAATAAGTAGGGTTTATCCCAGGGATGCAAGGTTGGTTTAATGTATGTAAATCAAACAACATGATCCACCACATCAATAAAAGCAAGACCAAAAACCACATGGTCATATCAATAGAAGCAGAGAAAGCCTTTGACCAAACACAATATCCCTTTATAATCAAAACACTACAAAAAATGGGAATAGATGGAAAATTCCTGAAGATAGTGGAATCTATATATAGCAAACCTATAGCCAACATCATACTCAATGGTGGAAACAGGAAGCACTTCCCCTCAGATCAGGTACTAGACAGGGCTGCCCACTATCACCATTATTATTCAATATAGTGTTGGAAGTTCTTGCCATAGCAATCAGGCAGGAGCAAGGAATTAAAGGGATATGGATTGGAAGAGAAGTCAAACTCTCCCTATTTGCAGATGACATGATACTATACATAGAAAAACCTAAGGAATCCAGCAAGAAGCTTTTGAAAATCATCAGGCAATACAGAAAGGTGTCAGGCTACAACATTTAAAAAAAAAAAAAAGAAGACTAAGGCAAGTATCAACCCATGGGACCACATCAAATTAAAAAGCTTCTTCACAGTAAAAGAAACCACTACCCAAAACAAGAGACCCCTCACAGAATGGGAGAAGATCTTTACATGCCATACATCAGACAAGAGGCAGTATAATTTTCCAGACTCAACCACAAGAAAACAAATAACCCCGTACAAAAATGAGATGTCAAGGGCAGAATATTCACCACAGAAGAAATCAAAAAGGTCAAGAAACTATGAAAAAATGCTCCAAGTCTTTGATTGTCGGAAAAATGTAAATAAAGACAACAATGAGATACCACTTTACTCCTGTGAGAGTGTCATACATCAGAAAAAGGTAACAGCAACAAATGCTGGAGAGGTTGTGTGGTCAAAGGGACACTCCTACACTGCTGGTGGGAATGCCAGTTGGTCCAACCTCTGTGGAGAACAGTCTGGAGAACTCTCAGATAGCTAGATATAGACCTACCCTATGAGCCTGCAATTCCTCTCCTGGGGTTATATCCTAAGGAACCCAACACACCCATCCAAAAAGATCTTGTACACATATGTTCTTAGAAGCACTATTTGTAATAGCCAAAACCTGGAAGCAACCCAAGTGCCCAACAACAGATGAGTGGCTGAGCAAGTTGTGGTATATATACACAATGGAATACTACTTAGCTATTAAAAACAATGACTTCACCATTTTCATTAGATCTTGGATGGAGCTTGAAAAAATTATGTTAAGTGAAATAAGTCAGAAACAGAAGGCTGAGTATGGGTTGATCTCACTCTCAGGAAGAAGTTGAAAAACAAGATCAGAAAAGAAAACACAAGTATAACCTGAACTGGAGTTCGCATATTGCACCAAAGTAAAAGACTCTGAGGTGGGTGTAGGGAGAGGGGATAACAGGTCCAAAAAGGATGACAGAGGGTCTATTTGGGGTTATTGTATTTAGTGTTGAATGTAAGATACTAATTCACCAATAAAGAAATTTAAAAAATAAGAAAAAATAAAAATACTAGAGAGAATTATATCATTTAAAGACATAGACACTGTACTCACTTGAATATTATCGACAAAATTATTATATATAATTTATATGTAATAGATATAAATGTCTTGTAAAACTGTTCTTGTCTCACCATTCTTTGCTTGAACTTTCTCTAACCATTTCTTCCGTCTCTCCCATACTTTAAAGTTGTCTCATTTTTGTATAGCTTGTGTTTCTGGCTCTGTTTTGTTGTGCATTGCATTGTTGAGAGTTAAATGCTCCTTGTCTCTTTCTCTGTAACACCCCTTTCAGTAACTCTTTCAAGGCAGGTCTGGTAATGGTAAAAATGTTTAGCTTTTGTATGCCTGGCATTGTTTTGATTGCTCATTCATATTTGAATGATTGTCTTATAGGGTAAAGTATGCATGGCTGGTAGTTGTTGTCTTTTAAAACCTTGAATATACCACTCCACTCTTTCATGGCCTCCATGTTTCCTGATACAAGTCTGACTATTCTGATTTTGCAAGTTATTTTTTCCTTTTCTCTGGTAGCTTATAATTTTTTTTCTTGTACTCAACTTCTGATAATTTCACAATGATGTGTCTTGGTGTACATCTATTTCAGTTTAGGAAGTTGGAAATCCTCTCTGCTTCCTGATTGTCTATATCTTAACCATATCCTAGATTTAGAAATATTTCTGCTATTATTTCTTTAAATACTGCTTCTTCTTCCTCCCTTTTCTCCTCTCCTTGTGAGACCACTATAACTCTAATATTTGACTTCTTAATGGAATTTTCAATCTCTTGAAGTTACTTAGTTTTTCCTAACTTTTTTTTTTCACCTTCTACTTTGAAGTCAAATGTGGGGTCAGCTTGTCTTCTATTTCTGATATTCTCTATTCTATATGGGTAAACCAACTTCCTTGACTTGTTACTTGAGTTCGGAAAGCACTCAAAGTGTTCTTTACACCCTGTAGATCTATTTTTAAGTTTTCCATTTTCTTATCAAGTCACTCTTTGAATTCGTGGATTTCTTTCTTTGTTTATATAATTTTTATTTATAAAAAGGAAACACTGACAGAAACCATAGGATAAGAGGGGTACAACTGGTGGTGGCGGGAGAAAAAAAAAGAGGGGTACAACTTCATGCAATTCCACCACCAGAACTCTGTATCCCATTCCCTCCAATGATAATTTCCCTATTCTTTAACCTCTGGGAATATGGGCCCAGGTTCATTATGGGGTACGAAGGTGGAAGGTCTGGCTTCTGTCATTGCTTCCTCGCTGAACATGGGCATTGACAGGTTGATCCATAGTCCCAGCCTCCTTCTCTCCTTCCCTAGTGGGGTGGGGCTCTGGGGAAGCAGGGCTCCAGGAAACATTGGTGGAGTCCTCTGCCCAGGGAAGTCTCTATTTCACTATCTTAAATTGAGAGATTTGTATTTCCTCAAACTTCCTGGAAATGTGCTTCTTGAATTGTTTCTCTAATAGCTCCTCTGCCTTTGCATCAAGTTTTGACTGTCAGCTTGGTTTTGCAAAACCAGCATTTCCCTACTTTTACCTATCAGTTCTAGTTTCTGTTATTAGCCAGCTAGTGACACTGAGTTCTTTTTTGTAAATGAGTTGTGTCAGGGAAGGGAGGAGTTTTGAAGAAGTGATATTATATTACATTACTGCATTTGATGTCCCTTAAAGAGTCCTGTGCTTGTGCATGTGTGCACACGCATGTGCAAGGTGAATCCCAAACTTCTTTATCTTCTCAGACTGGTTCTTGAAATTGGGAACTCTGATGTAGTCCCATAGGTTTATACTTGCCTTAGTCTTCTTTGTAATTGGATTCTTTTCATTGAAGATGTCTTTAAAATTTATGCAGAAAAGAGTTCTGCCAATATTTTCTTCTAAGTATCTGATAGTTTGTGGTCTAATATCCAAGTCTTTGATCCACTTGGAATTTACTTTTGTATTTGGTGAAATACAGTGGTTCAGTTTCATTCTTCTGCATGTTTCAACCCATTGTTTCCAACACCATTTGTTGAAGAGACTCTGCTTTCCCCATTTAGTCTGAGCCCCTTTGTCAAAGATTAGATGTCCATAGGTGTGGGGGTTCACTTCTGGGCTCTCAATTCTATTTCACTGGTCAATGTGTCTATTCATGTTCCAGTACCAAGTAGTTTTGATGACAATGGCCCTATAATACAGTTTGAGATCTGGGAGTGTGATGCCTCTGGTTCTGTTCTTTTTTTCTCAAGATTGTTTTGGCAATTCTAGGTCTTCTCTGGTTCCAGATAAACATTTGTATTCTTCACAGCAAAAGAAACCACTTCCCAAACCAAGAGACCCCCCCACAGAATGGGAGATCTTTACATGCCATACATCAGACAAGAGTTTAATAACCAACATATATAAAGAGCTTGCCAAACTCAACAACAAGACAACAAACAACCCCATACAAAAATGGGGGGAGGACTTGGACAGAATATTCACCACAGAAGAGATCCAAAAGGCCGAGAAACACATGAAAAAATGCTCCAAGTCTCTGATTGTCAGAGAAATGCAAATAAAGACAACAACGAGATACCACTTCACTCCTGTGAGAATGTCATACATCAGAAAAGGTAACAGCAGCAAATGCTGGAGAGGGTGTGGGGTCAAAGGAACCCTCCTACAGTGCCGGTGGGAATGTCACTTGGTCCATCCTCTGTGGAGAACAGTCTGGAGAACTCTCAGATGGCTAGAAATGGACCTACCATATGATCCTGCAATTCCTCTCCTGGGAATATATCCTAAGGAACCCAATATATCCATCCAAAAAGATCTGTGTACACATATGTTCTTGGCAGCACAATTTCTAATAGCCAAAACCTGGAAGCAACCCAGGTGTCCAACAACAGATGAGTGGCTGAGCAAGTTGTGGTATATATACACAATGGAATACTACTCAGCTGTAAAAAAAATGGTGACTTCACCGTTTTCAGCCGATCTGGGATGGACCTTGAAAAAATCATGTTGAGTGAAATAAGTCAGAAACAGAAGGCTGAGTATGGGATGATCTCACTCTCAGGTAGAAGTTAAAAAACAATATCAGAAAGGAAAACAGAAGTAGAACCTGAAATTGAATTGGCATATCACACCAAAGTAAAAGACTTGGGTGGGTGGGCGGGGAGAATACAGGTCCAAGAAGGATTCAGAGGACCTAGTGGGGGTTGTATTGTTATATGGGAAACTGGGGAATGTTATACATGTATAAATTATTGTACTTACTGTTGAATGTAAAAATTAATTCCCCAATTAAAAAAAAAGTAAAAAAAAATAAAGCTGGAAGTCAAAACAAAATAGAAAAAAAGAAATTGGGAACTCTTCCGTGTTGTGAGTTCCAAGTTCCTTTTCTGACTATTGGCAAGTCTAACTTTGCTCATTAGGGTTACTATGGCAGCCAGGACACTGCAGCTGGGACACTCCCCGCCCTTCTCAATTTCTCTCTGTCCTATAAAATTTACAGAAAACAATTTTAAATGATGGGAAAAAATGTCTGCCAGGAGCAGTGGATTCATAGTGTTGGCACTGACCCTCAGCGATAACCCTGGAGGCATAATAATAAGAGTAATAAATTTAACACCTTCCATGTATATATGGAGGGGAGACAGAGAGGGAGACAGAAAGGTAGACAATGCTTTGAAGATACCCACATATAGGTGGGGATCGGGGTCTGGAACCCAGAGCCTTATGCCAGATCCCTGTACTTCGTACTATATGCACTTAAACAGATGCGCCCACAGCCTGGTCCCTATAACTCATTATTTATTTATTTATTTGTATATTGATTGGATAAAGACAGAGAGAAATTGAGAGAGGAGAGATAGAGAAGGAGAGAGACAGAGAGACACTTGCAGCCCTGCTGCACCACTCATGAAGCTTTCCCCCTGCAGGGACCAGGGGCTTGAAACAGTGAAGTGTAATGTGAAGTGTAATGTGTGAGCTTAACCACGTGCTCCACTATCTGGACCCATGTCTCACTCTTTATATCTGAAAAATTGTCTGAGAGAAGTGACTCCCTGAAGACAGAAGAAGAAGAAGGAGAAGGAGGAGAAGAAGGAGAAGAAGGAGAAGAAGGAGAAGAAGGAGAAGAAGGAGAAGGAGAAGAAGGAGAAGAAGGAGGAGAAGGAGGAGAAGGAGGAGAAGGAGGAGGAGGAGGAGGAGGAGGAGGAGGAGAAGAAGAAAGAAGAAGAAGAAGAAGAAGAAGAAGAAGAAAAAGAAGAAGAGGAAAAAGAAGAAGAGGAAGAAGGAGAAGAGGAAGAAGGAGAAGGAAGAAGAAAGAAGAAGAAGAAGGAGGAGGAGGAGGAGGAGGAGGAGGAGAAGGAGAAGAAGGAGAAAGAAAGAAAGAAAGAAAGAACGAAAGAAAGAAAGAAAGAAAGAAAGAAAGAAAGAAAGAAAGAAAGAAAGAAGGAGGAGGAGTAGAAGAATGTCACAAGCATCTATGATTCCAGCAAATACTGACCTCATTAACTTTTTTCCCTTTTTAACACACTGGGAAGTATGCCCCAGTTAATGAGAATGACTGGAGCTATAGCAGCATAAACATTAATATTAATATGGATATCAATGCCCTTTAATAAAACAAGGGGAGATAACTCAAGACTGGGATATGGCAGTGCACAAGACTTACCATGCTTGAGGCCCTGGATTTGATCTTTGACACCATATATGCTAAAGCTCTGCTCTGGTCTCTGGGTAATCTCTTAATGAAGAAATAAATCTTTTTTCATTGTTGAATAATACTTTGTTGAATCATTTTCCTTTGTGGTCCTTAACTGTCTGACCATTCTTCTCGGTCACTGTTGATCATGACTGTAGTAGCCACCAACCATCAACATTTCAGTCTAGAGCCTGAAGAGTCCACAGGAAATCTCTAATGTGTCTAGAAAGGTCCCTATCTAAAAATTAGTGCCTTATCTGTCAGGCAGTGTTGAACACCTCATCAGAAAATGATTTTAGTCCACTGTGCAGTTTTCTATTTCTTGATGGTTCTTGAAGGTTTTAATTACGTTGGTAAAAGCAGAAAGCACTTCAGTCTGTGTTTGTCTGTTCTGAATGGTCAGTCTCACTGTAGTCATCAGACACTTTGGCAGTAACATGACCAGTTTGTTTTGGAGACAGAACACTTGGACCAATGGGGTGGCCAGAGCAGATGTGGCACCAACTACTCCACCAGTCCACCTCAGATATATGACTTTGAGCTCGCTGGGATCAAACCTTGGAGGCATGGTAGAGGTAGCTGGTATTGAAAGAACGTAGATTTAGCACATATGAAGAAACTTGTACTTTGACCTTTCTAAGTGCTGAAACTGGAATGCAAATAAATAAATCTTTTATTTTTCTTTTGACTGCTGGGTCTTCACTGTTCTAAGCCTCCTTCTTCAGAATGAAAGAGACAGAAAAAGTATGAGAGACCACAACATCAAAGGTTCTCCTAATGCTGTCGTGCTTCCATGTAGCATACCAAGGGTTTGAACTGGGAGCATAGTGAAGACAGGCCACATGTTGGACAAAGCCAGTGCTCTCCCAGGTGACCTATCTTATGGGACCCATATAAGAGAGAACTAGGCATTTGCTTCCTAAAAGAATAAAGCATCATTTGTGGAGTTGTTTTGCCAAAGTAATTGTATCTGAAGCTACTCATGTTTCTGTATATGATTCACATTGCAGAAGATATGAAAGAATGGAAGAATTGTGCAGACACTAGTGCTACCACAAGTAAAGTAAAATCTAGATAGTTGCAAAGTCCACAAAGCAAACAGTATGTTTCATTAACCATGGAGGGGGGGAAACAAAAGCAAGGGAGAAAAGACACTGAAGAAAGACCTAATCAATCTCAGTGAGTAAATTATGTCTGATTCACTGACTCAAATTATTAAAAAATTGGCAATTGAAAATATGAACATCCGTAGTGAAATAAGTCAGATGGAGAAAGACAAACACCATATGATTTTACTCATATGTGGTATATGGAGAGAAACCAAATAAACAGATGAACTAAATAAAACAAACACAAACTTTTAGATTCTGAAACAAACTCATGGTTACCAACAGGGAATGGGAAGGGCGGTGAATAGAACGGGTCAAAGGATTCACTTGCACTTGCACAGTGAAGATACACACACACACACACACACACACACACACATTTTTAAGGATGCACACCTGAGACTCAAACAATATTATCTGGAAAAAAACAAGATGCCAGATTAATAAGTAAAATCATAGTATATCATGAAAAAAATAGAATGGAATGTGGAGAATGCTGGATTTCCAGGTCGAATGTTTAGCTAACACATACCCCACTAAGGAAGTGTGAAATGCAACTTTGATGGTTTCCTAGGAAGGAACACTGTAGCAGAGGCAATAGCAATTTCAGTTTCCTATTACAGAAACACTCATCTTTACGAACAACAGAACAATGTGACTTTGAGGAAAGAATCAAAAGTAGAAGGATATGAACTCAGGAAGAACATATCAGGTTATGTAGATCTTAGTAAGATATACATAATATATATACATAAGATATATAGCCATATACATGTGCACACACATATATCTATACATTTAACACTGAATAAGATGAGAGAAGAAATTAGTTGTTTCTGTAGTACTGGCTTTGCATTTTGTAGCTATTTTGTTGGGATTTGTAACATGCTTGTATTGGTTTTATATGAAAATGCTTCTAAAAAGGCATCTGCAGTTGTCTTTATTTCATTTGGAATTCTGAAAATTTCTAGCAACTGAAAGAATTAGCATGGGTGCAAATTGGCAATGATCTGAGAGCTTATCACATCAATCTTTGAGTCATTAAAAAGATACTGTCTTTACTGTTAACAAACTTCAGTATTTTTCCTTGTAAGCACTAGTGTCTTCATTTGGTACTACATTTAATTATACCCTTCATGTTTGCTCCTCTTACTTCTCAGAATGGAGACACCTGTATGTGGGCAAGTGATGGGGAATGTAGATTGATCTAACACTGTTAAATTTTTTACCAAGGGATTTAACAACCGATTATTTACTAACCATAAATCTCATATTTAGTCATGTACATCTGAACAGAGAGTTGTAACTTGCTGAAGTTTTTGAGTAAGAGAGCATAACCTCAACTTGAGAAAAGTTAAATCTCATATGTGGTCATATCTCCCCTAACAGTATAACATAGCATTTGTTAAACAGCCACTTCCTAGTATGTTTGCCCTTGTTCAGTCTTATCTAGTGCTCATTTTCAAATTGAATAGTTAAGTGCAGATATAGACTGTTTTTATCCATGTGTCAAGAAAGAATAGAGAGACTTGTGTTGCTATCAGGTTTTAATTGAAGCATACTTTACTATCTTTTGACCAAGTACTTCATTGCCATTTTCATAATGATTACAAACTTGAGAGGAAACTCTTCTGATAACCGCAGGCTAGAAATGAGAAATCATGCTGGGCTGGAGCTAAATGATGGCTGAGAATTCCCCCCACAATAATATATAATCCATGAAGAGGTTTAAATTAAACGGAATTGTTCTGCTTTAAGCAGTCTAAAATGAAATCTTGATGTAAAGTTGCAGTTTTCTTTTTAAGTGTAAAGCCCTTAGCCCTTTATGGCTAAGAAACAGTACTAAGAAAAGAAAACATTAATTTTAGTTGATTCACTGCTTAGTTTGGAATAATGTCTAGCTGCTTATACAGTGACCAAAGTAAGATGATGGTTGATTTTTTTCCCCCTTAGGTATAAGAATGAAATCTGGAGGTAGACAATGCAGATTGACAGCTTCACAGTTAGCAAGGATTTGTATTCCTTCAAACACCTACTTCACTACTTTTAGCAAATAGCCTTATTTTGGGGGATTTCCTAGTGGTCCAAAAGAATTACTAGAGATCAAACCAACACCATTATATTAAAACAAGAATAAAGAGGAAGAGGAAGAAAGTAGTTTTGAGGTAGCCTCCTTTAAGGAGACCTCTTGCAAACAGTAGAAATGATTCCTACCTGTATATATGTTATACTTACTTCTATCTACAAGGACAGATGGAAGATAGAAACTTATCTAATTCTCATAGTTCTATGAGATAAGCAAAGTATTTCTGCTTTGTAGATTGAAATGTTGAAGTTCTTAAAGGTTAAATAATTTGCTTAAAGTCAGGAAAGAGGCAACATTTAAAGATTAACTTTCTGATTTTCAGGTGTGTACCTTTACTAATTTAACAGTTGCCAGCCATTTTAGACACATTTGGTTGCTTTTTTTTTTTTTAATAGCTAGACAGACAGACAGACAGATGATAGCTAGAAAGAGCACAGCACCAAAGCTTCCTTCACTGTAGCGTGGGAAATGGGGCGGACAGGGTGTGGGTAGGCTCAAACCTGTATCGTACGCATGGCAATGCAGCATACTATCAAGTGAGCTTTTTTGCCAGTCCTTAGATTATTTTCAATAAAAACTCAATTAATAAATATTTTGAACTTGCTAGCCTTAGATAAGATCCCACTCAAGTATTAACTTACATTTTTTTCTAACTCAAAAATAGTCATAATGCACCTAAATAAAAGAAATGCAATTAAAAACTGTATTGCAGTTACAGCTGCTGACTGAAGTTGTTTATCCAATCTCATTAAAGAGACAGTGACTACTGGATCAGTAACACATGCAGTTGATTTTTTACAAACAGGTGAGTTGAATTTGTCTTTTTTTTTTTTAATCTCTTACACAATAGTGCACAAGTGGGAACTCATTGATTGAGGAGTAGGATTTAAAACAAAGTCAGTGGATTGTGGATTCAGTAATGAATCTTTAATATTTTTATAATACCATTTCCTTTTATATTTGTCATTTGTCATATTAATAATTATTAAGTTTAAGTCTTCTTTGAGAGGACAATAACGAGAGGTAGGAAATTAAAGTTTTTGTAAACCTGTGGATAAGAAATGTATTTGAATTTGTTTAATCTAGCCTTCCTGTATTACTTATTCACAGAAAAGTCCCCTATCGTGTTCCTCCAACACACATAGTATTTTCAAAGACCAGAGTTTTGTCAAATTAGTTTGGGAACAAGTCTTAGAGTAACTTCCTTATGCTTTGTTGTTGGGAACTGTTATCACAGTACAGATTATTTTGAAGGCTTGGCAACTCTTCAAAAACTTTTTGAATAAGAAGTGTAATATAAACATCAATTTATCGGAGAAACACTAAGCTTATATTAAGATCAGTCATACCTTTTTCTTTCCTTTTGAAGATCTGTAAAGTGGAAATACTTATCCAAGGGTTTTCTCTCTAGTCCTTTGTATGTCAGTTTTCAACCCAAATATTCTCTTGCCTTGCACGAAAAAGCCTCTCTAGCTATTGACAGAGAAAATAACGCTATTATAATATACAAAAAAATAAAATATACTGATTTCTAAGTCACCCTTTATATTCTTTCATTTCTCTGTGTTACTTTCCTTCTCCGAACCTGCTTAGTATAGTTTGGATTTATATAAAGTTCTAAATGGATCACTTTAAAGTATTACAAAGACTATCAGATGGTAGCAACTAAGTAAAATGCAGGTCAGGTCACAATCCTCTCATTAATATATGTATTAATTAAATATATAATTAATATATTAATATATCAATATGCATAGATAATTTTTATATAGTTAATTGATAAGTATATAGTTAATTAATTAATCATTACAAAGCTATGTCTGGAAATGCACTGACTTACTGCTGTGCGTTTGTGATCTGAGATGAATTATTTAGCTGATGTTGTTAGTAATTAGTAGTAGTCATGTGTTTATAAGTCCACCAACTCTAGTGCTGGACAATGTAGTAGTAAAAAATTAAATATCAATAGGGATGTAATTGTTGAATAGCATTCTGGGACTCCAGAGACCCCAGAACTTCAGTTCATTTAGTCAATAAAGATTTTATTATTTGCATAGGCAGCTTGTATTTTTCCTTTAAAACATGGTCATTAAAACATCTATTTTCTGTGACAGTCACTTGAGACTTTATTTGTTGTAGGCTTGAGAATTATAATCCTTTTAAAAACATTCTCTTTTCTTGAAATCATTTTCATACACTTTTGAGTATGAAACTGTAAGTACCCAAGTGTAATTTAATCCTCCATATTTTAGTTTGTTCTTGAAGTTGATATTCTTCTGAAAAAAGAGAAAATAGGTTGACTTTGTAACAATATTTATATAGGGTGATAAGAAACAGTGGTTATTCTCTCCCTTGAGAAAGTTGAGTGTGTTCTAATTGTGCAACTCTAATGGAAAGTCTGTCTACACAGACAAATGGAGAAATATAGGCATTTATAGCCAGGAAACCTTCAATAAAGCATTATCACTTAATCAAATTTTATTTTAAACTTGGTAAAATTTAATCTTATCTGTAATTAAATCACAATTAGGCTCTAATTATTATAATTAAAGATCTCTATCATTGCCTTATGATGGTCTCCCCCTGTAGCTTGCTTTAAATTAGATCTACTAGGAAAAATAAGTAATTTCTCTGATGGCTATCCAAGCCTCTGCATCTCAAAGTTGGGACATTTCAAATTATCTTTAATTAGATCATTCGATTATATTTAGTTTTTCTCTAGTCTTTCATATTTCTATCAATGTCTCAAAATTTAAAGTCTTATTGTACTTTTTACAGTTTGTTTACTTATAAAAATCTCAATAGCCACTTCCATTTAGATTAAACTGAAGACACTACTAAGTAAAATACATCTCAGCTGTTGTTAAAATTTGGAGGCTCTGGCCGGGCTGGCTTGCTTCACGGCGGGTAACAGAGACACGGAGACAATGGCTGGGCAGGGAAGCTGTATTTCTTTATTCAGGAACAACGATTCATAAACTAAGACAAACTAATCACCAAACAGAACTCTGCTGTCTCTTTGCGGCGGCGCAAGCACTCTTTCTTTTACTCTCGAACTCAGGAACCCTCGAACTCTCTCACTCTGGAACTCTGGCGGGTTTCCTAGGGGCGGGGCCAAGTGGACCCGCGAAATTAACAGGACTGATGCAATTCTCTTGGCGGGGGAGAACTAGAACCCAATGTAAAGCATACAACACTCAGCCAAACAAGTTGTTGAGCAATCATGGACCCAAAGCTTGGAATAGTGGAGAGGAAGTGTTAGGGGGATACTCACTGCAAACTCTAGTGTACTTCTGCTTTCAGGTATATGTTTTGCAGTAGTTTACGGATATGTGTGAACATATGCTCTCTCTCACAGAAACTGGTGTATATCTAGGTTTTGGGACTTTGTTAGAAAGTGAACCACCTGAGATGGAATTAGAATATACTATAAAAGGAAAGGTTTCACCCAAGTAATGAAGCTGAAGGGTTGTCATTCCACATGTGTAGTCTCTTACTAGGGAAAGAGAGAGGCAGACTGGGAGTATGGACTGACCAGTCAACGCCCATGTTCAGCGGGGAAGCAATTACAGAAGTCAGACCTTCTACCTTCTGCAACCCACAATGACCCTGGGTCCATGCTCCCAGAGGGATGGAGAATGAGAAAGCTATCAGGGGAGGGGGTGGGATATGGAGACTGGGTGGTGGGAATTGTGTGGAATTGTACCCCTCCTACCCTATGGTTTTGTTAATTAATACTTTCTTAAATAAAAAAAAAATACATCTCAGCATACATGTGTATCACTGAATAAAAGCAGTAAAACTGAAATTGTTATAAAATAGCATAATGTCTTCTGACATTTTTGGTATCACTAAAAAACCCAGGGCATTGTACCTGAGAACTGAATCTGCTTGACTCAAACAGTGTGGGCAACCTGGGTGTGTGTTGCATGTATATTCCTTCTCTAAGGGGAGGAGTGCTAAAATTCATTAAATGCTTGGACACAAGACATACTTTAGAATTAATTCTCAAAATTTTACCTGAAATACTGTTTCTAAATGTCGGTGGCAGTCCTTTCAATTCTTTTATTTAGATGTATTTATTATGGTGGGGTATATCACTCAGCTCTAAGCTTTTAGGCTTGGTGAGAATATCAGCTTTTCTAGATATCACTTGCTAATCCTGGGTTAAACTTAATAGCATTTTCATCTTTATCCTCTTTGAGAAAAAGAGTTTTCACCAAAATTAATTTAATTATATTTTCAAGGACACATTAAGTATTTACAAAGAGTAGCATCTCACAATTTGGTATCTTCAGACTTCCGAAGAGTAAAATTCAGGATCTTGGTATGAGAGAAGGAGAATAGAAGAACTAAATATATGATTCTGATTTTCATTTTTTTATTTCTGGATTTGTATAAGGTATATCATTAGATACTGTCCCTCAGAAGAAAAAAAATCAGGCACAGAGAAAAACAGAATTAAGATATAAAATCTTTACTATGCCCTTATTCTGGTTCCTTGTTGACCTGATTCTTTTCCTCCCTGATTAAATGAGTTGATGAATCCCATTAAAAGCATTGGATGTTTTGTTTTGCTTACTTTAAGCAAGCTTGAGTGTGGATTTACTGGTTAAAACCAAAGGGACCTGGAAAAATGCTAGTGTAAGCAATTAGATCACACATAAGTTAGATGCACTGCAACACAAGGGGTCAGACAGGAAAGCATGAAGGAGTATGCAGTAGAAGTTGTGATATTAGGAAACTCTGGCCCAAGAATTAATCCCAATATAAATGAGCTGTGAGATTGAAAAGCCACATTTACTCTGTTTACTCATTTGTGAAGTAAAGGAATTGAATGAAATGATTTAAAGAGTGTTATAGATCTGCACTTCTATGGATTTATAATGTGAACAGAAAAAACAATGGATTAGACTGATGAGTCAAAGCCCAGGAAGACTGATGAAAATTACCAAATATATATATATATATATATATATATCATTGGAAACAAAGGCAATGTGCATCTGAAGATATAGAGAAAAAGAGAGGGACAAGGAAAGCTTTGACTGATAAAATATCGAGACTGAGTATGACAAGATGATACTGATTTATGGACCATCAGATAAGACATAAATGATTTTTCTGGAACACAGAAGAGAGGGAAAGTAGAAGGCTAAGGTTTACAAAAAGAAATGGTCAAATGGAAATGGTGATTAGATAAATGAGAACTTAGATATAGCTATGTAGAAGAAAAGAAAGAAAGGATTTTTTTCTAAACATAACCCACACATAATATAAAATAATCATGAAAAAACTAGGGTAAGTGATAAAAATATTTCTGCACTTTTAAATAATAATTTATAATTTTCAAATAATTTCTGTCATTGTATGACTGATGTAGCATGAAAATGAATTAAGATTCTGGATTCCTCTAAAGTATAAGCATCAAACTATAAGAAGACATCTATAAATCAATCCCTTTTGTTAGAGCAACCAAGAAATAAAATATTTAGGAATAAAGATAATAAAATGAAGCGAAAGATTTGTACACTGAAAACTAGGAGTCACTCTTCAAGGAAATAGAGATACAAATAAATGGGAAGATACCATGTGCTCTTGGATAGGAAGAATTAGCATTGTCAAAATGACCATCTAACCAGAGCCATATAAAAAATTAATGCCATCTCCATCATGGCAGTATCAAATTTCCTTACATGCTAGAACAAAAACCACAAAAAATGTGTCCCCATGATTTCCAAAGAAATCTTGACCAAAAAAGACTGGAGGCATCACACTTCCTGACCTCAAACTAAATTGCAGAGCTACTATAATCAAAACTTCAAGGAGGAGGAAGAGGGGTAGGGGGAAGAGGCCTACCAGGAGGACTGAATTGTGTGGGCATAAAGTCGCAGTGAAATCGAAGCATCACAAATAAACAGATAAAATTTAAAGAACAATGCAAAAGAATCCACTCTGTGTAGGTTTGAAATATATTAACAAGTTAACCTTTTCATAAAGTTGAGCACAATCTGGAAATTCTATTTCTGTTTTCCTGTATTATACTGTCTAGTATCTAAAAACAACCACCTAAGGGGAGAAAGCTCTCATGTCAACACATTATGTGTTTGTCAGGAAGAGACAGTCTAGGTGCTGTGCTACTAGCTGCAGCAGCCACACAAGCATTCTTGAGAACCTGTTTAAAATATAGGATTTCAGATGTTCCCTCCAAAACAACACAGATAAAAACACGCATTTTAGCAAGTGTCCTATGTAATTTATTTGAATTTTATGAACAAAAAATACGATTATTGGTACACACAGTTGCTGCAACCTAAAGGATACTTGATTTTTTTTTTTTTTTTAATTAAGATAGAGCCAGAGTAGCAAATAGAAAGTGAAAGAGATGGGGGGTTGGAAGTTGATCCACCGGGTTAAGTGCACATAGTGCAAAGCGGAAGGACCCACTCAAGGATCCCAGTGCCAGTCCCCAGCTCCATACCTGCAGGGGTGAGTCACTTCACAAGTGGTGAAGCAGGACTGCAGGTGTTTATCTCTATATTCCCCTTCCCTCCCCCTCTCAATTTCTTTCTGTTTTACCGGAAAAAAAAATTTTTTTTTAAATGGCCACAGGAGCAGTGGATTCATTGGTTTGCAGGACCAAACCCCAGCAAAAGCTTGGAGACTTAAAAAAGAAAAAAAGAAAAAAGAAAAGAGTGAAAGAGACCATAGCATGGAAGCTTCCTTCAATGTGATAGGTTTTGGGCTCAAACCTGAGTCTTTCACATAGCAAAGCAGCACACCACCGAAGTGGACTATTTTGCCAACCCAGAATACTTTAGAGATTGGGCACTGTACTAAAATAAAAGGATACTATAGTTGTGGCAAAATTCATAAGGCAGCTTTGATCTCAGTTGTTCCTTCTCCACCTAAAGACTGGGACCAGATTTTTAGTGGAGGTGACAGTATAGTATTATTTTATGATGAGTTACAAAGTCAGTTAATATTGGAGAGGTCACCTACTCTGAAAAAAACTCAATTATAACAAAAATATGTGGGGCAGTGTTAAATAAACTGAGTCCCATGTAATGAGAATTTCATGTCCAAAATGTTTTAATAAAGATATGTGTGTGTATGTATATATAAATATTTCCAAAAGTCATATGCCTTTTGGAAAATTTTAAGATATTGTTTTTAAGAATAGAGGACAAGAGACACAGAGATACAAAATTCCACAGCACAGTCCACTATTCCTGAAACTTTCTATTTGTGTATGATAAATTGTGCATTTTTTCTGATCAACTATCTCCCATCCCTAAAAATATATTCTCAATACAATAAAGGAGAGTCACCTGAATTCATTTTTTTCATTTATTACTTGAGCTCATTTTACTGATACTAAGAGTTAATAAGCCCAATAACCAAAATCTGATGCTACAAAATATGATAACATCTATATTTGTGAACCATCATATATGCTAGTATATATCATCTCTTTCATTCAAGAGAAGAATAGCATATCATAATATAAAGCTCCAAATTCTCCTTTGTAGAAGAGGTTAGTTATTAACTGGCTATCCCAGCCTCGGGAGATCTCGTTTAAGAAAAGAAATAGTAAGATCAGGCAACATATTAATACTGCTTTTGATATTATCTCATTATTCACAACTTTCAGAACAAATATTAATCTTTTAATTTCCTATATTCTTGGAAAGAATAGAGTGTTGAGGTGTGGTAGATAGCATGTATATACAAAAAGACTCTCATGCTTGAGGATCCAAAGTCCTAGGTTCAATCCCTGTACCACCATAATAAACCAGAACTGATCAGTGCTCTGGTAAAAAGAAAGAAAAAAAAAAGTGTTGGTAGACAGCATACCTTGCCAGGTATGTACCCCAAGTTCAAATTCCTGCACCATATAGGAATGCCACAATATGGGAGGGACTCTAGTTCTATGGTGTCTCTCCATCTCTCTGTATCTCTATCTGAATGAGAGGAGGGAAAAAGTCAGCCCAAGAATAAAAAAATCATCCCTGTGTAAGACTCCAGATTATATATATATCCTCACCTACAGGGGGAATACTTCAGGAGTGGTGAAGCAGAGCTGCAGGTGTCTGTCTCTTTCCCTCTCTATCCCCCTCCCCTCTCAATTCTGTCTCTATCCAATAATAAATCATTTAATTAAATATATACATATATATGTAAACAAGAATAAAGAGCCTTCTTGATATATTGGCAGCTTCTGAAAACACACACACACACAGCCTATTTAATTTCAATGTATGAAGAGTATGATGACAGGGCATGATAACAGTAAGGAAATGTCCTAGGGGTCCACATTTTAGTAATTATCCTGCAGTTTTATTAACTGTCCCAAAACCAATGTTTTGATATTACCATATAAGAACTATGACTACTTACATAAGTTATTGTTCACTGATATTTTTATTGAGATTTGTAGCTCATGATTTTACATGTGATTGTACAGAGCATTTAAGGGAAAAAAAGTTGTACAACAGAAAAAAATTCTGTAGATGATCTGATAGATGTAAATGCTAAGAATAAAGTCATGTGTAAATATGAAAATGGTAAGAGACCAAAGCTTAAAAGTGATATATTCTTGTTCCTTAAAAGTGACCTTTTTGATCAGTGTGAAATAGCTCAATTGTTTGTTAGCTTTGAGACTAAACCATCATTCATTTTCAAAATATATATTTTGAATTAGATGTAATGTTGGCAAGTGGGAAAAAAAAACAGCATAGAAAAACTTTTCCAAATTATCTTTCTATTTTTCAGTGCATTCCCAGGAACCAAAAGAAGGAAAATCAAGCTGGCTCTACAATTTTTGATTTTACAGTTCATCAGCAAAGATCAGTGCTAGCACATACGGAGACCTGTTTATAAATGAACACATTTTGATTATCCAAATTTGCTTCAATATAAATCATCTTATATTACTTTACTCTCAGATGAGGCATTGAATTTATTTTTAAATGTTTTTTTCATTTTTCTGGATTCATACTGTTATTAAAAACATAAGTTATTGTGGTAACTTGAAATGCAAGGCATTCAGCGTTGGTGATACAGTGGTGAGCATAGATGCCTTCCAAAAATCTTCTTTCTACAGGACTAAGCAGTAGTCATGCTTAAGACTACTCTGTATCCTAAACATTGTATCCTGAGTCCTATTTCCAAAGACTCCTTTGCTACTATGAATTGACATTCATTAATTTGTCAAACATCTTTTGAGGCCAAACAATACATTTCATTTTGAAGTCATAATATTTTTTCCAGTTTCAACTTCAGAAGAATTTTTAAACATTATTGGTGATATGAATTTTAAGTGTAATTGCTTGTCTATGTATTGTGATATTCTACAGCCTTAAGTCAATCAGACAAATTTAAGTCTTTTAAATTTTAAAATTACCTAATACTGGACTAACTGTATATCTTTAATAGTTTTTCCCTTAGGTCACAAATTTGGAATAGTATCATTTTAAATTTATGCAGTCTGAATGACAATACTATTTCTCTAAGGAACTAAAATAGGTCCTTAGAAGTTGCTTTACTTTCCATTTCTTTAACGGTCCTCCCTCTTGCATTCTAGAATGAAAGAAGTATTGGGAATACTTTTAGATACATTTGGATTATGGAGTACTTTGATAGCACATGTTGTATAGAACTGTATTTTATAAATTGACTACAGCAATTCAGGATAGAACTTGAGAGTATTATTTTTCAGCAGTATAATTATTTGTTTAGTCTCAATGTAATTATCATACATAATGAATTATCATGTAATATAGATATTGCTTGGTTATAGATTATTTTTCATAATGTACATTTTTTCAATTTATCAGTATTTTATGCTTATTAGAAAAAATTAATAGTAAATCTCTAAGTGGTACAAAGCTATGGGTAGCATCAACTGTGTTGGCATACAGTAGAGTAAGCATAGCAGAGTGTGAAAATGAATTGAGGCAAGAACACTTATAAGAAACATACACAAAATATTCCTATTTCCTTGAGATGAGATGCAGTTAGATAAGAAGTACTTAGAAAGTATAAAAATCATTTAGTATTTCTTATGGAGTCATCAGGATAAAATTATAATGTGATGAGCTCCAATTTTTTTCACTCATCATTAGTATTTTTTATAGTATGTATAATTTTATCATTTAAATGACTTCATTATTTTTACATGATTTTTTTTATGTAATTATACCATAGATTCTACTACTTCACTATAACTTTGTTAGCTTGGTTCTGTTTTTTTGTTTGTATGCTTTGTTGTTCATATTGTGGTTGAAAAGATACAGTCCAACTGATGTTTTCTTTTGTATAATCTTTCTTGAATTCTTCATATAAGTCAAATTTCTCCTTTCACAAGCATTTTTAAGTCATAGTTTGTTTACCTTTGAAATATTGCAATGGGACATAAATTGTTTGTATGGCATTATTATTCAGAGGAACAACAACAATGTAGTTAATGTTAAGATATTTGAATAATTTAAAGGTTCTACTGGTTAGAGAAGTGATGGCTTTTAATTTTTTCAAAATGGAAAGAATATATTTACATCAAATGAAATTATGTAAAGCCATAACAACTACCTATTTTATTACAAAACATAAGTTTTTCAATATTGTAAACAAGCTATGTCTTCAGGCTGTTAAAAAATATCAGTATGTAAGTATGCTTACAGGTGAAAGTTTAAGATTGATTTCCCTTTTAAAGCAAAGAGGAAGTGTAATCAGGTTAATTACAAAATAGGAAAGATACTTCTCATGGCCTAAGCAGGAAAGAAGCAATATAATATCCATTAGAGTGCAAATGAATATTGGGCTTTAGAAGTGTTTTTCAGATGGTTTAAAAAGAGACATATTTCCTGATTACAAAATTAAAATTATAGTTGGGATACACTGAGTCTATTTTATGAACTTAAAAAAACTTGTCATGTAGAATTTATTTGCACGAAAATGCTTTTATAAACTCATTTGTAACGTTACTGCTTTTCTCTAGTTCTCCTAGACTCCTAATTCATTGATGTGCTATCAAACAGAAGATATAGTTCTAGTATTACTTAGGGATGTGTAGTAATTACTTATGTGATAGATTATAAGCATGAAATACTAGACATAAGCTAATTTATTTGGTACTAAAATATGTTGAGGAGATCATTTATAACACTGCTTAATCTCAAATATTTTTGTTAGAGAAGAAAGGACATTTTTCTTAATATTTTTAGAAGTGCTCAAACTAAAGTTAGGATTCTTTTTCACTTGCTCTTTAAATATGAATTTACATAGTAGTTGTGTACTTTTTTCTTCCCCAAAACCTGTCAAGTGGTATCACTATGGCACAGAACTGACAGGTGTTTCTGAAAGCTAATTCTTTCAGTAGTAGGTGATAGTTATTAATTAGTTTGGAATTGATTGTCAGCCAACCTAGAACCCATTTTCTTGATCCTTTAGTCTCTATGATAGTGCAACAATTCTGTTTCCAAAGTTTTTAATGTCATTGTTTAAAGTAAACGAACCAGTTAATGAATTTGAATATATGTGGGGAAAACTGCTAAAACAATTGCCTAAAATAGAATGTCATATAAAATTTACTCATTCATATGCTTATCTCCATCATCATGAAACCTTTTCTTAATTGCAATTAATATAAAAAAATTACTAAATCTGATACATCACCAATAAGACAACATATTTTGATTAGTAAGGGTTTGAAAATACAGATCATAAACTACATTTTAATTTAAAGCCATTGTGAATTATTTTTTAGAAAGTTAGATTTATATACATCACTCCAATTCCCTTATTTTCCTATTTATTTCTACATCAAGATAGTTGTTCTTATGCCAGTTCCTTTTTGTCATCTGATTACTGTAGTATAGTAATTCATTATTCAAGTATATTTTTAATTTTAATAGACCAAAAAGATGTTCAAAATATTTAACTGGAATTACAACCTATTTCTCATGAGGAGAGATTATTTCCCCTATAAAAAGATAGTTCATATAGAGAGATTAAGATCTCTCTATAAAATTATTAATAGAAACATGTGCTATGCAATAATTCAAAAATTTCTAAACTAACTAAAAGTATGATATATTCACTAGTGGTCTTACAAAGTAGCATGTGAATTTGACTTCAAAAGGGAAAAAAAAATGTAAAATGTTATCAAAATAATTTTAGTGAAACATAATAATTGGATTGTTTCATTAGCATAACTTATAGTCAGACAAATAATGTGTAGAGTTTACTTAATGGAAAATCAAATAAGCACATCAGAAATATGCAGGTAAGCAGGTCATGAATATTATAGGGCATTAAAAATATAGTGTCAATTAAAGTTGATATAAAAAAACAAAAAATTTGAATTTGTTAATTTTTCAATAGCTACACATGAACAAAAACAGATTAACATTAGGGAACCCGATCTTTGCTAACAGGGATCTATTTAGATATACATAAATTTATTATTATTGAGACGTGTGCATAATTAATTCATTCAACTATTGCTTTGTTTGCACTAAAGTTGCATAAGATTTGGGAGAATCAGCTCTTCCTGTGAAAGTCTCTGGGACCTTAAGTTTCTTTGTAAGCACATCAATTATTATGTAGGAGAGTTCCATAGTCTCACCCCTTTCTAGACAGTACGGAATGGTGGGTCTGCACAAGTTTTTATATTCAAGTGATGTTTTTCAACTTGGTCTTTGTAATGCTGGGGAGGCTGCCTGATTCAAAATTCCACATAATGAAACACAAAAGATAATGTTCA